>NC_044381.1:70344186-70650178 GCF_006542625.1 Nomascus leucogenys | reverse complement strand
TTTGCAAAATCTATTTCTATTTTTTCTCTTCCATTTTTCCTATCCCTCCCAACCATCCCTTTTTCCCTCCCTCTCTTCTCTCCTCCTTCTTTCCTGTTTCCTTCCCCTCTTTCAAAGAGCATTTAACATATAGTGATTCTCCACAGAATCTCATCTAAGTATGAGAGGATGACTGAAATTAAGCTTTTTGTAATTAAACGATTTATTCTGAAATATTTATAGATTTACATTCAGTTGTAAGACAGGGAGATCTCACGCACACTTCATTGTTTCTCCAATGGAAATATCTTGCAAAAGTATCATACAATGTCACAACCAGGATTGTGACATTAATGCAAGCAAAATACAGAAGATTTCCATCACTACAGCCATCTCTTATTTTGCTCTTTTATGTAGCTACAACCACAACCTTCCCATTCCAACTCTCTTCTTAACCACTGGAAATCCCTGTCAATCACTAATTGATTTCTATAATTTTGTCATTTCATGCATGTTATATAAATGGAATCATACAGTATGTAACTTGTTGAGATTGACTTTGTTCATTCAACATAATTCTCTGAGTATTCATTCAAATTGTTTCATGTATTAGTAGTTTGTTCCTTTTCATTGCTGAGTAATATTTCACGGTACAGATGTACCATGGTTTGTCTTACCATTTACCTGTTAAAGTGCATCTGGGCTGTTTCCAGTTTTGGGCTATTATGAATAAAGCTGCTATGAATATTTGTGAACATAAGTGTTTATTTCTGTGGAGTAAATGCCCAGGAGTACAATTGCAAAGTTATATGGTAGTTGCATGCATTTTTTAAAGAAACTGACAAACTGTGTTCCAGGGTGGCTGTACCATTGTCCATTCCTGCCAGTAATAACATAGAAGTGATGTAGTTTGCCTGCTTTTATGATGTTGTCGCTATTTCTTGTTTTAGCCATTCTGATAGGTGCATAGTGATAGCTCATTGTGGTTTGAATTTATACTTCCCTAATGGCTAAAGAACTTGAATATCTTTTCATGTGTTTATTTGCCATCTGTACATTCTCTTGGATCAACTATCTTTCACTCAGTTTTTAATTGGATTTTTAAAACTTTTGCTGTTGCTTTATATATATGTCTTATTTAATTCTCAAAAAGACTCTTGAAGTCCACATGGCTCTAAAGAGACAGGGTCTGGATTTGAATCCAGGTATCTGTTACTGTACTGTTTTGTTTTGTTTTGTTTTGTTTCTGTATTCTGTTACAATCTTCTGGTATTTTGCCTCCCTGCCCATACAAGGTCAACTTCTCCATCGACTATTTCCTGAAGATTGACTAGCTTCCATGGCTTCTATTGCTACTGCTGAGGTAGGAGATTCCAAGTTTATAATCCCAGGGTCAAATTCTAGATCCATTCAAAATGTGTATGCATGTACTAATGGCAGTTGAACCACCTATGATCCAAGTTAAACTCTGTGACTTCTACCCATGGAAAAGTTTGCTCTTCTCCTGACTTTCTCATTTCTAATAACAGAGCCACCATCTTTTCTATCACCAATTCAAAACCTTTGTTCCCTCCCTTACTTTCCTTAAGCAGTACCATCCCTGCCCCAAGCAATTAGTTGGGGAGTCTCCACATAGATTCTACCTCTGTGTTTCCTTCTTCCAAGGTTTACTAAAATGTATCATTTTCCAGGCCCTAATATCTGTATTGCTGCAATAGCAACCTAACAGATCCACAGCCTTCACTCCTTTCTGCCATCTTTGCCTCTCATATAAGACATTGCTGTCAGATTTATCCAGAAACTTGGGATTGATCTGACTACACTTTCGTCTTACAAACTTCAATAGCTCCCCTCTGCCTAATGATCTATGTGCAGAATTCTCAGTCTGCCTTCCTTCAAGGCTCACTAGCCAACATCATTTTGAGCCCCATCTCCAACCCCATTCTTACTAAGTTATATGCATCTCCCAATATGTTCTGCAGTTTCTGCTTGACCCCTCCTTAATGCTGTTCCATTTTATTTACTTTTCAACAATGAATTCTCCATATCTTTCAAGGACCATTTCAAAGGCAACCTCTGTAAAAAAGCCTTTCTTGATGCCTTTAGTGGAGATCTTCTTTCATTCCTTCGAAGACGAATCTTTTGTAACACTCATCTTGCTTTTATTGTAATTGTGTGCCAATCTTGAAGACAAAGATTATGAATAGGACACTTCAATGTCTGCAGATCTGGGTTTTGTAAATGAATCTTTGAGGATCAGAGCTTCTAGCAAAGCTTGTTCTAAATTCTTTTGTTATGACTGACAAGGTATACCCTTACTGAATCCTTCCCTATATTTTGATTCATCTGGATAAAACATATTATGAACCTTCACAAAAGGATGATAATCACCCACTAAATACTCATCTCCTACTTGACATCAGGATGACCCTTAAAGATGTGAAGAATTAACCTCCAAACCTAGTTTTCTGAACATAATCCTGTTACAAATAAAATTCCATAAGGATGTTCCTTATCTGGGATAATAGACAAGCAATATTCTTTGAAGCATGGTGGAGTATGTCGATGATGGACATGTTATGCCTTGCTAGAGGATATAATATTTCTGAAAAAAATCCATTTAAAAACTAAGTATTCTGGTAGTCTGCAAATAATGAAATCTATGAAAATGTGTGAGAAATACGTTTGTTAGTTTTTAGCTGCATATATGCTCCTTTATATTTTGAAACTTTCAACCTAAAATAGGAGTGCAAGATCGGCTTTTAACATTTTTATTATAGAATTCTCTGTGGGTTCTGTGTAGAGGGACTGTGGATGTGGGAACATCCTGGGGCCACTGGGTTCTGCGTTCTGGTCTGTAGTTTTCAATTCACAAAACCATTTTTTTTTGGAGAACAAAAAAATATAGATTTATGGCCTGTATAATTTGGTAACTATATTCAACAGAGGTAAATGACATCTTGTAGCTTGGACTTGGGAGTCTAAAGTTGCAGAAAGATGCAAAGGGAAGAATGTTCATGGTAAAAATTTGGGCCACTAGCCATTCATTGTTAAGTCTGGGGGCTAGATAACAGTGCTGTGAATATAAATAACTCTCAGGCATGGCAACAAGAAATGCCGTCTTGTGCCCAGCATGTATTAAACACCAACATCCCAGTAATAAATGCCACAGTATAGATTTAAACCTCACTCATTCGCTATCACTCTCCATTTTTCCCTCCTCCAAATATATCCACCATTCACTACTAATAATTCCATGTTAAAAGAGAAGGTTGTAAAGTACTCAGTTAAGGGAACAGGTTTGGAGTCAGACAGACTTGTCTTAAACCTGGCTCTACAATTTTCTATCTGTATCCTCTTGAACAAATAACTTAACAGGGCTAGGTCTCAGTTTTCTCATAGGTAGAATGGGGATAATAATCACATCTCTCTTTTAGAGCTGTGAAATTACATGAAATAATATACAGAACTTAGTGTGGCACAAAGAAAGTACTCAATAAATGACAGCTGCTAGTATTATTAGTTGTCATTTACCTTTACATTTGTCATTGTAAGTAATTTGGAATTAAAAATATTTGGTTTGGTCTTTAAACCCAAGAACCTACCCACCAGATGAAGTGGGGACATTCTTAAAATTAGAAAGAACAAAAGCAACCATCAAAATGCATGCAAATGTAGCACACACAGTGTTCTACAGCACACATACTGTTCAACTTAGAATATCAATAAACTGTTCTATAAGGATCATATATACAGCCTTTATCACATAGCTATCTATGATCCTTACAGAACAGTTTATTGATATTCTAAGTTGGCAGATCCCTCATTCATTTCATCAACATTGCCTGGGGCATCTGCCATGTGCTACAAATGTGCTGGTACTGGGACCCATGCCCAAGTATTGTCCACAGCTTATTTTACCAATTAAGTCCATCTATTTGAATGTTTCCCAACTTGTTTTTCCCATTTAGCTATGCTTAGTTTTGTGGTGTCGCTTGGATTTGGAGATCAAATTTAGAGTTCCCCACTGAGTTTCTGTCTTTGCAGGTAGAAAAACCTTAGTCACCAAAAATAAAGCCAATGAGCTTCATTGACCGTGAATGACCACTGTGGACAAGTCTGGCCCCTCTCCTGGAAGCGGCCTGGAAGATCCCCCTCCGAGCTTCTTAGAAATACATGGTCTCACAACAAAGTTTCTATGCTTGCATCCTCTGGGGACACAAAAGCATGGCCGGGTGAGATGCACTCATGCTCCCTAATATGCTGAGTGTCTCATATTGCAGAGAGAAAGGAGCTGCTGAGGCATGAATCAGCCAGTTTGCAGATGAGCAGTGGCTGGAGCTTCGTTGCAATAAAGTGTTAGAATTAATCTTCTTCATCTGTTTTCATTTTGCTAACTCACTACATCAGGCACCACAAAATAAGTATATTAATTAAATGTCTCACTCTTTAAAATCTAAAGGGAGGTACTTGGAAAATGGAAAAATGTTCATTTGCAGTGGTGGGGAAAAAGCCAGGGAATAATTAAAATCTTGAAACTTCTGCAGTTGGAATAACAATAAAAAGAGCAGAGATGACTATAAAATGGTTTGTTCTTGGCATTGCTTAATTGGCCTATTTATTTTTCTGTGTCTGAAGCTGTCTTTAGTGACACCTACTGATAAGCGCCAATCGGAACCATGGCCGAATTCCTTCGGGCTGGACCTGCCAACAAACTGCTCAGCCCTCCAGATGTTGCTGCTTTGTGAGAAATGAGAACTCAATAAACCAGGCTCACCCTTCCTCCTGGGGTGAACACAAAGACAGTCAGATATGGAAAATCACTGCTCAGCACCGTGAACAATGTACTCAAATGAGGGGTTGGGCCAGTTCTTATTTGTCTTGGTGGAACAGACAGCCATGGAGCCTAATGCAAGAATTTTACCTGGCAATAATTCAAAATGTGACTATACATTGAAATTGTTCAACAAAAGGAGGCCTTTTATCTGGGAGAAAGCCCAACAGTGGGTTTAAAGAATTAGCTAGAGAAACTTGTAAAGAGGGTTAAATATGTATCACATATGATTTTAGCATGCTGAACATTTCTCCACCTTTTGTGTTTTGCAGATTCCATTCTTTTGTTATGTAACAAATTAGAAAGACACTGCAGTCAACAGTCTCATGGCACATCCTAACCATCAGTGAATAATATTCCATGAGCACTAGCCGTTCTGAGAATAGAACAAAATGAGCTCAAGTGAATTAGTTCTTGTCCTCCAAGACCAGAGTGTCCCAATATTTCTTAGTACAGGACACACTTGTGACCTTGCTGTGAAAAAATAAGAAAATATGTCACCATTCTTTTTTCCTGAGCCAGCCCCTCATCCAGCTGTCTGTCCATTCCAAACCTTCCACCCCCGCCCACATTATGTGTAATCATGCTCCCCATGGGTGCCTGAAAGTAAGGCCAACCTCAATATATGGTGAGACACCATTTTTCTCATGATATAATCCCCAAAGAAGCCTTTTGGCTAGCTTAATATGGTAACAGTAATGGATATTGTTGAGTTAAATATTTACTTATGATATTTAGTGCATTAATTTAATCTCACATGATTAAAATCGCATCTTCTATATAATGATATAGTATTTTAGAACCAATTTTTTGAGTTCGCATTTGACAAGATCATTTTTATTTGAACTCTTCATGTGCATCGTGGAGACAGGCAAGAAGCATCAGAGCCTTTGTCATTCTGAGAGCTATGTTTTGAATTGCTTAATATAGTTTTCCAGAGACTGTTTCCTTTACTTCTATTTCATTTTTTGAATCTGAATGTGTAATACTGTTTCCGGAAATTTATCCCAGCCATGTCTACCCATGTGTATAGTATTAAAATTATATTTTTTCTTAAAAAATAAAATCACCCTGTGATCCCTTTAATATAACTACCTAAGTGAATCCTGAAAGTCTCATTAACATGATATCTAATGTATAGAGTTGTCAAAGACCTAGGATTAATAACTCAGTCTATAGTAACTTTTTTCCTTTAGAAAATCTGCTCACATTATAATACTTCCACAAGCTTCCAAACCTAGAATTGATATCTGTTTTGCTTAATGAATCTCCATCCAATGGCATTTGTTGTTTATAATAAAGTCCTTTAAAAGGCATCCACATGCTATGAGATATTTGGCAAAGGCTCAAATATGAAGTGACTGTGTTTTAAGAGGTGGTGTTTTGAGGAAGCTTTGCCTAATGTTCAGGCATATACAGTGTATTTAGATATGATTTTACTTTGTGACATCTCTTTTTCCTGCCATGTCTACACTCCATCAAATCCCTACTCAGAAGTTGGCAGAAGTGAATATTTCTCTCTGAGGATGATTTCATGCCTCTTAGAGTTAGGAGGTACTAGTTAAGGAACAATACTTTAGATGCTCCCTGCCTAAGATAGCTTATAGTCACCCCGAATAATTTTATAACAGGACAGATGTAGAGTACAAGAAGTAAGCAATGGTATGACACGAATGAATGACACGAATGAAAAGAAAGAGACCAGTTGAAAGGGTAAAATCAGAAGAAAAAAATAGCAGGGATTAATAGACTCGACAGTAAAGTGGAAAGTCTAGTAATTTAAAAAAATTAATATTTAGATAACTTGCTGAGTGAACTGTTTTTAATTTCAGGTGGATGAATATATGAATAAGTTATTGGGTTAAAGAAAAAGTATTATTATTATTATTATTATTTGGTTTAACCCTGAAGGACTTTGTAGAAGAAGAGGAATTTTTAGGTCTTCAATGGAGAGAAGTCAGATCGGGTGATTTGTTGTGGAGTAGGTCACATAGGAGGTATTATTTACAAACAGTTAAGGAAAAGTACAAAAGGACTAATGAGGAGGTTGGTTAAAACAAAGCAGGGGCTGTAGAGAAAGGTAAAAAATGAGCTGATAAATAGGAGTTGGTAGTTTTTAGGCATTTAAACCTAATGGAAAGGGAAATGAGAAAAATTATTGGGTGGGAAATAAAAGGATCTGTGTTTATAAGGATAAGTAAGATGGATAGCTGCGGTGAGGGAAGATGATGTTGATAGAAGGTGAGTGCTGGGGAAGACCCAAAAGCCATTGGAGAGTAGTGAACAGCCATCCAATTTGGATGGAAGTGATGAAATAGGGCATCAAGGATTCAGACTAAGGTTTGGCTTGGAGGAGAGGATAGCACTTATGCTGTGAAATTAGATTATACTTTTCACATACTCATATGACTAGGTGAATTTGAATTAGATCTAATTATTTGTAACTACTTTGGAGATTAGATGCTCAGTCATAGAATGTAGTCAGACATTGGCGTTTAATCATTTTATTAGTCAGAAGGCACTTAGATTTAACATATTGAGTATATCTTATTTGTATGCCTGGCTCTATACTATGAATAAATAGACCTATATATCATATATCAGAATCAAATATTGGTATTGCTGATCAATAAGTTTAGGTAGCTTCCTGTTTCCTACATTTGGAATATCCATATCTGTGTGTCGTCCAGGGCCCCTCCTTGTCCATAGGTACCTCCCACCTGTGAAAGTCCAGAGGCTGCAATACATCTTCCTCTTCTACACACCCAAAGCTGGCTAAACATATGCTTTGTGTCATATCACCTCTTTTGAGCATGTAGTATATGTCAAGTGCTTTGCCCACATTAGATTTCATGGATGCCTCACAATTACTGCAGAAGGTGAGCCCTGCTATTGCAGATAAAGAAAGCAAGGAACAGAGAGATTGGGCAACTTGCCAAAGGTTACACCAAAGTTGACACCATCAGGGTGTGGAACTGAGAGTAGAACACATGGCAAGTTTCATTCTAAAGTTGATTTTCTTCAACCTCACCCAAAGTTGCTTTTGTAATTTACATATGTTTATAAGAGTTGACATTTGGAAATAAGGACTCAATTAATTAATATGATCTTTTATAAAAAAGGACAGAATTATAAAAGTGGAAATATTTATTTCCAATTGTACATATTTTGATATTATTCTTATTTTATGTAATAATGTTGGCATTTTCAAAGAAGTCCTTTGATGAGAGGAAAAGATCAGGTTCTGGCCTAAAACTGGCCTGGATGTTAATCCTGCCCTTATCACTACCAGATTTCTAATGCTGGTAAAGTTACTTACCCTCCAAGCCTTTACTTCTAAAATGATAATAATGGTAATCACATTTTATTTATTTTACATTTTTAAAAATTATGCCTTAACTTCTGGGATACATGTAAAGAATGTGCAGGTTTGTTACATAGGTATACATGTGCCATGGTGGTTTGCTGCACCCATCAATCCATCATCTACATTAGGTATTTATCCTGATGCTATCCCTCCCCTAGCCCCCCACCCCCTGACAGGCCCTGGTGTGTGATGCTCCCCTCCCTGTGTCCATGTATTCTCATTGTTCAACTCCCACTTATGAGTGAGAACATGTGGTGTTTGGTTTTCTGTTCCTGTGCCAGTTTGCTGAGAATGATGGTTTCCAGCTTCATCTATGTCCCTGCAAAGGACATGAACCCATCCGTTTTTATGGCTGCATAGTATTCCATGGTGTATATGTGCCACATTTTCTTTATCCAGTCTATCATTGATGGGCATTTGGGTTGGTTCCAAGTCCTTGCTATTGTGAATAGTGCCGCAATAAACATATGTGTGCATGTGTCTTCATAGTAGAATGATTTATAATCCCTTGGGTATACACCCAGTCATGGGATTGCTGGGTCAAATGGTATTTCTGGTTCTAGATCCTTGAGGAATCGCCACACTGTCTTCCACAATGGTTGAACTAACTTACACTCCCACCAACAGTGTAAAAGCATTCCTATTTCTCCACATTCTCTCCAGCATCTGTTGTTTCCTGACTTTTTAATGATCACCATTCTAACTGGCATGAGATGGTATCTCATTGTGGTTTTGATTTGCATTTCTCTAATGACCAGTGATGATGAGCTTTTTTTCATATGTTTGTTGGCCACATAAATGTTTCATTTCGAGAAGTGTCTGTTCATATCCTTGGCCCACTTTTTGATGGGCTTGTTTTTTTTCTTGTAAATTTGTTTAAGTTCCTTGTAGATTCTGGATATTAGCCCTTTGTCAGATGGATAGATTGCAAAAATTTTCTCCCATTCTGTAAGTTGCCCATTCACTCTGATGATAGTTTCTTTTGCTATGCAGAAGCTCTTTAGTTTCACTGGACCCCAATTGTCAATTTTGGCTTTTGTTGCCATCGCTTTTGGTGTTTGTCATGAAGTCTTTGCCCATGCCTATGTCCTGAATGGCATTGCCTAGGTTTTCTTCTAGGGTTTTTATGTTTTAGGTCTTACGTTTAAGTCTTTAACTCATCTTGAGTTAATTTTTTTATAAGGTGTAAGGAAGGGGTCCAGTTTCAGTTTTTGGTATATGGCTAGCCAGTTTTCCTAACACCATTTATTAAATAGGAAATTCTTTCCCCATTGCTTATTTTTGTCAGGTTTGTCAAAGATCAGATGGTTGTAGATGTGTGGTGTTATTTCTGAGGCCTGTGTTCTGTTCCATTGGTCTATATCTCTGTTTTGGTGCCAGTACCCTGCTCTTTTGGTTACTGTAGACTTGTAGTATAGTTTGAAGTCAGGTAGTGTGATGCCTCCAGCTTTCTTCTTTTTGCTTAGGATTGTCTTGGCTATATGGGCTCTTTTTTGGTTCCATATGAAATTTAAGGTAGTTTTTTCTAATTCTGTGAAGAAAGTCAATGGTAGCTTGATGGGGATAGCATTGTATTTATAAATTACTTTGGGCAGTATGGCCATTTTCACATTGATTCTTCCTATCCATGAGCATGGAATGTCTTTCCATTTGTTTGTGTCCTCTCTTATTTCCTTGAGCAGTGGTTTGTACTTCTCCTTGAAGAGGTCCTTCACATCCCTTATAAGTTGTATTCCTAGTTATTTTATTCTTTTTGTAGCAATTGTCAATGGGAGTTGACTCATGATTTGGCTCTCTGTTTGTCTATTATTGCTGTGTAGGAATGCTTGTGATTTTTGCACACTGATTTTGTATCCTGAGACTTTGCTGAAGTTGCTTATCAGCTTAAGGATATTTTGGGCTGAGACAATGGTGCTTCCTAAATATACAATCATGTCATCTGTAAACAGAGACAATTTGACTTCCTCTCTTCCTATTTGAATATGCTTTATTTCTCTTGCCCGATTGCCCTGGTCAGAATATCCAATACAATGTTGAATAAGAGTGGTGAGAGAGGGCATCCTTGTCTTGTGCCGGTTTTCAAAGGGAATGCTTCCAGCTTTTGCCTATTCAGCATGATATTGGCTGTGGGTTTTTTATAAATAGCTCTTATTATTTTGAGATACGTTCCATTGATACCTAGTTTATTGAGAGTTTTTAGCATGAAGGGGTGTTGAATTTTATCAAAGGCCTTTTCTGCATCTATTTAGATAATTATCTGGTTTTTGCCATTGGTTCTGTTTATGTGATTGATTACGTTTATTGATTTGCATATGTTAAACCAGCCTTGCATCCCAGGGATGAAGCCAACTTGATCATGGTGGATAAGCTTTTTAATGTGCTGCTGGATTCAGTTTGCCAGTATTTTATTGAGGGTTTTTGCATTGATGTTCATCAGGGATATTGGCCTGAAATTTTCTTGTTTTGTTGTGTCTCTACCAGGTTTTGGTATCAGGATGATGTTGGCCTCATAAAATGAATTAGGGAGGATTCCCTCTTTTTCTAATCTTTGGAATAGTTTCAGAAGAAATGGTACCAGCTCCTCTTTGTACCTCTGTATAGAATTTGGCTGGGAATCTCTGTGGTCCTAGGCTATTTTTGGTTGATAGGCTATTAATTACTGCCTCAATTTCAAAACTTGTTATTGCTCTATTGAGGGATTCGACTTCTCCCTGGTTTAGTCTTGGGAGGGTGTATGTGTCCAGGAATTTATCCATTTCTTCTAGATTTTCTAGTTTATTTGCATAGAGGTGTTTATAATATTTTCTGATGGTAGTTTGTATTTCCATGGGATCAGCGGTGATATTCCCTTTATCATTTTTTATTGCGCCTATTTGATTCTTCTCTCTTTTCTTCTTTATTAGTCTGGCTAGTGGTCTACCTATTTTGTTAGTATTTTCAAAAAATCAGCTCCTGTATTCACTGATTTTTTGAAGAGTTTTTCATATCCCTGTTTTCTTCAGTTCTGCTCTGATCTTAGTTATTTCTTGTCTTCTCCTAGCTTTTGAATTTGTTTGCTCTTGCTTCTCTTGTTCTTTTAATTGTGATGTTAGGGTGTTGATTTTAGATCTTTCCCCCTTTCTCTTGTGGTGTTTAGTGCTATAAATTTCCCTCTAACCACTGCTTTAGCTGTATCCCAGAGATTTTAGCATGTTGTGTCTTTGTTCTCATTGGTTTCAAAGAACTTATTTACTTCTGTCTTCATTTCGTTATTTACCCAGTAGTCATTCAGGAGCAGGTTGTTCAGTTTCCATGTAGTTGTGTGGTTTTGAGTGATTTTCTTAATCCTGAGTTCTAATTTGATTGCACTGTGGTCTGAGAGACTGTCTGTTATTATTTCCATTCTTTTGCATTTGATGAGGAGTGTTTTACTTCCAATTATGTGGTCAATTTTAGAATAAGTGTGATGTGGTGCTGAGAAGAATGTATATTCTGTTGATTTGGGGTGGAGAGTTCTGTAGATGCCTATTAGGTCCACTTGGTCCAGAGCCGAGTCCATGTCCTGGATATACTTGTTAGTTTTTCTGTCTCATTGATCTGTCTAATATTGACAGTGGGGTGTTAAAGTCTCCCACTATTATTGTGTGGGAATCTAAGTCTCTTTGTAGGTCTCTAAGAACTTGCTTTATGAATCTGGGTGCTCCTGTGTTGGGTGCATATATATTTAGGATAGTTAGCTCTTCTCATGGCATTGATCCCTTTATCATTATGTAATGCCCTTCTTTGTCTTTTTTGATTTGTTGGTTTAAAGTCTGTTTTATCAGAGACTAGGATCGCAAACCCCGCATTTTTTTTTTTTTTTTTTTTTTTTTTTGCTTTCATTTGCTTGGTAAATATTCCTCCATCCCTTTGTTTTGAGCCTCTGTGTGTCTTTACACGTGAGATGGGTCTCCTGAATATAGCACACCATTAGGGCTTGACCGTTTATCCAATTTGCCAGTCTGTGTCTTTTAATTGGGGCATTTGGCCTGTTTACATTTAAGGTTAATATTGTTATGTGTGAATTTGATCCTGTCATTATGATGCTAGCTGGTTATTTTGCCCATTAGTTGATGCAGTTACTTCATAGTGTTGATGGTCTTTACAATTTGGTATGTTTTTGCAGTGGCTGGTACTGTTTTTTCCTTTCCATATTTAGTGCTTCCTTCAGGAGCTCTTGTAAGGCAGGCCTGGTGGTGATGAAATCTCTCAGCATTTGCTTGTCTGTAAAGGAATTTATTTCTCCTTCACTTATGAAGCTTAGTTTGGCTGGATATGAAATTCTGGGTTGAAAATTCTTTTCTTTAAAATGTTGACTATAGGCCCCCACTCTCTTCTGGCTTGTAGGGTTTCTGCAGAGAGATCCGCTGTTAGTCTGATGGGCTTCCCTTTGTGGGTAGCCCACTCTTTCTCTCTGGCTGCCCTTAACATTTTTTCCTTCATTTCAGCCTTGGTGAATCTGGTGATTATGTGTCTTGGGGTTGCTCTTCTCAAGGACTATCTTTGTGGTTTTCTCTGTATTTCCTGAATTTGAATGTTGGCCTGTCTTGCTAGGTTGGGGAAGTTCTCCTGGATAACATCCTGAAGAGTGTTTTCCAGCTTGGTTCCATTCTCCTGGTCACTTTCAGGTACACCAATAAAACATAGGTTTTATTTTTTCACATAGTCACATATTTCTTGGAGGTTTTGTTCATTCCTTCTCATTCTTTTTTCTCTAATCTTGTCTTCATGCTTTATTTCATTAAGTTGATCTTCAATCTCTGATATCCTTTCTTCCGCTTGATGGATTCAGCTATTGACACTTGTGTATGTTTCATAAAGTTCTCGTGCTGTGTTTTTGAGCTCCGTCAGGTCACTTACATTCTTCTCTACACTGGTTATTCTAGTTAGCAATTTCTCTAACTTTTTTTCAAGGTTCTTAGCTTCCTTGCATTGGGTTAGAACATGCTCCTCTAGCTTGGAGGAGTTTATTACCCACCTTCTGAAGCCCACTTCTGTCAACTTGTCGAACTCATTCTCCATCCAGTTTTGTTCCCTTGCTGTCAAGGATTTGTGATCCTTTGGAGGAGAAGAGGCATTCTGGTTTTTGGAATTTTCAGACTTTGTACACGGGTTTTTTCTCATCTTTGTGGATTTATCTACCTTTGGTCTTTGATGTTAGTGATCTTTGGATGGGGTTTTTGTGTGGCTGTCCTTTTTGTTGATGTTTATGCTTTTCCTTTCTGTTTGTTAGTTTTCCTTCTAACAGTCAGGCCCTTTTACTGCAGGGCTGTTGGAGTTTCCTGGAGGTCCACTCCAAGACCCCATTTGCCTGGGTATTACCAGCGGAGGCTGCAGAACAGGAAAGACTGCTGTCTGTTCCTGTCTCTGGAAGCTTCGTCTGAGAGGGGCACCCACCAGATGCCAGCCAGAGCTCTGTCTTATGAGGTGTCTATAGACCTCTGCTGGGAGATGTCTCCCAGTAAGGAGGCTCAAGGGTCAGGGACCCACTTGAGGAGGAAGTCCGTCCCTTAGTAGAGCAGGTGGGAACGTTTAAGTCTGCTGAAGCTGCATCCACAGCCACCCCTTCCCCCAGGTGCTCTGTCCCAGGGAGATGGGGGTTTTATTTATAAGCCCCTGAGTGGGGCTTCTGCCTTTTTTTCAGAGATGCCCTGCCCAGAGAAGGAGTATCTAGAGAGGCAGTCTGGCTACAGCGGCTTTGCCAAGCTGCAGTGGGCTCTGCCCAGTTGAAACATCCCTGTGACTTTGTTTACACTGTGAGGGGAAAACTGCCTACTCAAGCCTAGGTAATGGCGGTTGCCCCTTCCACCAAGCTCGAGCATCCCAGGTTGACTTCAGACTGCTGTACTGGCAGCAAGAATTTCAAGCCAGTGAATCTTAGCTTGCTGGGCTCCATGGGGGTGGGATCTGCTGAGCTAGACCACTTGGCTCCTTGACTTCAGCCCCCTTTCCAGGGGAGTGAATGGTTCTGTCTCGCTGGCATTCCAGGTGCCACTGGAATATGAAACAAAAAAAACTCCTGTAGCTACCTCAATGTCTGCCCAAATGGCTGCCCAGTTTTGTGATTGAAACCCAGGGCCCTGGTGGCGTAGGCCTGAGGGAATCTCCTGGTTTGTGGGCTGCAAAGACTATGGGAAATCTCCTAGTTTGCGGGCTGCAAAGACTGTGGGAAAAGTGTAGTATCTGGGCTGGAGTGCACCGTTCCTCACGGTACAGTCCCTCAAGGCTTCCTTGGCTAAGGGAGGGAGTTCCCTGACCTCTTGCCCTTCCTCAGGTGAGGTGATGCCCCACCCTGCTTCAGTTCATCTTCTGTGGGCTGCACCCACTGTCTAACCAGTCCCAATGAGCTGAGCTGGGTGCCTCAGTTGGAAATGCAGAAATCACCCGCTTTCTGTGCTGATCTCACTGGGAGCTGCAGACTGGAACTGTTCCTATTTGGCCATCTTGCCAGTTACTTCGTATTCACAATTTAAGGACACAAATAAAAAGAATGAGACCAGTTGAAAGGGTAAAACAAGAACAAAAAATTAGCAGGGACTGATAGTTTTGGGCCAGGATTGAAAAGGGGCATGCAATAGTGATTGTCAGGTTTTTAACTTGGATGACTGGAAAAACGTTTTTGCCAGTAACAGAAATAAGAGGAATTGATGACATATTGAGATGCCAAAAATACATGTAGGTGGAACTGGCCATCAATCCTTGAAAAAGTGTCAGAACTACAGATTTAGTGTAGAATTAATGGTTAGATTTATTAGAATAGTTATTTCTAAAGTGTAAAGACAAAAAAAAAAAAAAAGGAAACGAAGACCGAATCCTGGAGTACATATGAATTTAGGGAACAGAGCAGAAAGAACTAGAAAAGGAGAGCAAAAAGAAGTGGTCAGCATGAAAAAGGAAGGATTGGAATGATGAGTGTCACAAAAGCAAAGGAAGACTTGGATTCAAGGACTGGATTAGAGTCAGCTATGTCAAGTGACAGAGAAATGAAATTAAGAAGGGTGAGAAAAGTACATGGTGCTAGATATTAAAGTTAACAAGGCCAGTGGCCCTGTATAAGGTGAAGAAAAACATTCCAACAGGTGCTGGAACCTCTTAGGAGCATGAAGGCATGTGAGGAGAATGGTAGAAATCTGAAATTAGTAAAGAGGATGGTATAACAGAATATGGTAGACTTCAGTAGGAGAGTTTGCTGAGTGATTAGGGAAACCAATTACGGTTTGAAGCTCTAGACAAGGAGGTGGAGAGCATTGGAGGAGACTCAGGTAGCAGCAGCCTCATCTGAGAACTGTAAAAGAAATGATGTCAGCTTGAGAAATCAGCATGAGATGGAGGGAACAACTTTAGAAGAGTTGACCCCAGTAACTTGGGAGCTCCACAGGTTGTGATTACGCAGGTTAGCAGAGGGTTGGGTATGGCAGAACAGACAAGGGGAAGTAGCAGGCTAAACATCATAGTGGATAGTGGAGGAGGAGCTGACTGTGAAAGGCCACCCAGGGAAGTGATTATGGATACAGGCGTGATGATGGAGCAGGAGTAGGCAACAAGCTGAGGGCAAGCCTTTGGGAAAGAAAGGCAATGTGACTTGTCCTGATATGACTACTGGTAGTTTGAGACAGCCTACCCCTGTAAACGTCTCTCCCTAGCTATCAAGCGTTTCTGTAAATGGCATTCTCCCAGCTTCCATGGCAAAGAAAATGGAGGACGGAGTAATAGTTGCTATGTGGCTACAAATTTTTGCTGAGTCTTTTACTGGGCATGTAATTTAAGATGGCTCTTGAAGAACTTTTACTGGAAGATAAGTTAGAAAGTTGTTCTACTATCCTTTTTTTTTTTTTTAACTGGAATATTGCCCATGGGTTTACAAATTGAGAGACATATAGAAAAATATGATTACAGAATGTTTGGCAAAACTTGGAGACAGAATGCATTAAAAAAATGAAGAAAATAGAGGGATTTCAAGGTTGCAAGTTTGGAATACTGAGAAGTTAGAGGATGTAATAGGTTGAATGTAATAGGTAAAATAGAAAGATTTAAAGACTGAGACAAAGGGAAATCGAATTAGGAATTTGGGGGGCCACTTCCTTTTTGACAATAGAACAAGACGGTATAACAGTTTTTATAATTTGAATATCACCCTTACAATTTTTGCCCCATGTCTGCATACTATCTTTGCTCTTGTTTACTTAATTTTTATTAGCTCAGTTTTTAAAAATCCTAAATATTTCCTAAGCAGCAATGGAACCTTAAATTCAATAGGTAGTTTACATGTTTTCCTAAATGGATATCAATATAGAAATATTAAAGATATTTGTGTCTGAACGTTGGAAAATAGTGTCTTAGCAAATTGGAGAGAAGCTTGAGATAGTGCTTTAGGCCTGAGTGTCAGTTCAAACATCTTCGATGACAACTAAATGCTTAGAGCAACTAAACAACCTAAAACAGTCAGTACAGGAGGAAGGGCTTTGGCTTGCAGGATTTCCAAGGCAGTGGTCAAAGAGAAACAGGTTATTGGAGTGCAAAGTACTCCCAGGATCTTCAGGGATAAAAGAGTGTGTGTTTGTGTGTATGTATCAACTTAATCTGAAGGCATTTGTGGGAAAGGTTTTAGAAGAATGATATGAACAGAACAGAAACAGATCATAGTAAACAAAGAGGAATGCACAAAGTAACCAGACAGTAGAATTTGACTACTCATCTGAGGAGGTGAGCTTTGAAGGTTAGTCTGCAAAGACGGTAATATTTAACATAGTATCACGTGACAATTAAGTAAAATAGTACACAAAGAGCTTAGCACATATTATCAATAAATGATAGGTCATGAAAATGAGGATTATGACAAAGTTATAACTGCTTAAAAAATAGACAGACATGAGTATATGTTCTAGATACAAGGAGAAAGAACTGGAAAAGTTGCTGCCAGGGAGAGAATGTAGGACTATGGCAAATCTCCCTTTAGGGAGAAGGAAAGAGATTCTCAATGCAGGTACTTAAAGAGGTCACTATTTCTGGAGATAAAGACATCATCCTTTTCCAGAACGGCAGGGAAGAAGAGAAAAGGGATGGGACAGTCATCTGTCAAAATGGTTGTAGGGGCAGCTTGGCGAGATGGTACTTGAAATTAATTTCCCTGAGGGAACTTGGGGTGAGATAGCGTGAGGGCCCAGTGAGGAAAGAAGGGCACTCATTCACACTGAAGACCCTGGATATATTCTTAGGGACTGGCACTAGGCTAATGTCTTAAAACTTTGCACTTGAAGCTGGGCATAGTGATGCATGCCTGTAGACCCAGATACCCTGAAGCCTGAGGCAGGAGGATATCTTGAACCTGGGAGGTTGAGTCCAGCCTGGGCAGCATAATAAAATGCTGTAAAAAAAAAAAAATCTGCCCTTTACTCAGATTTGGTCATTTGAAACCAACCTAATGTGTTATTTGAGGCACTGAAAGGCAAGATCATAGTTTCAAATATAGGGTTAGTTGAAAAGTCACACCTCAAATAACCTCATGAACTTTTAAGGACAGGAATGTATTTTGGCTCAAATTTGAGAAATGTATGGATTTAACTTTCAGAAACTACTTAACAATAACCTTGATGCAGTTAGGAGTGCTTTGGCCATGTTTCCATTTGCATGTACGTGCTGGGTTTGGAAATCTGGGCTGTGTACTCCAGAATCACCCAAACTTCCCAAATGTGATTTAATTCTGGAGAATTTGAGAAGACTTTACATTGTTAGACAAATGTAAACTGGTTCTGCACTCTATGTGGTCTACATGAAAGCTCCCAGTGGCTGAGCTGGGTTTCCCAACTGTCCAAAACTCCCTGAAAGTCAAACCCTGGGGATGGGTTCCTTTAAGGTCAGTCACTGCATTTTCATTCCAAAGATTTTCTGGTTCTTGAAAAGGACCAGGCAAAGGGAGGGGTCTCTCATCTGGAGCATCTCTGCCTTTGGCCCAGGCACCCATCACCCCATCAGTTTGATTCCTGCTCTGTAACCACAAAGACAAGTATGATGAATCTCCTTTTGGAACACAATGCAGTTTGCTTGGATAAACATCCACTTTAGACAAACAATAAAAGCAACTCAAGTGGGGCCTTGGCTGCTCTCCTGGTGTTACGCTCATGAATATGCCTTTGGTGCTTGGCAGCAAAAATTTTCTAGTTGCACAAAATAGTAAACCACCCTTTGGGAATACCCGTCTCCTGTCCTTGTTGTTCAAAACATATTGGAATTTAAGTTATTAGACACAAATTTAACCCTCTAAGTCTCCATTTCAATGTATTGTAAAGGAGGATTTTTTTTTTTTTTTAAATCATGAGGGAGAATTCTAAGGGAGTTGATGAAACAGATGCTGTGTAAACACAGTTCTATTACGTTGAAAGATATATCAGCTCAGCCACGGAGCCTTTACTGATCCCTCTGTTAGAAATCATTTATCTTCTCCTCTCCTCTGAACTATTGCTACACTTTGTTTTTTCTTATGGAGTACTGATTTTATCTAGCATTTTATTAATTCGTGTGTGCGTCTTAATTTCCCTTCTATAATTTTCATAGTGGCATGAACTTTGTGTCTTATTCAACTTTGTTTTCCCTATGAATTATATATATTTATATATACACACACATATATTAATATATAAACAATAGACATACAAATATAATAATATATATAAACAATATATACACATATTAACATTATGCATAAAATTTGCATGGAAAACATATATATGTGTATGTGTGTAAATATATATAATAACATTGGTTTTATAAATATAAAACCAATCTACCAATCCATTCCCATACTTCCTTTTGGTAGACTTATTCCTTTATTCAAAGATTTCGTCATTCAGTATGTGTTGGTTGCTGAAAACAAGCTATTTTTTTTTAATCACTGTGCCTTGTGCTCTGTGTTTGTTTAATGGGATCACAAAGTAAAAGCTATTATTTTTATCCTCCTTTTACAGGTGAAGAAACAGAGGCAAAGGGAGCATAAGCAATTTTCCGAAGGCCATACAACATGTAAGTGGCTGAGCCAAGACTGAAATCACCAGGTTCTTAACCACTAGGCCATATTGCATTGGAGTGTTGCCTCCTGGAGTAAGACTAGGTAAGAAAAGATGAAAAACATATGGCCCCTGAATCAAGCACTTCGCATTCTAGTAGAAAAGACAGACCTGCAGAAACACCATAAGAATATAAGCTGATTGAGTGTAGTGATGGAACTTTGGAACTATGGAACTATGGAAAGGCCGTAAACACAGCAAAAGGGCTGCCCCCAGGTGGCGGTGATCACTGGGACAGGGCTTAGGTAGAGTGTGGATTTTCTTTGTTTGACACGGCTTGTCTCAATATCAAAAATAGCTTTCTTAGTAGTGAGGATAAGATTTTAGACACCATCTTCCAGTTCACCTCCTTGCAAAAGAGGAAGCTGAAATAAAGAAATTTAGGAGATTCACTCAACACACAACTGATTAATTGCACATTCAAGACAGAACAGAAAAACTTGTAGCAAACCTGAATTTTCCTGAAGATTCATTTGGAAGAAGAAACAGCCAGCAAAAAAAAAAAAAAAAAAAAAAAAAAGTAAAAGAGATGGTAAGAAATGATAATGCCCTTAGAAGGCCATTATAAAATATAGAGAAATCAGTGAAGAAACAAAAACACCTAGAGCCACAAATGTCGTATTGGCATCTCCTACTTCAGAAAAAGGTACAAAAAATAAGACTTTCCCCTTCTTCCCCATGTTCCTCCCCAGGTCCCCCCAACCATCCCCTACCCCTGTTTTCTACAGAAGCTTCCATAGAGAACTATGAGACTATTGGGCCTGGTGGTCTGTGCTCTGCACCCTAAACATGTTTTAACTGATTGCTAGTTTTCCATAAGAATATAAAACCAAGTGTTTATTGTACTGTCACAAGTTTGCCTCCCTCAGGCCTTCACTATTTCAGCTAAAACAGATGCTATTTAGAAACATAGAATATTGTAAAAGCCACTTAATTCTCTAATGATTTCAGTTGTAACCATTTAGGTAAAATTTTTTTACTTCCCCATGCTTCAGGTTAATTTTGTCCTCCATCTTATGTTTTTGTTATTCTCTCTGCCTCGATTCTCCCCTCATTTCCATCCATTTAATTCTTTGCTCCTCTCCCTGGAATTCATATAGTAGGAATTCCACCTCTCCTATGTGCATTTGAGCCAAAGTTCCCAAAGCAAGTTCTATGGAACATGATTCCCTGAAGAGCTTCCTGAAAGCTTGGTTCCATGGTCAAAGAAGCTTGAGAAAACCTCACACTATCTCTTGTCTGATGACCAGAATTTATTATCTGTACCTTAAAGTTTAGCAGTCAATTATTGTATATATAAGAAATGATTAAATATCTATCATGGACCAAGCATACACAGGGCTGGATATGGGAGTTATGATTGTTCCCTCACCCTAAGTAAGTCTTGTCTGTTTACCCAGATTTTATACTTCTGGAAAGTAAGGACTGGTCCTATTGTATGGTTATACTGTTATAAATATAGAGTTACAGTATAATAGCAATAATAGAGGCTCAATAAATGATTTCCGGTTGGCTTGTTGGTTAACTAAATGTGAGTTAGCTTTTACCAATAAAAATTGCTTTTATCTTCTCCTTGAAAACTACTCTGCAAGAGAAAGTGCCTTTGACCCTACTTAGTAGGGTAGTTTTTCTAACAAAACTCTCTACAGAAAGTCTGAAATGCATCTGCATAATGTGATGACTCAAATAGCAATGTCCAACATCAGAAAAATACCAATTTTCCGATTTTGGAATGCCTACCAGAATGCATAGAAGACCACAGGGAAAAAAAACACCACAGTTATCCCCATTTTATGCTCCACTACAGAAATCCAGCCTCTGTTGCTGGATTTGATGTCTAGCCACAATCACATGTGACTAAGTTGAGTTCATGAACTGAATTTGGACTGATCCCATTAAATTCTTAAACAGAGAAAAATATTTGTTCTCACCTGACCAGCTTTGACTAAAAGTCATCTTATGGTGAAGACAATGCAAAATGAACCATGCCATTCTCCTGTCACACGATATCTGCCTCGAAATCAGATTGCCACCCAGTGATTAATACCGTCTGTCTAACACATTCCTTGTTTGGGGGCTGGGTGTCAGGAAAGAAGGATTTATTATATTATAAGATGTCCATGAACAAACTCCAGGGACAGATGTGGTAAAAACAGGACTTAAAGCATTTGGTGAGAATATCCCAGTTATTCTTTAAGGGACTTGTCAAACATTAAATTAAGTGAAGCAGAAGGGTTTTATGATTTTTCTCCCCTTCCTTAAGTGGAATGTCAGAGTTATGTTACTAGAGTTAATGCTACCAAATTTGAATGCTTGAGTGCAGCCCTGTCTTGAAGTATTTGTCAGGGAAAAAAAAAAGACTGTCTGAGGCTTGGCAGACACTTCCCATATGAGTTATGAGAGAATAAACTATTTCCAAGTTGCACTACTGAAAGCTGAAAGGACCTATGGAAGACCTTCCAAACTGTTATTATAAATAGGAATTCAAACCATGGAAGAATTCATGCAAAATCTTGATTCAGAGTATACTTGAACTTAGCATTTCCCTTACCATGGCCTTTCTGAGTGTGTTACTTAACACTGCATAAATGGTTCTCAGCTATCTGAGGATGGTGTTTGATGTCTCTGTTGCTGTTGAGTGCAGAATTAAAAACAAAAAATGGCTCCAAATTTCAAGTATGCACTATGCAGGTGAGCTGGGAGGCAGGACTTTCTGCCAGTGGAGTCATTTAACTCTAGAATGTGCTGGTAAGAGTGGATTTGAGGGAGGGTGTGAGTCGTCAGCTCAGAGAAACTTAAGCTGGAATATAGCTTGTTACCATTTGTTACTGCTCTTCCTCACCTGAAATGCTGTTTTCTCTCCAGCCATACCAGATCCTCTGTCAATAAGAATTCTAGTCCTTGGTGAAAACCTTGCTAGATTGCAGGCCCTAAAGGCAGAGGAAAGGCAACAATGATGGCGGATGAGTGTTTGCACCGTGTTGGTCTCTCCCCATCACCTTGATACGTCTATTGAGAACAGATAGTTCCACAGCACAGCATAAAGTTTCCCCCAGAGTGTGGTCCTTGAGCTACCTGCATCAGCATTATCAAACAAGCCTTTAAAATGCATATTCTCAGGCCCTGTGCTAAATATTCAGTATTAGAATCTCTGGGAGTGAGGCCTGGGAATATGCATTTTAAGACTCCCCAAGGGACTTTGGTGTACCCTGCATTTCTACTTGAGATTTGGGTTACCTCTTTTATTTGTAGTTGCAATTGTTTAGACCAGATGCTTCCTGAAGAAGAGGCTACAGGGGAGGGAGGAGACGGGGTAGAGGAAGAGACAGAGACTGGACCCTTTGAAAGGGTGATGTTGGGGTCAAATGGACTTTGAGAGTAGCTGTAGGGCAGGGATTCCATACTGGTGACCTGCACGTATCTTTTATTTGAATTACACAGCATTTATAATTTTTAAAAATCAAAATGCCTTTATACTGGGCATATCCTCTTCAGTCTTCCACAACTCATCACTGCCTACTCATTCATCCCCTTGCCTTTGAAGGCACTTGATCACCAACTCCTGGGGAAGGTGGCAGATTTAACATTGAATGGCCTATTGTCTCCTTGCTTTTAAATCATGGATGGATATGAACATGTTTATAAAAGTTCAAGAGCATTGAACAGGCTTTTTCTTTGATTTGTCTTTAAACCAGGTTTACTTTTACTTTTCTGACTTACTGGAAGGCGCCAATGAAATAGTACCTGGCAAAGTGTTTTAATGCAGTGCATGCCTCAATAAATAATTTTCGCATGAACAAAAAAGTAATGTGATACAGCTGACGATTTATTTTACGGCTGCTTTCTCTTATCTTCCCATCCCCTGAGCCCTTCCAAACTTCAGTCTTCCACACCACAAAATGGCAGAGAAGGAGGGTTTCTTTTTTTTTTTTTTTTTTTTTTTTTTTCTGAGACGGAGTCTCGCTCTGTCACCCAGGCTGGAGTGCAGTGGCACGATCTGGGCTCACTGCAAGCTCTGCCTCCCGGGTTCACGCTATTCTCCTGCCTCAGCCTCTCCGAGTAGCTGGGACTACAGGCGCCCGCCACCACGCCCGGCTAAATTTTTTTGTATTTTTAGTAGAGACGGGGTTTCACCGTGGTCTCGATCTCCTGACCTCGTGATCCGCCCGCCTCGGCCTCCCAAAGTGCTGGGATCACAAGCGTGAGCCACCGCGCCCGGCCCAGAGGAGGGTTTCTACAATCCAGGTCCCTCACTTTTCACCTGCCTTGGGTGGGACAGGTGCAGCCCAGATTTTCTCAATTTTGTTGCAAATTCTCTGTGAAATAAAAGCACAGCCTTCAG
Organism: Nomascus leucogenys; assembly: GCF_006542625.1. Taxonomy (NCBI): domain Eukaryota; kingdom Metazoa; phylum Chordata; class Mammalia; order Primates; family Hylobatidae; genus Nomascus; species Nomascus leucogenys. The sequence continues at coordinate 70,626,578 of NC_044381.1, read as the reverse complement.
GTCTGTCTGAGAGGGCTTTGCATACTCTTCGTTCCTGAATGTTTTCATGTAAACATTTTTAATTTGTGGAAAATCTGTTTGTTTGTTGTGTTTGTCAAGTTAATGTAAACCGTAGTCCATTAGGCCTTGAGATGAGTCTACTAAATATTTTCAGATGTTTTTTATTTCCTCAGCTAAGAGCTGGATTTGAACCAGAGCTCAGGGGTAAAAGGGCAACGTGTAATATACAGAGACATGGAATTTGACATATGAAATAAAATAATGTAATGTTTTTAATATTAAAGATGAAAAAAGCAGCAATAAAGCATTGTGGAAGGAGGAAAACATGAATACCTGTATATTTTAATTTTAAATGCCTGCAGATGTTGAATTTTAATCAGAGCATGTCAGATTCTGACTCTGACAAAGGCAAAAATGTGAGATCTGTTTTCTTGAATTGCTTCCACATTTCTTGCCTCAGATTTTATTGCATATAGCACTGCATCATCATATATTTATGTAAAGTGCCAGCATCCATTGACTTAGCATGCGCATGATGGTTAACATATAAAACAGTATGCGATGAAGGAAAGGCCCCTTCCTTCTCCCACCATGGCATAGATTCTCTCTGTGACCTTGTGGTAAGGAAGGCATTTAACCCCTCTCTGCTTTAGTTTCCCTAATCACAAAATAGGAAGCACCACTCTCCTTTCTTCTTTAGCTCCATGGGTCTTATGAGGATTATTTGAAATAGCAATTGATCTATACACTTATAATACAACATAACAATATCAGATATAAGTCTATGTATGTGGAAATATTTAGAGAGATTGGAAGGAAAATAAAACTAGTGAAAACTAGACTGATATATCTCTTCTAGTAAAAACTAGACAGATATGTATTAAAATCTAAGTTACTTTGAAATTTAATGCACATTTTTGAGGTACTTTCTATTTCTCTACTTTTGCATTATATTTCCTAAAGCAGTGTGAAAGCTGATGACAAATTTCACACTGAAATTCTACTGAAAACAATGGATTTAGACATACGAAATTGTGAGTGGAGAATCACACTCACTCAGTGTGTGCTTTTTCCTCTTCTCTACCTCAACACAACTCCAGTCATCACAGAACACTTTCATGACCAAATGTGTGTGGGGTGTTATTCCCACACACCAAGCAAACAATCAGTTCTGCAGCAGTCACCAGGTGGGTGTCCTGTAATTCAATTCCAACACTGTCTACCTAGAGATGGTGTCAGATACCACAGGTTGAGGACTCAGTCTCCAAGACTGCCTCCTGAGACACCAGTCCCAAGTCTGGAACTCTGGAACTTCTGACTGACCAGCCCCAAGCTGGGGCTCCTATGGCCCCTGCTCTGGGTTTGATGAATTTACTAAAGCTGCTCACGAAACCCAGGGAAACTTACTTAGATTTACTGGTTTATTATAAAGGATACCACAAAGAATACAGATGAAGAGATGTATAGTGCAAGGTATGGGGGAAGAAGAATGGAGCTTCCCAGCCTTCCCTGGGCATGCCACCCTCCAGGAAGCTCCATGTGTTTGGCTATCTGGAAGCTCTTGAACCCAGTCATTTTAGGTTTTTATGGAAGCTTCATTATGTAGGCATGATTGATTAAATCATTAGACATTGGTGATCAACTTAACCTTCAGCCCCTCTCTGCTGCTTGGATGTTGGGAAGGGTGGGGCTGAAAGTCCCAGCCTTCGAATCCTGCCTTGGTATTTGTGTTGACCAGCCCTAGAAGTTACAATCTTGAAGCTACCTAGGGGTTGCCATCCATCAGTCCGTTGTTAGCAAGCAAACAGACATCACTTTGGAGATTCTAAGAATTTCAGGAGTCATATAGCAGGAAATGGGGTCAAAGACCAAACATGTATTTCACAATATCACATTATAGTTCAAAGAAATATCTGCAAGTCCCCATTATATTTTTCTCTGAACATTTTGAATGTTATAAGTTAAAAAAGGACAAGCAGTTAATTTGGTTGAAGATCTTCAGTGTAAGGTCAATTTTCATCTTGCTTCTTGTTTTCTTGCATCTTGCTTCTTTCTTAAAAGACTCATAGCCATTAGTGTTTTCCAGTCTAATGACTATATATCCATGACTCTTTAAAATCTTTCCTCTTCCAATCTCTTTTCACTTTGGGGTTCTCCTCCTGCCTTCTAAAGAGATCTGTGTTGAGTTGTTAGAAATAGCCAAGGGACTTTTAAGAACACTGAAGCTGCATATTAAATGTTAAATTATCTGTGATGTAGCTCCTTTCTTATTTTCAAATGTTCAGAGAAGTCTGCTATGCACACAAATGTTTAAGGAGAAATAAAAAGGGTGATACTTAATGTCTTTGATGATGTGGTATAAAACACGGACATCATATTTAGAATAGTAGGCAATCTATCTGCTGACCTAATTTAGTGGAAACAGGAGTCATAGCCAGTGGCAAGGGGGAAAATTACAGTAGTCTCTATCCAACCCATCCCCTTTATCAAATCATCAATAGATTATGTATACTTCTTCTTTTTTTTTTTTTTTTTGAGACAGTCTTGCACTGTCACCCGGGTTGGAGTGCAATGGCGTGATCTCAGCTCACCGAAACCTCTGCCTCACGAGTTCAAGCGATTCTCCTGCCTCAGCCTCCCAAGTAATTGGGATTACAGGTGCCCACCACCAGGCCCAGCTAATTTTTTGTATTTTTGGTAGAGATGGGGTTTCACTATGTTGGCCAGGCTGCTCTCAAACTCCTGACCTCATGATCTGCCCACCTTGGCCTCCCAAAGTGCTGGGATTATTAGCATGAGCCACCATGCCTGGCTGATTAGGTATACTTTTAACAACCTATATATTTAATTTAATTTTTAAGCTACTGCATTTATTTGACCCTTCAAGTATTTTTACTACACTGCAAAGGAGAGGAGTTTTTTTCAGCAGAATTATTCACAAGAATATTTCAGAGAAAAATGGTCAGAGTGAGAAATGACTCACACTTCCTGGAGAGCTCTGTGCAATTCCCTTGCATGGGGAAAGGGAGGACCAGGTAGGGTCTGCTCATCTGGAGGGTGGGAGTGGAAGCTGTGCTAGCCATTTCTGCCTGGAACTGCGTGAGGAGGCAGGGCTAGAGAATGATGGCATGGAGAGAGGAGTGTACTGAGGCAAGATGGAGAGTTTTTTTTGTAGTTATTGTGAATGGAAGATTTAGAAGAGAAATTTATGTGTCTAAACAGGAGTTCCAGAAAGTTATCCTTGAAGAATTATGTGAAACCTTCAGCTCCAGCAATTTAAGAAAACCTACAGTAAAGATAATACCTTCACATAAGTCTTCAGATTTCTGGAGTTGAGTACCAAGCTCCTGGGATTATTTTTTGATTGTTGATTGTGATATACACAATAAGACTAATCCATCAAATGGCATGCACACATCAAGCCTCAGCTCCTGTCTTCATCAAGCTGCCTTGATTCTTCTGATGTAAAATCAATTTCTTGTTATTCTCTGTTCTCATAACCCTTGCACATCCATTCTTTTGCTCCACAAGAATGCAGACTCTGTGGTTGAAAGAAACTTTAGAGGTAATTAGTACAAGCCTTCACTCTCATCTGATGATCTTTTCTTCATTTATTCATTCTCTCAACTAATATTGGCTCTCCAGTCACTGGAACATAGTAGACATAACATATAAGTTAAGTATTTTCTGAGAGCAATTGGAGAAAAGCTACATCTTCATAAAGTGGATACCCATGAATCTTATTCTCAGCTGGTTCCTAAGCAACTCAAGTGTATCTTTTACATATCCTTGGTCAGCTCACTCTCCCTTTCTCCACAGGGATTATTCCAAACTTTCATCACTTTTTCAAAAAAGTGACTTTATTCCTATCCCCACTGCTATGTTGCTGTTTCAGGAGTTTCAAAACATAACCCATAGTGGTTTTAATGTAAGAGGTGTAAGGCTCATTAATGTTAGCTAGACACATCATTTTAGAAGTGAAAAAAACCCTGAAGTTTAAAGAAGGTATATGACTTACACAATCACATGGCTCATTTAGGTGTAGCATCTGGAGTAGGTTCTAGATAAGTGGAGTCTTTTGCCAATCTTCTGTCTGTTAGGTGATTCAGATCAAATAGCTGTACCTTATTTTAAGAAAAGTGGACTAAAAACATTTGAAGAAAAAATGATCAAAACTTTCCCAAATTTGATGAAAACTAAAACACTGAAACCCCTCCGATCTAAGGAGCTCAAGCAATCCCAAACACAACAACATAAAGAAAACTTTATCAAGGCATATTATAAATAAATTGCTCAATACTGGTGATAATAAGAAAATGTTAAACATAGCCAGAGGGGGAAAAAGACACCTTACATACAGAGAAACATAGATAAGGATGACAGCAGATTTCCTTTGGAAACAATGCAATCAAGAAGTAATTGAGCAATGTCTTTATGATACTGAAAGAAGAAAGCTATTAACCTACAATTCTATAGCGAGTGAAAAGATATTTCAGAAATGAAGGTAAAATAGACTAAATAGACTAAGACGTACAAAAACTGAAGGAATTGATCATCAGCAAGCTCTGCACTACAAAAAAAAATGTTAAAGGAAGTCCTTCGGGCAGAAGGAAATGATGGATCAAAATATGGATCTACAAAATTATGGAAGAGCATAAGAATTGGTCAGTATATGAGTACATATAAAGATTGTTTTTTATTATTTAAATATCATTAGAAATAATTGGCATCTAGACTGGAAAGAAAGAAGTAAAACTCTCTATTGGCAGATGACATGATCTTGTATGTAAAAAATCCTAAGGAACATGCACACACACACACAAATAATAGAACTAATTAATTCAGCAAGACTGTAGGATACAAGATTAATATACACAATCAGTTGTATTTCTACACGCTAGAAATAATATAATAAAATTAATAAATATTTCATTTACAGTAGTGTCAAAAATAAAATATTAAGTAAATACGTTTAACAAAAGAACCTCAAATGACACACAGAAAACAATAAAACATCATTAAAAAAATAAAAGAAGAGCTAAATAAATGGAGACATCGCATGTTGGTGGATTGGAAGACAATATTGTTAAGATGTCAATACTCTCCAAGTTGACCTACAGAGCAAATGTAATTTCTATCAAAATATCACTGCCTTGTTTGCATATTAACAAGCTGATTCTAAAATTCATATGGAAATGCAGAATGGCTAAAGCAATCTGGAAAAAGAAGCCAAAAGACTTATGGTTCCTGATTTCAAATGGCGCATGGCATTGTCAGTAGTCTAGTGTGTCTGGGGTGTGGGAAGGGAGAAGTAGTAAAGGTCATAGTAGTAGGGCCTCCTTGTATAGCATGAATGCTAGTCTATGGAATTTGGCCTTGATTGTAAACTAATGGGAATATAAAAGAGGGTTTAAGCAGGGAGTCAGATCTGTATTTTTTTTTTTTTTAAATCTGATTGGGAGGAGTTGGTGGGAGTGAGGATGAAAGTCTTTGTCTATTATTACTTTTAGGAGTCCTTTTAAATACCAAGAACTAAACTCAATCCTCCCAATCTGTATTTGAGCACCCAAGACATGCTGCAAATGAGACAGGACAAGCCTGCTGTTCATTGGACAGCTGAGGACAGTCATAGTTGTTTCGTGGAGCAACAACACTACTGCTCCTCTACTTGGCCTCAGTTCATATTGCCGAGGGTGGGAAAAATGTCCTGTTCTTTTTTGCCTGCCCTCATCCTGATAGATTCCTCAGCTCCAGACCTTTGGTTCTAAATGACATTATCACCATGGAGATATTGCAAGCTCCATCTCTGCAGAGATTTTGTAATCCCTCCAGTTTTGCCATATGGCTTGCAAAGGGATGAAGAGTTGCCCTGCTTGAATATGGTTTGGGAAATTGGCAGGGTGTGATTTACACATTTCTTTAAAAAAATCCACATGCAATATTTCAGACTTATAAAATGTATAAAGAATTCTAAAACAAAACAATATATTTAATACTCAGTTTCAGAAATAAAGTAGGATCACAGTGCAGTTGAATTCCTCTGTGTTTCTTTCCCCAATCACAGTCTTTACTTCCACATGTCTATCTATCCTTGCTTCCTGAGTAATCTCTGTCATACATTTGGTATTTGGTGTTCCTGTGCATTTCTTTATATTTTTAGTACACATATTCATCCTTAAGTGCTATATAGTATTTCATTGTATGTTTGAAAATTTGCTACAAATATTGTCATACTGCTTTGTCCACCTGCAATATAATTTTTAATCAATGTTTTGTTTATGAGGTTCACCTATGTTGAATTATGTGGATTCTGTTTGTTCCTTCTATAACTGTATAGTATTCAATTATATACATATACCACAATTTATCCATTCTCCTGTTGATGGGCATTTATGCTGTTTCCACTTTTTCAAAATTACAAAGTTGTTGCCACAAACATTCTTTTCTTTTTTTCTTTCTTTGAGATAGAGTGTCACTCTGTAGCCCAGGCTGGAGCGCAGTGGTGCAATCTTAGCTAACTGCAACCTCTGCCTGCTGGATTCAAGAGATTCTCCACCTCAGCCTCTCCGAGTAGCTGGGACTACAGGCCCACACCACCACACCCAGCTAATTTTTTTGTATTTTTAGTAGAGATGGGATTTCACTATGTTGACCAGGCTGGTCTTGAACTCTTGACATCAGGTGATCTGCCTGCCTCGGCCTCCCAAAGTGCTGGGATTACAGGTGTGAGCCACCACACCTGGCCGTCACAGGCATTCCCCCCTTTTTTTTTTTTGAGATGGAATTTTGCTCTTGTTGCTCAGGCTGGAGTGCAATGGTGTGATCTTAGCTCACCGCAACCTGTGCCTCCTGGCTCAAGCAATTCTCCTACTCAGCCTCTCAAGTAGCTGGGATTACAGGCATGTGCCACCATGCTCGGCTAATTTTGTATTTTTAGTACAGACGGGGATTTCTCCATGTTGGTCAGGCTGGTCTTGAACTCCCAACCTCAGGTGATCTTCCCGCCTCAGCCTCCCAAAGTGCTGGGATTACAGGCATAAGCCACAGCGTCCAGCCATGCCAGCATTCTTATCCACATCTTGTGTTCATATGTGAGAGTTTCCCTGGCATATATACCTAGAAGTGGAATTTCTGGGTTAATTTCCATATTTCTTGACTCAAGACCAAGAGGAAATTTGATTTGAAAGGATGTCACAGTACTTCCTAAGTTAAAATATTGTGTTCAGGCCAAACTTTACTAACACTTTGCTGCTAAGTTTTAATATCTAAGAATAGTAATATGCTTGAAAGAAGAGGGTGGCTGGGAGATTATGAATTTGCATGCAGTCTGCAGTAGGATAAAATGTGGAAAATGGTGACTTGCTGTATCAGTGTCATGTCTGGCTCTGTGTGGTTTTTTACACTGCATACCTGGATAATCGTAGAGGTCTTCCTGCCTCCACTTCGTTTCACTTTAATCCCTCCTCTCAGATTAGTCTTCCTAAAATTATCTTTATTTTATTACTCTGATGCTCAAAAACTACAGAAACTTATTTATCGGACAGAATACAAAGTGCATTAAGTCTTCCCCAGTTAGATCTCAACTTGTTGCCTTATCTTCCAGGTTTTTCTCAAAATATTTCTATTACAATTAAACAATTAACTTCTCCTTGTACCCAAATAGCTCTTTTACTTCTTAAATTTGTATGTCTACTTTAGAATTCCCCTGCTAATGATCTTTCTCTCCTTTTCAGTTGTCTAAATTCTATTCATTCTGAAAGATAAATCTACATTATATCTTTTCTACAAGCCTTTTATTATTACCCTTACACTGGCATGTGAGAGCTACCCAGTATTGCTCTTGATGGGATGGACTGTTCTAGGAGGTAGTAAAATTTTTGTCATTGGAGATTGTTAAAGGAATTCTATGAAATGAAATAATGGATTTTTTAAGGTTAAGAGTCCCTTTCAACTTTAAGATAATTACGTCTATAACCTCTTCATGGATGCCTTGAATTATAATTTAAATTCTATATTTCTATTTAATTTTACTTGTACTTATTTTTATAATCCCCCTCATGAAACTGGTCAATGATGATGTAATTTCATTGCAACAACCCTATAATCTGAAGTTTTGCATACTTCTCAAAAAATATACCAAATATTTTCAGAGGCAGAACTGAAATTATCGTTGTCACTTGTTTACTTTGTTTTTATTATTTTAACATGTGTCGCAGAGTACATTTTCTAAAGATAGCCACATAATATGTGTTGGATTTGTGTTCCTGCCCAAATCTCGTGTAGAATTGTAATCCCCAGTGTGGGAGAAGGGGCATGGAGGGAGGTGATTGGATCAAGGGGGTGAATTTCCCCCTTGCTGTTCTCCTTACCGTGAGTGACTTCTCATGAGATCTGGTTGTTTAAAAGTGTGTGGTACCTCCCCCTTTGCTCTCTTCATCCTTCTCTGGCCATGTAAGACATGATTCCTTCCTCTTTGACTTCCATCATGTTTGTAACTTTGCTGAGGCCTCCCCAGCCATGTTTCCTGTACAGCCTCTGGAACTGTGAATCAATTAAAACTTCTTTTTTCTTTATAAATTACCTAATCTCGAGTACTTTATAGCAATGTGAGAACAAGCTAATACACTACAATAATATTTTTTATGCCACACATTTTTTCTTGAAGCTTGCTCTTCTTCCATCAAGGAGTAAAACCTATAATTTCTCTCCTTGGAATTTGGAACTGAGTGGGGTTTTTTGACTCCTCCGACCAATAAAATATGGTGGAAGTGAAGCTGTATAAATTCCAAATGTTAAACACCGTCATCTTGTTCTTTCAGAACTCATGTGCTTGGAATCTAGCTACCATGCTGTGACGATGCACAAACTAGCCCACATGCAGAAAACCCCAGACAGATTGTGTCTACTTTTATAGCTAGCAGCCCTGGTGAGGTACCATATGACAGCAGGCATTAGCTGCCAGACATGTGAATGAAGACACCTCGAAGTGATTCCAGCCCCAAGCTGTTGTTACCCTCATTCTTTGAGCCTTTCCAGCTCTGTCCCCAGGCTTTGTAGAGCATAGAGAAACCACTACTTCTGGGCCCTGCCCAAATTTCTGACTGACAGCATCTATGAGCATCATATAATGATCGTTTTACATTGCTAAATTTTGGGATGGTTTGTTATGCAGCAATAGAAAATGAAACAGCATGCCATTGCTGCTTCACAAAAATCACTTCAGAAACTTGTATTTAAGCCATGAGTCTAGAGATGGCAGTGGGCGACTGTGAATGGCTTTCAAGGTGAAGAAATAACAGCTGAGTTTCCATTTACATCTCAGGCATACTTATTCCACCATCTTCCCTGGAACAAAGTTATAGGAATGTACTGTAAGAAATAATTGCTGCCTCAAGGAGTTTAAATTTGCTTTCTCCTTCAGCAGGTTGCAGCAAACAAAAATCTCCACAGGCAAACATCAGTTAAAAGTCATTGTTATCTGCAAAGTAAATGATTAAGGCTTTCTTTTGTTCAAGGGGCTTTTAATAAACTGAGTATTGGCTGCTATTTCATTTTGTTTGAATAGCTTGTGAAAATAATGGCAAGGCAGTTTTAAACTCTCTCGTATGTCACAGAGTTAGTCTTCGGCTGAAGAGAATAGATCAAAGTTGCCCATTCTCCTTCTGCTGACCACCTGTAATTCTGTTACATTATACTGTACTATAATTACTTTTTTGAGGACACAAATAAACGGTGAGAACACAACATCATACACTTGGGATTCCTTCATAAATCACTCATGGCTTTCACCATGTTTGTTTCATTGTCAGTGATAATTACATGATCCTTTTCTCAACTGATTGTTTCATTCTATAAATATTTCTTCAATCAGATTCACTAAGTTAGCTGTGTGACACCCAGAAATCTCTTGGCAGTCAAGTAAAGCAGAAGCAGAGATGAATTTGTCATCAGTCCCTGGGTCTGTCAAAAAAGACAGATCTTAAAAAAGATCTCTGGTTCTGTCTGCACGTCCTAAAGCTGATGTACAAAAATATACAGAAGTGTCATATTCAATAATATTACTAACCTTTTTGTGCACAAAAGAAATATAATACAGAAAAAACTTTTCCCCCAATAACTTGTTTTCTAGAAATAACTTTGTTTCTTAGAATATATAAGTTGGGCAAATCTCCATATTCAGTTACTTTCAACTGTTAAAATTGGTTAATATTTAACTAAAAGTACTTTTACTTTAAAATGTAGCACCCATGAAGTTAAAAAAAAAATTATGTTCTTAAAGCATTCTCTTTTTTTTAAGTTTGACCAGAGGAAAAACGCATGATTTGGTTAACATTTTTGACTAACACTGTCTTCTTTTCTTCATATTTTCTATACTGTTCATTAGATCTGAGATCAATGTTGCTTTACAATTTGTAAAGCAAATTGTACTTTGGAGTTTATCATCCTCATGAATTTTGAAACATTTTTATTTTGAAATAATTATAGAGTCACAAGAAATTGCAAAGAGAGTACAGAGAAGTCCCAAGTACTCATCAGCCAGTTTCTGCCAATGGTCACATCGAACATACAGTACAATATCAAAACCATTTGGTATTGATACTTTATGTGTTGTTCCATGACATTTTATTACATGTATAGATTTGTGTAAGCACCACAATTAAGATACGGAACTATTCCACCATGACAAAATTCTCATCACACTCACTTTTCTTTCTTTCCTCTACCATCCCTAGCCCTGGCCATCAATAACTTTTTGCCATCACTAAAATTCTGTCATTTTGAGAGTGTTATGTAAATGCAATAATACTGTTTGTAACCTGTTGAGGGCTTATTTTACTCAGCACAACCTCAAGATCTATCTAAGTCATTGCCTGTATCAATAGTCTGTTCCTTTGTATTGCTGAGTAGTATTCTGTGGTATGGATGTACTACAGTTTGTGTAACCATTCACCTATTGAGGAAAATTTTTACTATTACAAATAAATATGCTATTACCAGCCATATATAGATTTTTGCGCAGATATAAGCTTTTATTTTTCTAAGTAAATGCCAGGAGTACAATTTCTTGGTTGTATGGTAACTATATATTTATTTTAAAAAGAAACTTTCAAACTATTTTCCACCAGAAATGTATGAGAGATCCATTTTCTCTGCATACCCATCAGCATTTGGCATTATTTTTTATTTTAGCTGTTCTGAGAGACAAATAGGGCTATCCCATTGTGGTCTTAATTTGCATTTCCATGAACAGTGATGAACATCTTTTCATGTGTGCATTTGTCATTCATCTTTACTCTTTAGTTAAATGACTTTTTATGTCTTATGTCCATTTTCTAATTGGATTTTTTATATTGAATTGGGGAGTTCTTTATATACTTTAGATTCTAGTCTTTTGTCAGATAGGTTGTTTTCTAATATTTTCTCCCAGTCCATAGCTTGTCTTCCTTCCTCTTAACAGAGTCTTAACAAAATATTTTAATTCTGATGAAGTCCAATTTACCAATTTTTTCTTTAATGGATCATGCTTTTGTTGTTATGTCTAAGAACTCTTCATCAAGCCCCAGGTCCAGAAGATTTTCTCCTATATTATCTTTGAAAAGTTTTATTTAAAAATGTTTTATATTTAATTTATGATCCATTTGAAGTTATTAATAATTTCCAAGTAATATATGAGATTTAGGTTAATATTTATTTATTTATTTTTGCCTGTGGATATCCAACTGCTCCAGCACCATTTGTTGGAAAGATTATCCAGTGAATTGCTTTTGCAATTTCGTCAAAAATCAGTTGGCCATACTTTATAAGTCTCTTTCTGGGTTATTTTATTCCATTGACCTACATGTCTGTCTCTCTTCCAATACCACAGTGTTGACTACTACAGCTCTGTAAGATTACTATAGCTATATGAGTCTTGAAATAAGGTAGTGATTCTTCCTGCTTTATTCTCCTTTTTCAAAATTGTTTTAGTTGTTTGGTTTCTTTGCCTTTTAATATAAATTTTTATAATAGTCCTGTTTATACCTACACCTTTTTGCTGAAATTTTCAGAGAAATTATGTTTAATCCATATTTGAATTTGGGGAGAATTGATATCTTTACTGTACTGAGTTTTCCAATTCACAAACATGGACTAATTCTTCAATTATGTTGGTCTTTTTATTTCTTCCATCAACATTTTACAGTTTTCAACATGTAAGTTCAAAACCTCTTTTGTCAGATTTACTCCTAAGGGTCTCTTTATTTTGAGTTACTGTAAATGGTATTGTATTTTTAATTTTATTAGCTGTGTTTTTATTGTTAATATACAGAAACACAACCAATTTTTGTTTATTTATTTTATATCTTGCATCCTTACTGAACTCAGTTACTACTCCCAGGAATATATATATTTTTAAAGATTCCTTTGAATTTTCTATGTCGACAATCATGTCTTTAAGTAGAGACACTTATTTCTTCCTTTGATTTCTGTGTACCTTTTATTTCCTTTTCTTGCCTGACTGCACTGGATAGAACTTTCACCACTGTGCTGAATAAAAATGATGAGAGAGGATCCTTCTTTTGTTCTCAGTCTCGAGGAGAAAGCATTCAGTCTTGCACCAGTAAGTATAACATAGGCTATAGGTATTTTTGTAGGTGCTCCTTATCAAGTTGAGGAATCTCTCTCCATTGCTATTTTTCTGAAATGTTTAAAATCATGAGTGGGTGTTAGATTTTGCTTAATTTTTTTTGTGTGTGGATTGGTATTAGCAAATGATTTTTCTTCTTTAGCCAATTAATATAGTAGATTACACTGATTAATTTTCAAGTAGTGAACCAGCTTACATTTCTGGATAAACCCCATTGGTCATATATAATTATTTTCATATGTTTCTCAGTTCTATTTGCTAATACTTTATTAAGAATTTTGGCATCCATATTCATGAGGGATGTTTACCTGTAGATCGTGTGTGTGTGTGTGTGTGTGTGTGTAGCATCTTTGGTTTTGATATCAAGATAATGCAGGGATCACTGAAGGAGTTCAGAAGAGTCAGCCTCCTCTGTTTTCTGGAAGAGATTGTGTAGAATTAGTGTTAATTTTCATTTAAACTTTTGGTAGAATTACCCATGGAAATCATCTGGACTTAGAGATTTCTGGGAGTTTTAAAATTATGAATTCAATTTTCTTAATAGCTATTGGTCTATTAAAATTATCTATTTCCTATTGGCAAATTGCGATGTTTCATACTTGTCTAGGAATTAGTCTATTTCATCTAAGTTGTCTAATTTGGGCCTAAAGTGATAACTATTGTTTTACTTCTGACATTTGCAATATGTATCTTCTCTTTTTTCTTTGTCAATTTTGCTGGTGGGACTTTTATTACCTTTTAAAAGAACCACTTCTTTGATTCATTGATTTTTGCTGGTTTTTTTCAACTTCATTGATTTTTGTTACCTCTCAAATTACTTCCTCCTTCCTAAACTCTGATAATCTCTTTAACTTCTGGCTTCTTATTTTTTGCACTGTATTTTCCCCTCCTCTTCTAATTTCTTTCTCACCTCATTTGCTTTTTGGGGTGATTGAATATCTTTTTCTTTATGAATTTGGAGATGTTATATTTTAATTCCTTTATGAGTTACCCTGAAGTTTTTAACTTTTATTTTTAACTTATAAATACAATTTTGTTAATATATTTATTATCCTTCTTAATAATATATGAATCTTGTAATACTTTTTCTCGATGATGGCTCTCCCAACATAAGTGCTATTGAAATAATATATTTTAATGCTATCTTCTTCATAACCCTACATGATATTATTATTATTCTTTATTGCCTCAATGTTTGTTTCAATTGACACATGTTTTTAGTACTCTGCTATTTATTCCTTCTTACATCTAAGACCTTCCATCTAGGAGTATTCTCATTCTGCTGGGGATATATCTTTAGAATTTCCTCTAGTTCAGGGATGTTGGTAACAAAGTTCTCTTAGTTTTATTGTCTAAAAATTCTTTTATCCTCATTTTGAAACATAATTTCACTGCATATAAAATTATATGTTAACAGTTATTTTTTCAGTACTTTAAATATATTCTACTTTTGTGGCTTCCATTATTGTCAGCTCTCAGGCTATTGACTACTTCTTTGAAGAAACTCTGCTTTTCCCTGGCTTCTTTTAAGATGTTCCTTATGACATATCTACCATTAACGTACATGCTCCTAACAATGTCATCTTAAAATATACAAGCAACAATTGACAGAACTACAGAGTGAAATCAATCATAAATTTTAGCTGGTCTTAATACATACTTCTGAGAAAATAATAAATTAAAGCATATGAAAAACAAACAGAAATTTTTAAGACCCCCCAAAATACAATGGGTAAATGTAAGCTACTGGATGCATGTGGAATTCAACTCCAGCAAATAGAGACTACTACTTTTTTTCAAGCATACATGCAGCATTTATAAAAGTATACTTTGTACTAAACCACCAAAAAGCCTCAATTAATCCACATCATGCGGACCACATTCTCTAAATATACTACAGTGCAATTAGAAATTAATAACAAAACACTAAATTAAAAATCCTGTTAAGTTTTAAAACTAAATAACAGAAAACTGAATAACTCTTGGGAATAAGGGTTGCCGTCCTGTTTTTCACTTGCAGTTTATTTTTTTCTCATAAGAGTCCTCATCCCTACCTAATCTAGTGAAGGGGGATAGGGCAAAATCTTAAATAGCAAGATTGTGTTGTCATTTGGCATGAGGCTGTCTAAGCAGCAGATAGTTAAAATTAGGATGACGATTCTTTCCAGTTTGCATGGGGGCAGTGCTTTTTTATATTTACTGTCCCACAGTAATTATTATAGCACCCATTTTCAATCTTGAAAATGTTCTAGTGTGTCATGTTAGTTAAGGCTGACTCCTTCTTCCCGCCTTTTGCAGTTGTTTGGAGATTTCCATCATTGAGGACTGTATGTAGTTCTATTGGGGAGGTTTGCTTGTACCACTTCTAGAAATCCGATGTCTACCTTCAGCTTATTGGTGCTCAGTCCCTCTGTACCTCTAGAATAGGGGTGTCCAATCTTTTGGCTTCCCTGGGGCACACTGGAAGAAGAATTGTCTTGGACCACACGTAAAATACACTACACTAATGATAGCTGATGAGGTAAAAAAATTTGCAAAAATGTCTCATAATGCTTTAAGGAAGTTTACGAATTTGTGTTGGGCCTCATTCAAAGCCTTCCTGGGCCACATGTGGCCCGTGGATTGGACAAGGTTGCTCAAGAAGCTTTTATTTTACAGGACCCAAGACAACCCTTTCCTGGCTTGCTCCCAGATGTGGTCCACCTCTGGTCCAGGCTTTTCCCCAACAAATTCTGGGAGTACAGACTAACTCTAATGCAGCTATTTCCATCCCAATGCATCAGGGCATCTTAACATTCTCAGGGCATGTTAGTTATTCTGTGCTCCCCCCAAAATAAGGAATATATTTACATCTCTCTAAGTGATCTCATGGAAGTCCATCCTCACATGGCTGGAGGTGAAGGAGGTAGCATATCCTAACTTCCCCCCTTTTGGGTAAGGGACACTTGAAGCTCAGCAACAACTGTAGAAAGAATTATCTACTTGAAAACTCTCTTCACTATCTGACCCCTTTATATTTTCAATGTGAGTAAGGGGCCTTTTGGCTAGTGACTTAGAATTATGAAGCTAATATTTGACCATTTCATTTCTAAAGTCAGAAATTATGGAGGCCTCTCTTACATTCACTCTGAATCTGTCCTATTGATACCTCAATAAAAACTGATGCATGGTGACTGTCATTTTAGTGGCTTATTACATATAATATATTTTTCATGGAGAAAAGGATACTCTTAACAAAATCAGCTCTTATACATCTTTGTGATTTTCCTAGTATAGTTAACAATATTTCCCAAACAAATATTATACAAATCAATATATATACTTCTTTACAGTTTCACTCTTCTCAAATGTAAGTTTGGGTAACCCAATGAATTCAGAAGAAATACAAACTTTATCCCTGTCCTTAGCAAGAACGCTTCTGACAGCTAATGAGACCATATGGGAGAACTACATGTAGGTCAGTGTCTGTGGCATATTTCACGCAGAGAATGCCTCGAAAACCAGCGTCACATTTCCATTCCTGAGATGGTGGTGGTGGTGGCAGTGGTTGTTATTTTTCTTAGCACCCAGAGGACTCAGCTGTTATGCTCTGATTCCCCCAGCTGTGGGCTTAGTGCTCTGCTGAAATATTCAGGAGTGGAACAGAGGAGAGGTTTTGGGAAAGAATGCGGGCAGTAAGAATCACCAAGCCACAGTACGTAGCTTTGTCGCTCTTAGAAGATTATTTGATATTTTTATTTCAGAATAAAACCACACCTGTTTCTATTAGGAAAACTGAGACTTAGTGAAGAGAACCTTGACCTGATAAACCACCCAATGGAAATTTTTATTATTTTCTTGCTGAATTGTTCTCCCTCATTGCCACTATCCACGGTGTGGACACTGAGTTTTAAAAGAATGCATATTAGGTTTCATCTTCTAAAACCAAGTTAAAGAGATGTGCTTTGGAAATTTCAAAATAAAGATTTAAAATGGTGCCAAATCAACCATGGACAAGAGACGTATTTAGTTACATTTAGTTACGTGAGATCATCTTGCCTACCCCTCCCTATCTTGCACACACCCCAAATACCACTTACAGTTCACTTCCTCATTCTCTCATATTTCCTAGCAACCACTGGCTCCAAAACCGTGTGGAAAAGCTGCCTGCCATAATGAAAAGCCCAATTAAAAATTATTTTATTTGCTCATTTTACAGTACCATTTATGTATGCCACTCGGAAATGACTTATAGAGTTCCCCACCCCCACCCCCACCTAGGCTCATTAGATCTAGAAATAAAAGCTTGTATATTCTGACCTTTCTTGTTAACTTTCCATCTTCCCAATTCCCCGCATGAGACTTCTGTCTAACATCCTGAGTTCCTTGCTGAAACCAGATTTACCCCACCTTCAGAGGCTCTCTGAAGGCCTTTCTATCAAGCTAGCATTGCTTATGTCACAGATGTGTATGAGCTGGTGAATTATGCAGTTATGAATCAACTCAGTGTTTTCACCAATAGCTAACGTGACATATCTCCCAGTCATCCTCCTATGTGCTGGCTCTGTGGAAGGGATAAGGACAGGCTGTGATGTGAAGGGCCCAGGGCCAGATTCCTCCCTGGACAACATCTGCACAGGCAGCAGGGCATCCTTGAGCATCTGAGAAGAGGCTCATCCGAGTTAACTTTCCTACTAGTGGCTTTCACTGTAGTCAGTCCTTAGCTTAAAATTTACTTCTGGACATCAGTTGGAAGTATCTTCTGGTCTTATATGCTCATGAGCTGTGTTTAGCTCAAATTCCTCAGGAAGCATTTTTGTTTTGCTTTGTTTTTTGTTTTTTGTTTTTTTTAAATGTACTAGAAAATAATTTAGTTTGATCTTCACCTAAGGTGGGCCAGGAACTTAGCATATGTAAAATACTGAATGCTGGGGTTGGTGCAAAAGTAGTTGTCGTTTTTACCATCACTTTTGCGCCAATCTAATAGCACATTTGCTTTTAACATAGGCTTATGTGTTTGCTATACTCTCTAACGATAATTTTATAAGTCATTGGGCTTTGATTCTTTAAAAAATAAGGAAGCTTTGACTGGTTGGTCACCAGTTACCTGTTTTGATACAAGACTCTAGTGCTTTTAAAAAAGTGAATTCCTTGTAACACTAGTTTCTCATGACACGCATAGGCATTATATTGAAAACTGATTCTATGGACACATAAGTTGGGAAAATACTTTTTAAAATAAAGTTAAATAAGTTTTAAAAAATGTCTTAGCTGCTAATACAGATTGGATTGTGGTAATTGGTATATGTGTGGGGATGCTGGGAAAAAATATGTGAAGTTCTCCATTTCCTTTAACTTTTTCCCCCAAGGAACTTCTAGGGTATTAGTACACCACAAATCACACTTTGGGAAGCACTTTCTTATAATATGCTCAGGGTAACCCAAAATATGAGAATAAATATTCTAAGATGAGAATTACTACACTTTAATGATATTAAATTAGGGCATTTGTGAAAGTCCTTGGAGTTAACTTGTTGATATTGTATATTCTTTTTCTAACAATTCGAATTTTGAGATCCTTTTATTATCTTTTTCCCCTCTGTATGTTTGTGTGTGCATTGTAAGTGTTCCTTTTAGCCCATTTATGCCTAGTGTTCCATTTTTGGAACACTAAGCTTGTGGGAGTTATGTATCTCCTACTGCTCAGGGTCATCGCCAAGGTCTGATTTTTCACACAGATTTCCAACCTCCAGCATAAATGGATTAAAACACAGAGCAGGTTAACAGTTTTGTCTCCCAGAGACAGGCTGTGTGTTTCTTTAAATGAAATGCAATCCACTCCCAATCTCTCAGTAGCCCTTAAGAGGGAGTGGGTGTCAATATTACTGTGATTTCGCCCTTATGCTCTGAAATTCTGATTCAGTAGGCCACGGGTAGGGCCTGTCCACAGGTATATTATAAAACACTCGTAGATGTTGTTTATGTAAGCTCTTATCTGTCCAGACATTTGACAAATTAGTAAGTTTAATTAACTTTGTACCGTTAACCTACTGAAAGGTGTCACTTAGACTTTTTTGACATAGCAAGTAAATCTATATGAAAATGCAAAACAAGGGCATTTAGAAATAGTCATATCCCTTGAGATACTTTTTTGGGGGATACATTTCCCTATCTGAATGTTTCTTTTTCCTCTCAATGTTTCTCTGCCCCTTTCTGGGTCAGCCTGCCTTTACTTATTTCCCTGATTGAGTGAGCGTGTGTGTGTGATGTGTGTGTGTGTGTGTGTGCATGCGCCCTTGTCTCTGTGTGACTTTGACTCCTAAAACCGCCTGCATGTGGTGTCTCCATCAGCTCAGCTGGGCTCCTCTCAGCTTCCTGCAGTTTACACAGGTGTCTGGCTCTTTGGACCAGCGTGGTCTGTTTCCCCCAATCCTCGCAGGCGCCTCTGGCATGCATCGCCTCCTCCAGCCCATGCATTTTGTGTCTGTCTTCCCTCTATCCCACAGGACAGGAATGCCAAAGGCTGGGCCAGACAGACTGTTTGGAATCCTGATAATGGGTGTACCCACGGGGAGAAACCTAGAAGAGTCCATGGCACTTTCCATTATAGTGGCAGGCAGAGGGTTTGCGTTGTTTTAAAACGGTTTGTTGTCATCCAACCCTATCTCCCCTTCTCCATCTCTCTCCCTGACTCCTTTTATGCTTGCCTCATTTCCAAATTTCTTCTTCATCTTGTTGTATTTTTCCTCCCTTTTTAAAAAATCTGTTTCTCTCTTCTTTTTCATTTAGTGTTTTTCCTCTATGATAGGGTATTTCAAACCATTCAACTGTAAATGCATAGCTGAGCCAGACCTGAAGATATTACATTTACATTGGGATGATTTCTCCGTTATTCTCCGAAAAGAGTCTAGATCCAGCCAGATTTGTAGTAGTCTTTCCCATCTCAAATGCAATGTTTGTATACAAGTAATATAAATCTCAGCATGGCTCTTTCCAATAATTTATTCCAAAGAAGGCAAAAACATGGATTGACTTCTGGTGCATTGGATTTCACACTAGGAAATTGAATATCCAGTACGGAGAGGAAAACCTCCCCAGATACTTCCAGACAAAGTTACTGAAGTTTTAAAAAAATATTTTGGGGATTGCTATATAAATAAGATGATCTGACTCACAGGGAGATTCTGGGGGTATTGGCTGTATTTGCGTTGCACATGCATACTGTCACAGACAAATTTGGCAAAACTGAAATTTCAGCTATGCAGGACCTCCCCTCACTGCATCCCCTACCACCATTATCTCTGCACTTCACTATTCTCCAAAGCTCAGTTTAGATGTACCCTGTTTCTCAAAGTCTTTGGTGACCTCCACTCCCATCCCTCAACTCTCATTGCACCTATGTTTACCTCTCTTGCAGCAAGAATCACTTGTATGTCATCATCATACACATAGGCAACTTATTTCTTCAACCAAACCACTTATAAGACCCTTCTGGGGCACAATCCACATCAGTTGCATCATCCTTTCCTCCCAAAACATCTCGTAGATTATGTTTTACCTCACAGGCACCCTATGGTCTCCTGGTGAACAAGCTTGGATGAATTTAATGAACAAGCCCTGAGTGGCTTTGGAATCCTTGCGAAGTTCTTGGTTTAGAAGCAACTGAGATTTTCAGATCTAAGAAAAGGTAAACATAAAAAATTGAAGCAAAATGTCATTGCTTGAAGGCTAAAAGCTTTATAGAAACCTAAAAGAGTTAGAGAAGGAAGATCTCTCAATGGAAATGCTAAGAAGAGACACAAGGAAAGACACATCACTAAGGAGAGACGCAAGGAAAATGGCTCTACTACTACAGTGCATTTAAAGAATGAGAACGTTCCTTCTACCAAGGTAAGTTCTCTTCTTTCTCTCTTTTCTTCAGACTATTTTTTCTTCCCCGAATTTTGGCATATATGATTTTAGTGGCCAATAACCTGGGTTAAATAACTGCATTTTAGATTTTTTTCCAGGAACAATCTTCACCTTTGGGGGGCATTTAGTTGTCAAAAACGTACTTTTGTGAAATTTCAACTCTTAGTTAAATATCTTCAAGGTTGCAAACCGTTGCTACTTGCCAGTTCTAAAATTTAATGTTCCACTTTCCTCACTTCACTTTTCTTTGCTTAAGATTTCAGATGAAGCCTTCCTTTGTGTGCGTGCACTCCTGTCTGGAGGGCAGCTCAAAGTGACTTCCTAATTCTGTCAGGATACTGGCAAGTGTTCTGTTAGGACAACAGGACCTCAAAGACTTCTCTGCCTCATAGAATTCCGTTGGGTGCAGCACATGCTTTAGAGTATTGCAGAAAGCATATCCTTAGCAACTACAGATCATATTTTTGTTGAAACACTTACCTCTTTTACAGACTGAAACAGGATTTGAGGGTGTCTCCTAGATATTTGCCTGTGCTCCAAGGGCTTCACCTGCATAACTTTACAGTTCCGATGAATCATTTCAAGACTAAACTGTCCAACTTCAACTAAGGTTTCCCATGTGTGAACTTCTAGAAAGAACTTTAAAGCCAAATGTTTCAAAAATTTTTCCATGAGTACTTATCTGAGAGCAGTTGTATCCAGGCAGAGAGCTTTGAAAGAACAATATCTGAGGACAAACCGCGAGAAGTTGAACAGGTTAGAATAGGTCACACACTCCGTTTTACCATCTGAGGCCCCTCCAGATGGACAGGGGTGAGAGTCTGGCTGGCCTACGGCTGAGGACAGTGATTCTCAGCACTCACCATAGACCTACTGAATCAGGATATCTGGGAATGGGGCTCAGCAATATGTTTTGGCAACCTCTCCAGCACATTCAAATTGGAGAACCACTAGAGAAGATAAGAGCATTTGCTATCACAGATTTTGGAGTGTGTGCACAGCTGTGCAGAGACTATTTGAATTAACTTTGAGAGCCCAACAAATAGTGTGGTTTTACCCTAAGATTTACCACTTGGTGGGGATTGGGAAAATTAGGAATTCACATTCCAACCACACAGTAGTGGAAAATACCTCTCTATGCTCATAACGGAATGAGAATTAAACTTTAAGAAAATGACTTTGATCCTGAGGACCTCCTGAAGGAGTTTTGGGGATTCCCAGGCTTCCTTGGACCACACTTTGAGAATCACTGTTCTATACAAGGTGCTATTTGTATCCAGTTGTATTTGCCAGCTGTTTAGGCAGATCATTTAGACAATTATTTCCAGTGTCATTTCTAATCATTTCATGTACAGTCATGTGCTACATAACAACGTTTCAGTCAACAATGAACCACATGGTATGATGGTGATCCCATATGATTATAATGGAGCTGAAAAATACCTATTGCCTAGTGACATTGTAGTTGTCCTAACATGGTAGTATAATGCATTACTTATGTGTTTGTGGTGATGCTGGTGTAAACAAACCTGTGCCTCCAGTTGTATAAAAGTATCGCACATACAGTTACTCATAGTACACAATACTTGATAATGATAATAAATGACTATGATACTGGCTTATGTATTTACTCTGCCATACTTTTTATCATTATTTTAGAATGCACTCCTTCTACTTATAAAAAGAAAGTTAACTGTAAAACACCCTCAGGCAGGTCCTTCAGGAGGAATTCCAGAAGGCGTTATTATCATAGGAGATGACAGCTCCATGCGTGTTATTGCCCTTGAAGGCCTTCCAGTGGGACAAGATGTGGAAATGGAAGACAGTGATATTGATGATCCTGACCCTGTGTAGGCCTAGGCTAATGTGTGTGTTTGTATCTTAATTTTTAACAAAAGGTTTCAAAAGTAAAACAAAAAAACTAAAAGTAGAATACAGCTTATAGAATAATATTATAAACAAATAAAACATTCTGGACAGCTGTATAATGTGTTTGTGTTTTAAGCCATGTGTTATTACAAAAGGGTCAAAAAGTTTACAAAAATTAGAAAGTTTATAAAGTAAAAGAGTTGTATTAAGCTAAGGTTAATTATCGTTGAATAAATAAAACTTTTTTTATAAATGTAGTGTAGTCTAAGTGTACAGTGTTTATAAAGTCTACAGCAATATACAATAATGTCCTAGGCTTTAGCATTCACTCACCACTCACTCACTAAATGACTGCAACTTCCAGTTCTGCAAGCTCCATTCCTGGTAAGCGCCTTATGTAGGTTGCCATTTTTTTTGTCTTTTATATTGTATTTCTACTGTACTTTTTCTATGTTTAGATGTGTTTAGATACACAAATACCATTGTGTTACAATTGCTACAGTATTCAGTATGATAACATGCTATACATGTTTATAGCTAGGAGCAATAGGCTATACCGTATGGCCTAGGTGTGTAATAGGCAACACTAAATTTGTGTAAGTACACCCTGATGTTTACACAATGATGAAATCCCCTAACAACTCATTTCTTAGAATGTGTCCCAGTTAAGTGATGCATGACTGCATATTTGTTTCCTCTTATTTTAGATTATAAATTCCTCTTAGTGTATATATGTTCTTTGCAGTGTTTAATTTAGGGATGAACTGTGGTATAAAAGTGCAGAAATGATAACTTAATAATTATGAGCTGATTGATATTTCTTAAATAACATTTCTTTGTAAAAAGGAGCAGAAGGAGCTTTGGGTCATTTTCTGTTTATTCTACATGAGACATTAACCCAAAAGGTTTATTATTAGAAATGTTTAACGAAAATTTATTTTTTGCTCAAAAAACAAAATTTAAAAACCTTAGAGTTTATGCTATATTTGTTCAGATTTTAAAACAATTATTCATGGAATAGGTTGGATTTGACCTAATAATATTTTTCAGCTTAGCAGTCAATGCTTGTATTCTTTGTACCAGAATACTTGGGTTTGAATTCCAACTCCACTGCTAATTGGTGGTGTGAACTTGGATGGATTGTTACACTTGTTATGTTTGGTTTCTTTTTGTATAAAATATGGAAAATAATACTACTTACCTCTCTGATTGGATTCTTGTGGTTGGAATGAGATTGTGTTTTTAAGGTATTTACTGCAGTCCCTGCATATAACAGATGCTCAGTCAACATTTTTGGGACAAATATTTATTGAACAAACTCTAAGTAAATATCATTCATTTCATTAATTATTCCTTTTAAGCATGCTTAATGTTGACTGCATTCCAAAAGTCACTTTTGGAAGATCAGTTCTATGTCTTCTTTCTATTTAAGCATCTGCTATTATATTTGCTTCAGTTACTTTTATATAGTACCTTTCTAAGTGTTTCACATCTGGGCCTTGGAATGTGTGTATGATGTGTTTTTCAGGTAAAAACATTAATTATCAGAGAAATGTGTTCAACCACCCTATGTTCCCTGCACTTATATTCTGAGCCCCCAAATTAAGTAAACATATTGTGATATTATTACAGCTTCCTCTGAGTTATTGCTTTCTTACATTAATAATAATCTTTCGGGGATTGTGACCCAGGCTTTTCACAAAGCACCCATTTTGGAGATGTTTTAGGTACTAAGTTCACCTTAAAATTTTTCCAGTCTGTGTCTTCACTTTAAAAATGAAAATTAGCTAACAGATGTCATGAGACCTTTCCCTCTTCTACAACTGTTCTCACTCTCTCCACACCTGACATTAGGTGCATGTGCCTGAGAATGACCCTTGGTTTCTTCTATGACTCATTGTTAATCATTATAGGGAATAGCTCCATCAGTTCATAAATTTGAAGTAAACTCAATTTCCCACACAGTCTATTAAATGATCGTCAGCAAGCTGTTCAGGTTGATTCATAAACTCTTAAACTCCCATTATTTGGAGGAGATTTTGGCTATATTGACAAACAAATTTGCACATTCTAGGTTTGTTCAAACAAGGCCTTCTCTATCTTCCAGAATATATAAGTTGACCTTCCACAGTCACCTAGTTCACAAACTAAATATTTAAAATTTGAGCCCATTAAGTAAATGCAGTTTATCCAAATCTCATGTTGTAATGAGAGAATGAATTTGGAAGAATCCTGCCCAATATAAAGTCAGTATTCCTCTCTAAGAACCTATTGTAAACCAAGATCACTTAGCTGAGGATTGCTATAAACACATATAAATCTACCAAATAAGGGCGTGATATTAAACCACAGAGAGTAGAATAATTTTTTAAAAACATAACATCCTTATTCTGTGAGACAGAAATCATTTATCCAGGCATTTCTTATTTATGCATATTCATTTTTCCAGACAAACATTAGGACTATATTGTACATTTTTTTAAAAAGCAACTTGTGATTGTATTGTAACTATACCTTTACATTAGTCCAGTTTTCTTCATGGAGCTCGGGAAGATTTTTTCATATGGGTTGTTTTTGCCCTTGTGAATGAGACTTTTACATTATGGGGTGTTTTGGGAGGAATATTTTATTTTCTTACTGAAATAAAACACAAATTGTATTGACCATGTTAAGGTCCAAGTTAATCTGGTTAAAGTTCAATTTTTTCCCCTTTCTTTTAGTTTTTTTCTTTGTGACAGAGTCTGACTCTGTTGCCCAGGCTGGAGTGCAGTGGCGGCATCCACAACTCATTGCAGCCTTGATCTCCTGGGCTCAGGTGATCCTTCCACCTCGCTTCCTGAGTAGCTGGGACCACAAGTGTGTGCCACCATGCCCAGGTAATTTTTCATATTTTTTGTAAAGGCAAGGTTTTGCTATGTTTCCCAAGCTGGTCTTGAATTCCTAGGCTCAAGCAATCTGCCTGCCTTGGCCTCCCAAAGTGCTAGGATTACAGTCATGAGCCCCCACGCCTGGCCTAATTTTTTTTAAGCCGATGTCATGCATGCCCATGGAAATAAAAATATAGACATACAAATGATAAGAAACAATGATATACTACCATAAGGCCTGCTTCTACATTTGCTTCCATTTTTTTTAGAATCAACTTTGTTGAGGTATAATTTACATATGATAAAATTAACCCATTTAGTGTACAGTTTGATTAGTTTTGATGAATGTCTATGGTTCTACAACTGCTGGTGCAATCAGAATATAGAACATTTCCATCACCTCAGGAAAATTTCTTTGTGCCCCTTTGCAATTGATCCCCTCCTCTACCCCATCCCTGACACCCACCTTTATACTTTTTGTTACTTTTGTTTTTTAATATTCTAATATTTCCTATAAAAGGAATTACACAGTATGTAGTTTTTTGTGTCTGGTTTCTTTAGCTCTGTATGACTTTAAGAATCATCTGTTGCTCTGTTGTGTGTATCAGTAGCTCACTTATTTTTATTGCTTGGCAGTATTCTGCTGTATGGATATACCACAATTTGTTTATCCATTCATCAGCTGATGGGCATCTGCATTGTTTCTAGTTTTTGACTATTATGAATAAACCTGCTATAAACATTCTTGTATAAATCTTTTGTGGACATGTGTTTTAAATTCTTTTGAGTAAATACTTAGATGTTGGATTTCTGGGTTATATGGTAAATGAAAGTTTTAAAGAAACTACCAAAAGTTTTTGGTAGGCATCTATACTATTTGATACTCCCACAACAAATGTACAAGAGCTTCAGTTAGTCCACATCTTTGCTAACACTTGGTATAGCAGACTTTTAAATCTTATACCTTCTAGTGTGTGTTGGAGTATCCAATGGCTTTAATTTGTACTTCTTTTATGACAAATGATGGTGAACACCTTTTCATGTGTCTATGTGCTATGCATATATCCTCTTTGATGAGGCGTTTATTTAAATTTTTGGTGTAATTTTATTAGGTTGTGTCTTATTATTGAATCATAGGGGTTATTTGTATATGCTAGATACAAGTTTGGACCAGACATACATTTTATGAATATAGTTTCTTAGTCTATAGTTTCTATTTTCATATTCTTAACATTGTCTTTCAAAGAACAGACGTTCTTAATTTTGATGCAGATTATTTATCAATTTT
Organism: Nomascus leucogenys; assembly: GCF_006542625.1. Classification (NCBI taxonomy): domain Eukaryota; kingdom Metazoa; phylum Chordata; class Mammalia; order Primates; family Hylobatidae; genus Nomascus; species Nomascus leucogenys. The sequence goes on along the minus strand of NC_044381.1, from coordinate 70,600,039 downwards.
TTCTTTTACAGATTGTGCTTTTCTTGTGTTGTGTCAAAGAAATCTTTTTTCTGACCCAAGATCAAAAAGATTTTCTTCTGTTTTCTTATGGAAGTTGTACAGTTTTAGCTCTTATCTTCAGATTTATGAGCCACTTAAAGTTAATTTTTGTGTATGATGATAAGGGCCTAAGTTGTTTTTATATGTAGTTGTCCAATTATTTTAGCATTGTTTATGAAAAGACTATCGTTTGCCCATTGAATGACCTGGAACCTTTGTTGAAAAACAGTTAAATTTATACATGAGCATCTGTATATCTGGGCTCTCTCCTGTTTCATTACATATATGTTTAACCTTATGCTAATATCACAATGTCTTGATTACTGTAGATTTTATCCCTAGAAGATATTCTGTTTTATCTCCTGTTTTTCTTCATGTCATAGTCACGTTTTTCTCTACCACCTTGAACACACAGGGCTTATTTATAGTACCATTTTAGTCTTCTGTCTAATTATATAATTTCTGTCATATCTGTGTCTTTTTCTATGGACTGATTTGTCTCCTGGTTATGAGGCATATTGCCTGCATTCTCTGCATGGATGGTAATTTTTAATTGGATGCCAATGAATTTTTTATTATTATTGGTTGCAGAATTTTGTTGTACTTTAAATAGTGTTTGATTTTGTATATACAGTTAAGTTACTTGGACTTAGTTGGATCATTGTGAGCCTTTTGTGGCTTTGTTAGTTGGGGCTCAGAGACGCTGTTAGCGCAGTGCTAATTGAGCCCTATTACACCTTCTACCTGATGCTCACATGTTACAACATCTTTCCCTTCCAGCTAATAGAACAAGAATTATTCCTATCTCTGTTGATCCGCAGGAACTCTTCTGCCTACTTCTTTTCGATTATTCTTTCCTGTCTTATATCCAGCAAATAAGTACTTCACCTGCCCTTTTAAGTATTTCCCTAAATCTAAATGAATATTATACTGCTGTCCCTCAGACATGTCCCATAGACATGATCTGTTGACTCTCTGCTATGATGAATATGGATCTAGCTTTTTTATACTAATCTTGTCTTCTCCTTCTCCAGGTGAGAAGGAAGGAGAAGATGAGGTTAGCATAAAAGATGATTTCTTTGTTTTATTTCAATTTCTCATTCCATCTGTTATTGACAGTATCTCTTGACTCCCATCTTGAGATGAGGATCTTCTTACCCTCACCATACCCATCATATTTCCTTCTACATTCCACCTGCCAACTTCTCTCCACTGCATTTGACATTGTCAAGGAAGATAATTACACTCTGTTTGGTAAGCATAATGTCTTCTATGATTTTTTTTGAAAACCCAAAACAAGATAAGTTATTTCCATGTAAGTCTTTTTCATCAGAGATTCACTATTAAAAAATGATTATATTTCTTTCTTGGTGGTTTTCCAGTATCTGACCTCATGCCTCTCAAAAAGAATATTTCTAGCATCAGGTATCTTTTTTTTTCTTTTGAAGACAAACTTTTTTATTTCTCTCTGGAAGTTTTCTTTATATTTTCTTTAGTCTTGAAGTTTTGAAACTGCACAATGATATATATAAGTGTAGCTCTTGTTTCATCTTACTCAGAACTTGGTAAATTATCTTACCTTGATGATATGTGCCCTTCAACCTTGATAAACTTATTTATATGATATCTTTTATAATTCCTCTTCTTCGAGTTCCTTGTCCTCCTTTGCTAGATTGATTCTGTGTATATTTGGATTGAACTTCTATGTATCTTATCACCTCCCACCACCACTTTCTGCATTTTAATCTTTTAGTTCTGCTTTCAGAGATTTATTCAACTTTATTTTTTAAAGTTTTAAATTAAATTATTTCAACATTCATCTTGTTACATTTTAAAAGGTTTTTATTTTATCTGATATTAGCATCATTTTTAAATTGAAGGATAAAATATTCTTGTGACTCTATGGATGTTAATTAAATCTGATTTTTCCAGGTCTCTCCATTTCTACAAAAGCAGTATATATTTTTTCCTCTTGGCCTTTCTCTTTGATATTGCAGATTTTCTTCTAATTTCTGGTGATCTTTGATTGTCCGTTCTTACCCTATGATTGAGGTCACAAAGGATGACTGAAAGCTCTCTGGTTATAGATGGGTTTATCAACCAGCAGGCCTTGCCTTAGTGGCAGTCATTGGTTATTACGCCAGAGGAACCAAATATTGGAATGAAGACTTTATCCTAATTTTAGAAGTTATTTTTCTCGTTCCATTGGTTTGCATTATACCTTTAAGCATTATACTTAAACTTAAAATTCTTGGCTGCTTTAGTGTAGGCAAATAGCCCTTACACTTCTTTTTCACTTTCCATACTCTCTTATATCTTTAATTTCACGTTGTCAAAATTTGCTATGTAACTACATTTAATTTCTGAGTGATTTCCTTACAGATGTATTCTATAATTTGAACTTAAGATTTATGTTGCTTACAAACAATATTATAACCACATAAATATTGTTCTTCATGGAGCCAAGTAGTATGCTGGTACTTCATTTCCTTCTCTATCAGTCCAAAGTTGTGTCCATCTCATCAAATAGCAAATATCCATGTCTTTTCTTGCATTCCATTGAATGTTCACAATTAATTCATATCTTAGTTTACTTCATAATTAGACCCTGACTTTCTTATACAGTTATATTTTTCCTTTAATTTCTACTTGCTATTCTTTTTTCTTTCAGAAGAAGAAACATATGCTTTCTTCACTATGCACTAATATTATCTTAGTTATTCTGTTTTTTGCTTGGAATTCACTTTCTTTCTTCTTGACAATAATTTTTTTTTGGAGCTGTGAGATATTTTGCTTTGCATTTTAAAAATGAATGAGTTATAAAATCTATTTTATTTGCAAAATCTCTTATAAGAAAATCTAAAAATATACTTTCTAATTTGCGGGAGAACCTGTGGTTTATATGCTAGTCAGATTAGTTTTAACGAGATCCATGAGGACATAGTTGATGGATTAATTATCACAAGGTTGGTGAGCCAATTCATGTTTTAAGCACAAAACATTCCAACAAGCGCAGTTTCCAGTAACAAGCATATGCAGTCCTAAGGTCACAGGTTACAATCCATGGGAGATGATTATTTGAAAATCACTGGAAACACTTTTTTTCTCTTGGTAAACAGACTAGATAAAAACTAAATCTCTTGATGGCAAAATAAAACATAAGTATAAGTGATGCAGAAACTTTGCCCTCTTGGCTAAGGCTTTTTATTCCTCTAAGTAAATTTTTCAACCTCTTTCACCTTTAAAACAAAAGTTTGTGTCAATAATATTTTTCATCTTAATGGTTCTAGTTTAAATACCATTTTGCCTTGTGACATATGATTTCACCGGTAATTTTAAATAAGGCCGAATCAAGATATTTGGGGCTTATAATTTCCTGTTTATTTGGAGCCAACTGTTCTAATTGAGGGTGATTGCTTTCAAGGCCCATTGTCCAACAGCCACTCTGGTTTCTCTTCATTAGTCTGGGATTTCGAGCTGTCTTCTTCCTTATTGTTAACTCCGAGTTTACTGGAGAATTCCTCATGTAACTCTAACTGATCGTCCTTGTGTTCCTGTGTATCAAAATATCTGTATTTTTTCCTCATTTGTGATTTATAGTTTGTCCTGGTGAAGAATTTTAGATTGCCAAGAAAGGTTTTTGACATGTTTATTTGTTTATGCATTGTTAGCAATTGTTTATTTTATTTCACTGTGATTAGAAGACATAGTACATAATTTATGCCTTTAGGGAATAAGTTTTTCTTTTTCACATGCTGTGAAATTAATTTTTGAGGAATAGCTATCTAGATAGTTGAAAAGGAAGTGTATTTTCTACCATGAGAGTAATGAGCTTGGTAAATATTTGTTACAAACATTTTAAATTACATAATTGAAACTGTTTATATCCTTATTTATTTTTGCCTATTTGATCTGTCAAGAAGCAACTGCCAACCATTAATTATTAATGTGTTTCTGTTAGTTTTGACATTGTTTTCCTTATGAATTACTTATCACATTAATGTAGATAACATATTCCCATTGAGAAATGTGCTTTTTATTAGTACAGAATGACCTAATTTAAATTCTTTTTTATTTTAAATGTTATTTTAGGTTCAGGGGTACATGTACAGAGTTTGTTATATAGGTAAACTGCATGTCACAGGGGTTTGATATACATATTATTTCGTCACCCAGGTAATAAGTGTAGTACCCAATAGGTATTTTTTGGTCCTCTCTCTTCTCCCACACTTCACCCTCAAGTAGGCTCCAGTGTTGATTGTTCCCCTCTTAGTGTCCACGTGTTCTCATTGTTTAGCTCCTATTTATAAGTGAGAACACGTGGTATTTGGACTTCTGTTCCTGTCTTAGTTTGCTTAGGATTATGGCCTCCGGCTCCACCATGTTGCTGCTAAGGGTATGATGTCATTCTTTTTTGTGGCTGCATAGTATTCCATGGTGTATATGCACCACATTTTCTTTAGCCAGTCTACCACTGATGGGCATTTAGGATGAATCCATGTCTTTGTTATTGTGAATAGTGCTGCAGTGAACAGTCGTGTGCATGTGGCTTTATGGTAGAAATATTTATATTCCTCTGGGTGTATACTCAGTAATGGGATTGCTGGGTCAAATGGTAGTTCTGTTTTTAGCTTTTTGAGGAATCACCACACTGCTTTTCACAATGGATGAACTAATTTACCCTCCCTTCAGTGGTATATATGAGTTCCCTTTTCTCACAACCCCACCAGAGTCAGCTATTTTTTAACTTTTTAATAATAGCCATTCTGACTGGTGTGAAATGGTATCTCATTGTGGTTTTGATTTGCATTTCTCTTGCTTAGTGATGTTGAGCATTTTTTCATATGCTTGTTGCCTGTATATATGTCTCCTTTTGAGAAGTATCTGTTCATGTCCTTTGCCCACTTTCTTAGGCGGTTGAATGGAGTTGTTTGTTTTTTGCTTCTTAATTTGTTTAAGTTTCATATAGATGCTGGATATTAGACCTTTGTCACATGCACAGTTTGCAAATATTTTCTCGCATCCTGCAGGTAGTTTATTTCCTATTTTGATAGTTTCTTTGGCCATGCGGAAGCTCTTAAGTTTAATTAGATCCCATTTGTCAGTTTTTGGTTTTGTTGCAATTGCATTTGGTGTCTTCATCATGAATTCTTTGTCAGGTCGTATGTCCAGAATGGTACTGCCTAGGTTGCCTTCCAGGGTTGTCAGAACTTTAGGTTTTACAGTTAAGTCTTTAAGTCATCTTGAGTTGATTTTGGGATATGGTGTAAGGAAGAGGTCCAGTTGTGATCTTCTGCAAATGACTAGCCAGTTATCCCAGCACCACTTATTAAATAAGGAGTCCTTTCCCCATTGCTTGTGTTTGTTGGCCTTGTCAAAGATCAGATGGTTTTAGGTGTGTAGCATTATTTCTTGGCTCTCTATTCTGTTCCGTTGGCCTTTGCATCTGTTTTTATACCAGTAGCTTAAAGTTTTCCTTTTTGTGTGTGTGTCTCTGCCAGGTTTTAGTACCAGGATGATGCTGGCCTCATAGAATGAGGTGGGGAGGAGTCCCTCTTCCGCAATTTTGGGGAATACTTTCAGTAAGAAAGGTACCAGCTCTTCTTTATACATCTGATTGAATTTGGCTATAAATCTGTCTGGTCCTGAGCTTTTTTTGATTGGCAGGTAATATGGTTTGGCTTTGTGTCCCCACCCAAATCTCATCTTGAATTGTAATCCCCATGAGTCAAGGGAGGGACCTAGTGGGAGGTGATTGGATCACGGGGGTAGTTTCCCCCATGCTGTTCTTGTGATAGTGAGTTCTTACAGAATTAATGGTTTTATAAGTGGCAGTTTCCCCTGCTGTCCCCTCTCTCTTGCCACCTTGTGAAGAAGTTGCCAGCCTCCTCTTTGTCTTCCACCATGATTGTAAGTTTCTTGAGGCCTCTCCAGCCATGAAGAACTGTGAGTCAATTAAACCTCTTTTGTTTATAAACTACCCAGTCTCAGGTATTCTTTCTAGCAGTGTAAAAACAGACTAATACAGTAGGCTTCCTTTTTTTTTTTCTTTTTTTGAGACTGAGTTTCACTCTTGTCACCCATGCTGGAGTGCAATGGCGCAATCCCAGCTCACTGCAACCTACACCTCCTGGGTTCAAGCGATTCTCTTGCCTCAGCCTCCTGAGTAGCTAGGATTACAGGCACCCGCCACCACACCCAGCTAATTTTTGTATTTTTAGTAGAGACGGGGTTTCACCATGTTGGCCAGGTTGGTCTCGAACTCCTGACCTCAGGTGATCCACCCGCCTCAGCCTCCCAAAGTGTTGGGATTACGGGCGTGAGCCACCATGCTTACTTATTCAATTTCAGAACTCATTATTAGTCTGTTTAGGGATTCAATTTCTTCCTGGTTCAGTCTTGGGAGATTGTATGTGTCTGGGAATTTATTCATTTCTTCTACATTTTCTAGTTTGTGTGCATAGAGGTGTTTGTAGCAGTTTCTGAGGGGCTTTGTATTTCTGTGGGGGTCAGTGGTAATGTTGCCTTTGTCATTTCTAATTGTGTTTATTTAGATCTTCTCTTTTGCTTTATTAGACTAGCTAGTAGTCTCTTTTATTAATGTTTTCAAAGAACCAACTACTATATTTGCTGATCTTTTGTATGTTTTTTTGCCTTTAAATTTCCTTCAGTTCAGCTCTAATTTTGGTTATTTCTTGTCTTCTGCTTGCTTTGGGGTTAGTTTGCTCTTGTTTCTCTTGTTATTCCAGTTGTGATGTTAGGTTATTACTTTGAGGTCTTTTTAACCTTTTAATGTAAGCATTTAGTGCTATAAATTTCCCCTCTAAACACTGTCTTAGCCGTGTCCCAGAAATTCTGACATGTTGTATCTCTGTTCTCAGTAGTTTACATTTTTAAAAATGTTTTGACTTGAATTTTATTTCATTGGAAGTAAATATATTGAGATATTTTATATTTTAGTTTGCAGTGGTTGTGTATATCTCTACTCATTCAGTTACTTTAAACATTTATCCAGCTGATATGTGTATTTATTTTTGACTCATTCTGGGTGCTGTTCTTCTTTAAATTGTAGTTAAGCATTATTATCAGAACTGTATTTGTTCTCACTTCTGTTACCTTATTTCATATTTCCTTTACTGTCCTCTTGATTGTTCCTTTGTTAATCAATACTTTGTCATGCTAACTTCATTTATTTTTTATTTAAAGTTTTATGTCCTAATTCAATTTATCTAGAATTTAACAACAGATAATCAAACAACACCCATGATTTTTTATATTTATAATGTGCAAAATATCTACCTTCATTTGCTTTAAACCTCCTCTTTCTCATTGAATTTCCCATCCAATTTTTATTGAATTTATAATAGAAACAATTAGATTATGTTAATTATTATTAAAATATTGCTTTTAGTATGATACCTATTATTTAATATTTTAGCTTGAAAATGTTTTTATTTTTAACCTTTGTGGGTGTATAGTAGATGTATATATTTATGTGATACATGAGGTATTTTGATACAGGCATGCAATGCATAATAATTACGTCAGGGCAGTTGGGGTATCCATCCCCTCAGGCATTTATTCTTTGTGTTACAAACAATCCAATCATACACTTTTAGTTATTTTAAAAATGTACAATTAAATTATTTTGACTATAGTCACCCTGTTGTGCTATGAAATACTAGGTATCTTTCAAACTATTTTTTTGTACCCATTAACCATCCCTACCTCCCTGACAGCTCCCATTGCCCTTCCCAGCCTCTGGTAACCATCATTTTACTCCCTGTCTGCATAGAGCAGAGGTGCCCTGGGTCTGGTCCACAAAAACATGTTTTCCTCCTAGGCCTCCAGGCCTGTGAGGGGAGGGGCTGCTGTGAAGGCCTCTGATATGCCCTGGAGATATTTTCCCCATTGTCTGGGTGATTAGCATTTGGCTCCTTGTCACTTATGCAAATTTCTGCAGCTGACTTGAATTTCTCCCCAGAAAATGGGTTTTTCTTTTCTATCACATTGTCAGGCTGCAAATTTTCCAAACTTTAATGCTCTTCTTCCTCTTGAATGCTTTGCTGCTTAGAAGTTTCTTCCCAAGATACCCTAATCATACCCTAAATCAAGTTCAAAGTTCCACAGATTTCTAGGGCAGGGGCAAAATGCCACCAGTCTCTTTGCATAGCAAGAGTGACCTTTGCTCCAGCTCCCAGAAAGTTCCTCGTCTCCATCTAAGACCACCTCAGCCTGGATCTTATTATCCGTATCACTATCAGCATTTTGGTCAAAGTCATTCTCTAGGAAGTTCCAAAGTTTCCCACATTTTCCCATCTTCTTCTGAGCCCTCCAGACTTTTCCAACCTCTGCCTGTTACCCAGTTCCAAAGTTGCTTCCACATTTTGGGGTATCTTTATAGCAGTGCCCCACTACCCAGTACCAGTTTATTGTATTATTCATTCTCATGCTGCTAATAAAGATATACCTGAGAATGGGTAATTTATAAAGGAAAGAGATTTAATTCCATATAGCTAAGGAGGTCTCACAATCATGGCAGGGGACAAAGGAGGAGCAAAGGCATGTCTTACATGGCAGCAGACAAGAGAGCATGTGAAGGAGAACTGCCATTTATAAAACCATCAGATCTCATGAGACTTGTTCACTATCACAAGAACAGCACAAGAAAACCCAGCCCCATGATTCAATTACCTCCTACCATGTCCCTCCCATGATATGTGGGGATAATGGGAGCTATAATTCAAGATGAAATTTGGGTGGGGACACAGCCAAACCATATCAGGGAGTTTGATTTATTAGATACCTTGAGGTAGTCTTTTTTAGGTTAAATCTGCTTGGTGTTCTATAACCTTCTTGTACTTGAATGTCAATGTCTTTAAGTTTGGAAAGTTCTCTGATATCATTCCTTTGAATAAACTTTCTACCCCTATCTTTTTCTCTATCTCCTCTTTAAGGTCAATAACTCTTAGATTTGCCCTTTCGAGGCTATTTTCTAGGTCCTGTGGGCATGTTTTTTGTTTTTTATTCTTTTTCTTTTTATATCTTCTGACTGGGTATTTTCAGCCAGAGAGTTTGAATAACCTACCTTCAAGCTCACTAATTCTTTCTTCTGCTTGGTCAATTCTGCTAGTAAGTGTCTCTGATGTATTCTTCAGTGCATCAATTGCATTTTTGACCCTAGCATGCCTGTTTGATTCTTTTAAATTATTTTAATCTTTTGGTTAAATTTATCTCAGAGAATTCTGAATTCCTTCTCTGTGTCATCTGGAATTTCTTTGAGTTTGCCCAACACGGATATTTTTAATTCCCTGACTGAAAAGTCACATGTCTGTCTTTCTCCAGCATTGGTCCCTGGTGCCTTATTTAGTTTGTTTGGTGAGGTCATGTTTTCCTAGATGATCTTGATGCTTGTAGATATTTGTCAGTGTCTGGGCATTGAAGAGTTAGATCTTTATTGTAGTTTTTACATTCTGGGCTTGTTTGTGCCCATCCTTCTTCAGAAGGCTTTTCAGATATTCAAAGAGACTTGGGACCCAAGCCAATATAGCTGTGAGTTTTTGCAGACTCAAAGAGGTACTGCCTTGGTGGTCTTGGATAAGACCTGGAAGAATTCTCTGGACTACCAGGCAGAGACTATTGTTCTTTTCCCTTACTTTCTCTCAAGCAAATGGAGTCTCTGTCCCTGTGCTGAGCCATCTGGAACTGGGGGTGTGGTGATGCAAACATCCCTATGGCTATCACCACTGGGGCTGTGCTGGGTCAGACCTGAAGCCAGCGCAGCACTAGGTCTTGTCCAAGGCCCACTGTAATCATTACCTGTCTACCCATTATGTGCACTCAAGACCCTAAGGCTCTATAATCAGCAGGTGGTGAAGCCAGCCAGGTTTATGTTCTTCCCTTCAGGGCAGCAAGTTCCCCAGACATTGGGTGGGCTCAGAGATGTCTGGGAGCCAGGAATTAGAGTCAAAAACATTAGAAATTTGCCCTATAGTCTAGCATACTATGGTTACAGTAGCACTCAAACCACAATATAAAGTCCTTCCCATTCTTCCTTTCCCTTTCCATAGGCAGAGGAGCCTCTCCCAGTGGGCACCACCAGCATGGGCCCCTTGCGGTGGGGTGGTTCTTCCAGGCCACCACCAATATTCACTTAAAATCCAAGAGCTCTTCAGTCAGCTTGTGGTGAACACTGTCAGGCCTGGAATTCACCCTTCAGGGAACTGGACTCCGCAGTAGCCCAGGGAAGGCCCAGAAACGCTGTCCAAGAGACGAAGTTTAGACTTGGGGATTCCAAAGTCCTGCTTGTTGCTCTACCTGACTGGGGCCAGCTGGTACCTAAGGTGCAAGACAAAGTCCCCTTTCCTCTGCTTTTTCCAAACCTAAGGAGTCTCTGCAACCACCACAACTGGGAATGTGCTCGGTCACTTCTGTAGTTAGCACGTCTCAGAACCCAAGGCCCATGATATACCCAAGAGCTGTTTAGTCAACCAGTGATGAATGTTGCCAGGACTGGGTCCTACCTTCAAGGCAGCAAGTTCTCTTTGGTCTAGAAATGTCTTTTGAGAGCTAGGGCTTGAAATGGGGGCCTCATGACTCTGCCTGGTGCCCTATCCTACTGCAGCTGAGCTAGAATCCAAAATGCAAGTCAAAATTTTCTTTACTCTTTGCCTTCATCCCTTAAACAGAAGAAAAGAGACACTGTTGTGGCTGTGAGCCACACTGCCTGGGTTTGGGGGATGGATGGCACAAGCATTCCTTTAGCTGCCTTGGCTGGTGTCTCCCTAGGTCACATGCCACCCTAGTCTTCTGGCTCTGAGCCCTGCCCAGCAGTAGGATTTGCCTAGGAATTGTAGTCCTTGTGTCCTAGATTGTCTTTCAAGTTTACCTAGGACCCCAGGGCACTTTGGCCTGCGGTGGCAAGGCTTGCTAAGAAACTCAAGTTCTGATTGCTGAAATGGGCAATTCCCCTCTAGCTAGCTCTTGTCCAAATGCTCCCTTCTTGCACAGGCACTGGCTGAGCCCAGCACATCTTTACTCTTTGCTACATCAGGTCAGCACTGAGTTCAATGTAATGTTCCCCAGTCACTGCACCATCCTTCCCTCAAATGCACAGACTCTCTGTGCTGCACAGCTGCTGCCAGGGTATAGGGGAAGAGTGGCTTTGGTGATTCACGACTGTGTCTCTGACCTTCCTCAATGCCTCTTTCAATGACACCAAGTTAAAACTAGGTACTGTGATTGCTCACCTGGTTTTTGGTTCTTGTGATGGTGCTTTTCTGTGCACAGATAGTTGTTAAAATTTGGTGTTCCTGTGGGCGTTACAGACAGTGTAGGCTTCTATTTCCATCTTAAATTATTCCACCTCTTAAATTAGTTTTATGTGTAAATATCTTCTAGTTACCACATGTCATTTACTATCACTATTTCTATATTTTCTTTTTTTTTTTTTTTTTGAGACGGAGTCTCGCTCTGTCGTCTAGGCTGGAGTGCAGTGGCGCAATCTCGGCTCACTGCAAGCTCCACCTCCCGGGTTCAAGCCATTCTCCCGTCTCAGCCTCTCCGAGTAGCTGGGACTACAGGCGCCCGCCACCACGCCCGGCTAATTTTTTGTATTTTTAGTAGAGACGGGGTTTCATCGTGGTCTCGATCTCCTGACCTCGTGATCTGCCCGCCTCAGCCTCCCAAAGTGCTGGGATTACAAGCGTGAGCCACCGCACCCGGCCCACTATTTCTATATTTTCTGATCTTTTATTTTATTTCATTTTGAGGGTATAACTTTAAAGAAAAATAGGTTAATCATTATAATTGTAAATTTGTATATATCTGAGAATCTCTTCCTGCTGCTTAATGTAAAATTGTGGGTAAGACCCTTTTATAAAATTGTTGCCATTTCATGATATTCCAGCATTTAGTGTAGAAAAATGTCTAATAGGTAAATTTTTTTTGTCTTAATGATTTTAGGATTATTTTTACTTAAAACTTAATTTTCATTAAAGTCTGGGTTTATTTCCTTTTTATTAAATTTATCCGATTAATGGCATGGTATTTTAATCTGTATAATTATAACTTTCTCATATTAAGAAAATTTTCTTCTTTTATGTCTTTGTTCAATCTGTTCCATTTGTCTTTATATGTACTGATTAGTTTTCCTTTGTCAATTTTCTTGTCTGTAATCTTCACTCTTGTTGATTTAATTTCCTTGCCTTTTTTACCATTCATAGAATGCTTCTTAGTTCTGCCTTCTATATCACTGATTTTGCTTTTACTAGGTTAATTCTAATTTTTACTATTTATATGTTAATTTGAAAGCTAATACTAGATTTACTTATGTTTATTCAAAGTCTTCTTTTTTTCTGTAGCTTTAGAAACATTTTTGTGCCTCTTAACCCCCTTCATTTTCATTTCAGTTGGTTGTCTTCTCACCTTATCTCTTGTTTCACAGAATTCTTGTATTCCTGAATTTCCTTGAGTATATTAAGCTGAGGTTATTTAAACTTGACCTGAGTTACTTATAATTAATTATTTCTAAAACATAGCTCTCTACTATGTCTTATTTTATATTATTGTTATTATTTTAAGGTTAATACTTCTAGGATAAGAAGCTATCCGAAGTTTGGATTTGCTCCCAAAAGGGTATTAGTGAGGTTTCCTTTTATTCCCTTGCCATTTGCTGGGTTGTGTTTGAACTCTTCTCTCAACTCTTGAGGTGAGGTTCTGGTGGATTTAAGTTTATATCATCAGTTCAGTGATTTCAGCACCTTTAAGGAAGTGAAAGAATCATGGATTGACCAGGATCTGTGCTTCCTTTTCCATCTTTGGTGACACCTTCTATGGTGGGGCCAACTCTTGATATCTACATTGATCTGTCCTCCACTTCAGTTACAGGTGGAGATGTGTTTACCTGCTGGATACCAATGCCTCTAGCATCAGGGAGAAGTTGAGCCCTGGAGGAAACATTGCCTCTAAGTTTGTGTTCTGGAAAGTCCACTCCTGTCCCTGCCCACAGTGCTGCTTTTGAAAGCCTACTAATTGGTGGGGATAAAGGAGATTCCAGTTAGAAATTTCTTAATCTGTCCTATGACTAGATCACCATAGTACTTATCATCCAAATCAGGATAATTATGAGAACAGAAGAGTGCTCAATTATTGACAATTGGTGCAAACTAAGACTGTCTTAGTCAACCAGATCATGTGGTCACCCTACCTATGACCTACCATTATTTAAGCAATGACCCCTTCACATTAGGGAAGATTAGTAGGGCTGTGTGAAGTTACTCTTTATCACTAATATACAATCTGATTATAATTTTAATAAAAATAATAATAGTGGTACTAACAGATAACCATGTATTGAAAAATTACCATTATGATAATCTATTCCAGGGTTACAGAAGGAAAATTCATATCTACATATAGATTTTTAACTCTATTCTTCTTAATCTCCCAGGAATCTTTTACCACTCATCCCCAGTTTTTGAGATTTATTGATATTATTGAAAGAGAGTGAAGACAGGTGTCACTAATTGCCTCTTCCCTGAATTTTGTCCTCCCTCCCATCTCACTTCTACTCTGTAAAGATGTTCTTTGGTCACTTCACATGTTTCTTTTGTTCTTAAAAAGGTAGTAAACTCCAAAAGGAAAAATCTTGTCTCCTAACTCTTTGATGTTCCTCATAGCGTCTAATTCTGTAGGTGGGTATGTTTTCTTAGAACAAACATTTTGAAACTACCTTCTTCATCTCGGTTGTCATTAAAGTTTAGCTTCTGATCCAATATTGCTGTAATAGTTGGATTGTATTCAAATTTTAATTTCATGTTTTATCTCGAGAAGTATATTAAACAATTGGCTTTCTTTATATATTTTTCCCTTCGTTAACTGGAGTGAAGTTCAAAGTGTTTTAAGGCAAACTCTAAATCTAAATAGAATATCTATGATGACATAATTTTATAAAAATAGAAATCAATTGTGAATTGCTGAATTGTAAGCTGAGAGGAGCCATTCAGTCATTAATGAATGACTTAGCAATATATTAACTTAGCAATGTATTAACCCAGCAATGTATTAACCTTTAGCAATATAGTAACTTGTTGAATACCAAGATCTCCCTTCCTTTCTTTCTATTTTTAATTGTATAATTACTATGTGATGATAATTAAAGTACATTAGATTTCTAAAGTTTCTGCCTCAAAAGAAAGTTTAAATATTTAGCTATTTCCTTAGGTGAGGAAAGATGTGGCATATATTATTTTCATAAACTTAAAATGGAAAGTGAGAAGTAGAATTTTTAAAGACTTATCCTAGTTAAATATAAGCCTCGACCTTTTTAATATATATATATGTATATCTAGGTAAAAAATATATGATATATATGTATACATATACACATATATGTATAAAATATATATACACACACATTATATATATACACATATGTACAAAATATATATATACATACATTATATATATACACATATATGTATAAAATATATATATACACACATACATTATATATATATTTTTAACCAAGAATCTATAGAAAAATCTAAGATTCCTAGTTCAGCATACCATTTTTTCAGACTTAAATGATTAAGTTACACCTCCATTCTGTGCTAGATAAGCTAACCAAAATTGGTCTAATTTTGTGTTATTACATTTCTTTGCTAGAAAAGAGGAAAATAGCAAAAAGAAGATAGTCACTTTTCTTAGAGATTATAAATTCCTCAAAGGCAATACATAACTCTTAAATTTATTGGTATCCTTTTAACCACTTACTTAGTACCTAGCATGATTCCTGGGTAATGGTCCATGCTTACTATGAATTTGTTAACTTGAACTGAATTTTAATTATTCTTTTTTTTTTTTTTTTTTTTTGAGACAGAGCCTTGCTCTGTCACCCAGGCTGGAGTGCAGTGGCATGATCTTGGCTCACTGCAACCTCTGCCTCTAGGGTTCATGCAATTCTCCTGCCTCAGCCTCCCGAATAGCTGGGATTACAGGCGCCCCCCACCACATCCAGCTAAATTTTTTTGTACTTTTAGTAGAGACGGGATTTCGCCCTATTGGCCAGGCTGGTTTCAAACTCCTGACCTCAGGTGATCTGCCCACCTCGGCCTCCCAAAGTGTTGGGCTTACAGCCATGAGCCACTGCACCCAGCCTGAATTTTAATTATTCTTTTTAGCAGACTTGAAATATACTGTTCATAAGAACTTTGAAGAAGCTTCTCATCTAAAGAGCTTTCTTATTTCAGGTTCAGCTCATGCTTAGCTTTTTCTTTTTTTAAAAATTATCACATTTAATTTTAGGATGTCCTTTAATTAAAAATTAAAAAATCAAATTACCTTGTCTCTCTCAATTGTATGTCTTTCTTTTTAGCTAGATAATATGTAGTATCTGGATTTTTTAGCTGTACTATATGTTATCTAGATCTAGCTTTCTGAAAAGATATAAAGATATGTTGGTAATAAAATATTACCTGGAGGACTTTGTTCGGCCAACACTTCTACCACAAATTTCTCACCTTAAACTATTTCTGGGTGGACCTTTGTTTTCTCTCTATGTGAAGTGGGCTTAGTAAATTACCACTGAAGGACTGGTAAAATATCATCTGCAAAGCCCGATAATCCATTGTTCAGTGCATTCCATATTGTGAAGGACTTAGAATTGCATTTCCATGCAAAGAGAACAGCAACATCAATTTTGTTCTTTCTAGCATATGGGGCAGAGTAGTTGCCATGTAAAAAGAAAGTGTATGGAGTTTCTAAGGTCATATTTAACAATTCCTGAGAGAGAAGAAAAGATAAAAATAAGAAATTTGAGCAAAGCAGCTGTAGTCTTAAGTCTTGGATTAGATTAGATTTCCTGGACTGTTGGAGAGTAAGTTTTTCCCTGTATCTGGTACAGGCTACACAGTTATTAAAATTTATGTATTGGCCAGGTGTGGTGGCTCACGCCTTGTAATCCCAGCAAATTGGGAGGCCGAGGCGGGCAGATCATAAGGTCAGGAGATTGAGACCATCCTGGCCAACATGGTGAAACCCCATCTCTACTAAAATACAAAAAATTAGCTGGGCGTGGTGGCACGTGCCTGTAGTCCCAGCTACTCTGGAGGCTGAGGCAGGGGAGTTGTTTGAACCCGGGAGGTGGAGGTTGCAGTGAGCTGAGATTGCGCCACTGCACTCCAGCCTGGTGACAGAGCAAGACTCCGTCAAGAAAAAAAAAAAAAAAGATTTATGTATCCCAAATTCCCTCATTGAGAAAATATCTCACAGGGAAGTGGCAAAATATTAGTTTTCAGATGTTGCATTGCATGTTATAAGATCCCTGTATAAACGAGGATTTGGTACTATTATGGCTATGCAAAGGTAAAAATATCATTTCCACATTGCATATTTCCCTGAACTGTATACATATTTTACTATGCAAAGTCTCCAAACACAACTTCAACAGTGCCTTGTGAGGGACGGAGTACCGGTCTTAGAAGTGTGGGATCAGTGGAATTTTAGGCAAATCTTGTTCTCCATCACTCCTTTGTCCTAGATGCCAGAAGAGTTAATAATGTCTAGCTCATAGGATTGTTGTAAGAAAAAAATGAAATGATGTTTAATTTAAAAAAAATGGCACACAGTAGTGTTCTACAGATATGGGTGTTTATTATCATGCTGTTATTTTATTCTTCCCTGGGTTTAAGCCTCCACTTTTTACTCCTCTCTATTGTTTTGGATTATATTATATGATTCAGCAACAAACTCAAGAAATAGTTATTTATTGGACTGATTATAAGTTCTTTGAGATATGAAATTCTCATCTCTGAGGTACAAATGGTGACAATGATCTGAGTAAAATGTGTCCGTGATTCCATCCTTGCCCCAGATCCAATCATGCTCTTTTGCTTTCTCATGGTATTCTGCAGGACTGTATAAATGACCATGGTGACATTCTCCTGGAAGTCCATTAGATATGGAACACAAGGAATATAACTTAGGCCTTAGCCTTATGCCCACTTTCTTGGTTTCCCCAAAACTTCAGTAGGCTGGGGTTTTTATTAAAAGAAACAAGGATCTTTACACATCTGCTTTACAGAGCTGACTCCCTAGGAAGAAGCGTTATGTGAAGCTTGCCCTGACAACTGAAATTAGGGAGAGCTGGTTCCAGACTGCATTTCTACAAAGTGCTGATTAGGTGGGAACCAGGATTCAACTCTTTTTCCTTTGTTTACTAATTAGGTTAGGCCCCTCCCATTTTCAGCCCTTCCCAATGTTCTATGTTTTTACCTGTTTAAAAATAGTAACTATGTTTTAAATAAACACTCCCAGTCCACTATGAAGACTCCATGTCTACGCTCTGAGAGATGAGCTGAATTTGTTTTAGCATGACTATTAAAAATGTGAGATTACTAATGCATTTCAAATCATAGTCCCTTGTAAATGCTTATGGCACATAGCAGTCTCTCAGTCAGTGTTTTAAATGTGTACATGGATGAGTAAGCTATGACTAGAGCTGATTTCCAGTATTTGGGAGAGTAGTTGCTATTTTATACATTTCCTTCTGCTGCAGCATCTCCACAGCTAGTCGCTAGGTTTTCTTAGCTCATTCTCACCTTTGCAGGTCCCAGTGCATTCTGCTGGCATACTCATGGCCCCAGTGCCTTATCACGTACAGTTAGCCCAGCAGAAGGAATTTCAGTCCAGCCTCTAGAAAAATGTCCAAGGGACCACTGTTTGCGTGTGTTCTGAAGATGGAAATGATTATCATGAAAGACATAAGAAAGATTATGTCAGGAATTCTCTCCAGATCTGCACACTTAGCAAGCCATCCTGTTTTGCATTACAGAATCACAGTATGTTCTGCAGCTCCTCTGTGGCTGTTTGGTGTCAGTCATGGATTTGTGAGAGATTGGGGTCAAAGTCAGCAGTGTTTACAAACACAGGAAGAATGTTAGCAAGAGATGGCCAAATCCAAATATGATCTTTATGATTCTCTACAAGGCTAGTCATTTGACTATAAACAGAAAACATGGTTTCTGGCTATGCAAGGTGTTCCCTGCACTCAGAGCTTTAAATAGTGTAAGCATATCAAATCACTCATCTGCACTTCAAGTGCTGGCAAGCCAGCCCTTTTCTGATGCCAGAGTTTCTGCCTAATACCTGGTATACTCTTCCATAAACTAAAGTTTAAAAGGAACCATAAGAGCTTGAAAAGATCTATGGGTTTATGATGAATTAAGAACCTGGAAATAATGACAAGTCATTTGAATTGGACTAGTGGAGTTTTCATGCAGCTTCAGTCTCAAGAGCCAGTGGTCAGTGAAAAGCAGACGATGGTATAGTATCCAGAGGCAGAGCTTAATAATTTGGTTTCCTTTCTGATGGTACCATGCTCAGGTAAAGTTCACTATTGAGTTTTTCTTCCACTTTTCAGACAAGGCCCCTCTCGTGATTCTCACGTGGGAGTTTTGGGGCAATTACCTCTTGCTGATCAGAGTAGGTTCAGAAGGCATGAGAAAGAGTGGTAGTCTTCTTCCTGGTGAGGGATGGGGTTGAGTGTCTCTCTTTTCATCTTATAATCCACCAGAGTAGCTTGGGGATGAATCTGGGACTCTGTAGAAATTTATGGGCATGTGATCAAGTTTACATTCAAAGAACCAGGATGCCCTTTACAACAGTTTTCTTGAGACCACTTTTGCAGTTTCCAACCTGAGTTCTATTTGGGATCATGGAAGGGGTGCCGAGGAAGGATCACGATTACATTGCACACTTCCTGCCTCTCTTCCAAAGAAGAATAAAGGGCGATAGTTTTGGCATTACAGAACTGAATTTAGAGTCACGTGACTGTAACTCAACCTCTGTAGCACCACTAAAATGTTAAACTAAGATTCCCATTGGGCAGAAGACTGACAGAGATATGACCCTGGACAAAAAACTTTTGGAGCAATTCACATCCTTAAAGGAGTCCTGAGACCTGTGTCCAAGATGGGTCTAAGTTTTATGTCTTGGAACTTGGGAGTGAGTGTCCCACAGCTGGATGTATATGGTTGAATCAACTGCTTCACCTCAAGATGCTTCCTTAAATGTTCTCTTGGTGTTCTCTCTTAGCCACTTAAACCTATTTCTGACTGTTTCTGACAACTGTCACTAATAGGGGGAGCACAGGGAGAGGAG
This sequence comes from Nomascus leucogenys, assembly GCF_006542625.1. Lineage (NCBI taxonomy): Eukaryota > Metazoa > Chordata > Mammalia > Primates > Hylobatidae > Nomascus > Nomascus leucogenys. Next base: position 70,580,839 of record NC_044381.1, on the reverse strand, counting down.
CGAAGAGCCGGAGAGGAAAAGAGGACACAGCCGCCATATCCTGGCTAAGAGAGGATTCAGTCTGAAGGCTGTAGCAATTATATTCCACTCTTCTCCGTGTGGATTTCTGTATCACTTTGACTTAAGCCAAAAGGAAAAAAAAAATCAAAGAATGGAATAAAATTACTGCATGCAAAACTTTCCAATTTGGGGAAGGAAGAGACCAGATGAACATGTGCTTCAGAAAATCATTTCTGGACAGGCACAGATGTGATAAGATCCAAGTCAAAGAGATCATCTAGAGTGCACCAAGGACTTAGGGGAAAAAATTTATTTTATGGGGTCTTCAGGAAAGAACCTGTAAAGAAATGATTAGTCAGAACTCGGGAGTCGGGGGAAGAGTTACCGGAGTATGATTTAACCCTGTAGAGTTACATTTTTTGCTCCTTCATTTTCTAAAGGGTTTTTCAGCTCTTAATGGTCTCTCTCTCAGAGGCATCTATCTCAGCCTCTCTGGGTGCAGACCACTTAGGAGCAGAATCTCCTTGTGCCTTTTCTTTTCAGCACTAGGTAAGATTGAGGATTCTCTCACTGGAGTAAGAGGTTCTTCTTAACTCAGAGACCATAAAGAGGCAATATTTAAATATTAAAATTGATGGAAATGCCAACAAAGTTTGCTCTGAAGACCTCTTGGTGCTGGCGACAAAGCTTGGAAACTCCATCCAGTGGGAGAAATGATGAATCTTGCCCCCAAATCATATATATGCCACAGGATTTTTGGAGAGAGGCATAAATGGGAAACAAGGACAAAGTGGTGTTAAATCCACTGCTGAGTCATACTTTTAGGTTAAATTTTAGTTATTTTTAGTGGTTTGGGGTTTGAAAAATGTTTGGTATTTGTAAATAATGTTTTTGGATTCCAACATTTCTCAAAAGTCATTTTTATTGTACTATATGTTGGATCCCAAAAGCATCTATATTATATTTCACTAAGTCAGGTACCTGAAATAACTGTGGTGGGTGAAGCCTGCACTGTGAAATCCCCAAGAAGCTATATTTGGGAATTTTTCTCTTCCTAGTTATTACAACTAATTTTCCCATCAAATCCTAGAGGACTGCTTTGAACCCCTGTAACGCTCTGAAGGCAGAAGTGTATTTTAACTCATTCACGCTGGTGCTAATCTCCTCAGTGATTTATGAGGTCTTTAAGGCTTTAATTCTCTGTCTGTCAAGAGTCTTCCTTGGTAGTGAGTTGACAGTTTAAATTAGTGTTTAGACATGGCTTTCATAATGTCAGTTTTGTTTTGTCTCAGCAGCGTTTTGGAATTCCTTCCATTGTACCTCAAGTGACTTATGACAATAAATGACTCTCCTTCTCTTTTGTTCTTAATCAAGGAAGAATGGAATGAACCACATAATGTTTGTTAAAGAGCAACCTTAATTAGTTCTCAGCTGTAGCCACAGATGCTTGTCTTGTCTCCTTAGCATATAAATGTAGGACACGGATGCGTTCAGGTGAATAAATACTGGGTTTCCTAAAAAGCCTCCTCTGGTTCTCTTCCAATAATGAAGAACAATTGCATTAGAAACATTTTAAAGCCTTCTCCTCAAACTGGGAAGCAAGAGACCCCAGCTAGCTTCCAAGAGTTGTATTTGTTTTAGGTTTTGTAATGGCCTTTTGGGATCCAATGAATGAATCTCCAAGTAAAAGAAGGTCTCTTGAAAGGAGTATCCCTATTCACCCTAAGCACTTCCTACCCTTTGGGGAATAGTGCCAGGTTACACCAGAGGCCAGGGATGCCTTTCCTGCTGAGCTACCTCCTTCTGAATTTTGAATGTAAGAATAAACCCCAGATCCTTGGGGGGTCCATGTTTGTTTACTCTCAACAACATTTGGCTTCCTAAGGAAAATGGGGAAAGAAAGTATAAAATTCCATCTTAAAAAAACCCCTCAAGTATTCTTGGACATCAAACAACTCTTACAACACAGTCCTTTGATGAGTTCAGTGTAAATGAATCAGAAACATATGGATAGTGTTTATGCTCAGATGCACATGCGTTTAAAAACTCTGAGAGAAATTAGTTTAGTGGGCTATGTTTGGGTCATTTCCAGGATCCAAGAATTTGGAAAATCACTTCTCATGAGTAAAGATGTGGAAGAAATGGTTGAGCACCCCTTGAACTGAAAAATGGGCACGTTCAGCAGCCCATGCTGTGCTGTGTATCATAAACGCGGTAGCAGAGGGCACAGAGCTTGGGACAGCTCCAAGCCAGGAGGGATTGGGCTACTGATGTGGAAAAAGTTTCTGTATCTCATTACCAGCTGTCAGTACCTGTGCAAGAGAGTTCCACACTTGACAAACATGGCCCACCAGCCTCATTAGAATAGTGCAGTCATTGGATACTTTTGTAAATTATATTTTGTACTTAGGCCATTGGAACCCATTAGCTATATGACCTACTCTTGGTATAACCAGTGTTTCCCTTTCACTTTGAGGAGAGTGGAAACTGCCAATCATATCATAGATATGGAAAACAGTCACATGCGTTATCTCTGGTTATATATAAAAAAAACGGTATGTGAGCTATAAAAAAAAAATCCCTTCAGTATAATGTGGCCCTAAGGCCTTAACATTTCTCACTGTTAGCTGGACCAAAAAGGATTGAATTTTTGAATTATCTTCTTTTCCCTAAAATGTGTGTAATTGCTTATTGAAGAAGAGGAAGGAGCAAGGGATAGAGGCTATGGTATTTTGATACATCAGATTAAAAAAATGTGTACCAATCTCATGGCTGGGCCTGGACCATCAACTATTGTTTCATTGGTCTTTATAGTGATAAGATGCTGAGTGTGAGGGTTAAGGAAGCTTTCTCTTGATGTCCAATCACAGAATAACAGGAGGAATGTTGTTCTTTGATTATGATCAGTTTACTAAAAATGCTAAGTATCTACCACTGTGTCAACAACACGGCACAAGATGCTGCAAGTAATTAAAAAAATGTAAGTAACACAGGGCTTCTGCCTTCAAAGAATGTAAACTTGAGTTGAGGTTACAAAATATGTAAAATAAAATAATAGCACTAGAGATGTCATAGTAAAGGTGTTTTATTGCTAAACTAGTGACATAAGCCATGTTTTATGAGTTGTAGGATTTAAGGTGGAGTTAAACGGAATAGTAGAAAAATCATGAGATACTTGAACATTGCTGGAAATGTACAAAATAGAGAACATTCTATTTTCTAGATCTCTTCTAAAAGAGTACTGCATGGGTTGAGATTCCTTGATAAGGAATCTTAGTGGTAGGCAAAGCAAGAGGTGAAGAAAGAGCTAAAAATCCCAGCTCTGCTATGAATGAATGGCATGACTGTCCAAGCTGATTGTTCTGAGCTGGTGTCACTGAGATGGAGATATTAATATTAATATCTATCTATTCATTCAACAGTTCTTTGAGTGATTATGATATGCCAGGCACTATAAAGAGAAAGTGAACTACAGATATACACAAAGCACTGGTGCTAAACCTGGTAGGTTTGGTGGAGGCAGTGGGGTTGTGTAAGATTGAAATGGGGGTGGGGTAAACTGATGTTAAACTACATAATTTCTACCATGGTTCACAGAATTATTCACATAACCTAAAAAATGTTTTTAAAACCAATGTCAAATATCATTTTTTTCCCATGCATATTGTAAACATTGCTTTGTCTTTCTCTTCTCTCTCCTCTCTCAGGCCTTTGTTTGGAAAGGGAGAAATAGGTAGTGTGGCTGATTGTAATAGCTTGTTTTTATTCACAAGCTTTTTCCAGTTCTTCTCGAAGCACACCTGGCATAAATATAGCTTTATAGGATGTCTGCTAACTCCTTCGCTTGCTGCTCCGCCCTCAACGCAATGTATGACTTTGAGGATGTATTACATCTTTCTAGGTGTGAATGTCTCCATCTGTCACATAAGGATAATAATACTGACTAATAAATGAAGCACTCAGAGAGTCTCATGAAAGATACAAAGTCATATTATATGCTCAAAAAGCCTATGGCTCATGGTCCCTTTGCCCTATAGATATTTATGAAATTGTATTCTCTTAATCACCTCTTACACTTTATCAGTTTGATCTTTGTGAGACATCTTCTACCTTGTGGTACTGAAGAGATCGGGTGCAGCAAAGAGAGGAACAGTGACACCTCTGGGAAGCTTATATTTTATTACTCTAAAGAACACTGAAGCAATAATTGACAATCCAGACCTAGCATATGAGAGTGGTACAAAAAATTTTTTAAAATCTGATATATCAAGATACAGTAGCCTCTATCCCTTGCTCCTTCTCCTTCCTCAATGAACAATTAAATACATTTGGACCAAAAGGTGATAATTTAAAATGAAGATATAAGCCTGCCTAAAATGATGGTTGTAAAATTTTATTCTTAGTGTCAGAACACTTTCTTTAATCAAATATTTGAGGCCTAGTTTTGGTAAAAGGGTTTAATAGTCTTGCAGGGGATGATTATAGAGCCGTCTGTGAAATATTTTTGCATTTTGCATTCCTGATCTGGAATTACACCAGTGGTCTCTGAACTTCACTGATCTACCTATCTCAGTAAAACATTTTTGCACATGCCCTCACATGTACGTGATACAACAGACACAAAAATGGAACTGTGAAAAAGTAAGATAAAGGTGAAGTATTTTTACATAATTTTCTAAAATTAATAGCACAAGGATATTTTCCTTCACTAAAAGTTAGGTTATTAACAGTATTCTAATTTTTTTTTCAGTTTTAAAATGACTTGCTGGTGGTGATGCATCCAAACATTATTAGCTAATAGACTGTGTAATTTTATATTCTTAGCACAGAGTTCAACTTTAACTTCACTAGTGCTAAGCCAGTCTAGAAATGTCTGTCCCCAGAAAGATGTAAGGATCTGGTGTGAGGGAGAAGGAATCGGTGTAATATTTTATACAGATCACACTTAGCATTAAAATGAGCTAATTAAAATGAGCATTAAAATGTTTTGGTCAACAGTCTTGAGGGCCTATGAATTTGCAATTTCCAATATGTACTGTCCTTAATAATTCTACACAACTTCTAGAAAATTTTTAAAAAATTTCCTTGTTTCCGTCTCATAACTGAGGAATGGGGAAGCATCAGTTCTTCTGTTCTCCAGTTGTTTGTACATGTTTGTATTATCAGGACTACTTCAATTTGAGATTTCATTTTAAGAATATTTTTAATTCTCTTGTTCATTTTGTGAAATACACAATGTAATAATCTACACATTCACCTAACTGGGCACAGTGATATGTCTTCATATACCAAAGACAAACTCACAAATAAGAGTTATGCCTGTAGCCTTTCTGAGTTTTGAAATTGCTACCTCATGTTCCATTTATGGCATATGATCATCTAACATATAGAGTATGTAGGCACCAGTGTCTATTCATATAAAGTGATTGATGATTATAAGACACAAAGGACAAATATAAATTCTCATATGTTCCTTTTGTGCTCAATGGATTATGCCTCTACTATGCTGGTCTTGGCCTTCACGACGGTTGACCAAAACGTTTTCATGCTCACGGTGACTAAGTGTGATCTGTATAAAATATTACACTGATTCCTCCCCCACCATGCCAGATTCCGGCATTTCTAGACTGGTAGGGCATTAGTAAATAATCACTCTCTTCATATCAGACCAGATGGTGGTTATAGTAACACTATTTTGTTCAAGGCTTCACTGTGCAGGATGTCTTTTAATGCCTATTGGATATTATAGAGCAGATGCAATGTGAATGGTGACTGGCAGATTGTCTGCATGAATAAAACAAGAGTACACATCCTCAATGGATGAGATAGAAAACCGAGGTCTATCATTCTTGTCGCCATTTCATCAACAGTTTACCAGATAAATAAGAGATTTTTATTTAAAAATGGGTGTCCATATTGGGGCCAGAGTAATGCCATATATTTTTTTCTTTTTCTTGCAACACACATTCTTCTACCACTTAATCTATGTAAGTTGTAGGTGCTTCACATTAGCTAAAGATGGTTATCTCAGTAAATGCAGCAGCTTCTTAGCATTTGGTTTTGTACCTCCTTTTGCTCTAGCCTGGAACAAAAACAAGGTCCTTAGCAGTCATAGACAGAATTCCCTCCTTCCCTCCCTCCCTCCCTCCCTCCCTTCCTCCTCCTCTCTCTCTCTCTCTCTTTCTCTCTCTCTCTCTCTTTCTCTCTCTCTCTGTCTCTCTTTCTCTCTTTCTTTCTTTCGTCTCTCTCACTCTGTCAGCCAGGCTGGAGTACAGTGGCATCATAGCTCAGTGCAATCTCGAACTCCTAGGCTCAAGGGATCCTCTCACCTCAGCCTCGCAAAGTGTTGGGATTACAGTCATGAGCCACCATTCCTGCCCAGAATTTCTGTGTTTTTTTTAAATCCCCCAATAGACGTGAATATGATCTTACCATAATACTCTAACATGAGAAATGTTACATTAATTTTTTTTTCAAAATCAAATTTGTGTTTATAGCTCCTGTCTTGTCAGACTGAGTTAAGCAATCTGTCATTGTTGGGGACCCCAAGAGTCCTGTGGAAGTCTTGAGTCTTGTGTGGTCCTAAATATTGGGAAGGGCCTTTGGGCATGCTGCTTGTGCAAACCTATGTTCCTTAAAACAAGATGGCCCCTCTAGGGCACCAGGCAAGTCTTGGAGCCCTGAGTTCTAGCTTCAGCCTTCTTATGTGGACTTAGTGGGGCTCAAACTCCTAAAATTCTCAGAACTACAACCACCCCTTCATCCCTTTCCAACATAAAATAGAAATTAATACTTCAGTAAATTAGTCTGCTACAACAGCAGTGGTGAGGCCATATGGAGGTGCTATGCTACTCTCCTAGTGCCTCATAAGAAGTCTCCATTTCCTTCTTCCACTCAAAGGGGCTCCTGAGGCTTTGGGGTACTGGGGCCATGATGTCTTTGCTGCTATTTCTGCTGAAGCTTTAAAGCCAGCTGTGTGCCAGGTAAGAGTCTCTCATTTCTTAACATGTCATAGAGGCTTGCTTCTGCCTTTCTTAGGAGTTGCCTAACTGCCAGTTCTGAGAGAGGACAGTGGAGAACAAATTGGAGTGGCAAATGCTACGCTGTTTTCATCTCCATCTCCTCTGACTGCTGAAACATTGCTAGTACAGCAAACTTGTGCACTTGACCCTTCTTTCCCTTACAATAAATTCTTTCCCAAGAGCCTCCAGGGCTCCTCATAGAATTCAGGCCTTGCTGGGCCTGCCCCCACCAGTGGCCAGCTCTGTATGGGCTTGTTTATGTCCTTATGGTAAACATAGCTGGTGGGGGGTAGGGAGGAACACCTGATTCATACGGCTTTAATAGCTAGAATTAATTATTAATATGTTCTTTATTTGCTAGTATATTCTCACCATTCTCAGATTGTTAGTCTTGTCTTGGATATGTTGGTTGTGTAAGACTCTGACAGAGAAATGGTACAATGGCAAAAAAAAATAAAATAAAATTTATAACTCTCATTTTAATTACTCCCAGACTTTTTCGCACAACTGGGTGGCTGGCTGACTGATTCAATGTAAATGTCCAGAAGGGTGGGGCTGTTTATAACCACAGAAACAAATACAAGACTTTCACCCTAAGCTATGCTGGATGGATAAACAAACATCAGGACTAGACAGCTGAGACCTTCCTCCAGTATTTGTAAATGGGTTTCTGTAGAGTCCTCAGATAGAGCTTTCGAGTCCTCATCCAGTTAGCAGGTTGGTTCTTTTGTTAGGTAATCATATTATTTGGAATTTTTTGAACATTTTATAGACCATATTAAATAGATGGGCTCATGTTAAAACCAATTATTTCTGTAACTCAGTCTTGAGAAGTGAAACGTTATTTATTATAGTAACTACGAAACAGATGTTGTAATATATGTCCTAATTCAATTAAAAAAATCAGCAAAAGCAGTTATTTGATAATTTTCCCAAGAACACTAGCTTGAATTTTATGTGTGTAGTTTGAAACAAAAATTCAAAGTGTGTCAGAATAAGTTTAGATTAGCAAATATGAAAGACTTGGACCCAAAAGAGAAAATGAGAAAATAAAACATCAGTTTAGGGGAAAACGCCTTTCTCCTTTCTAAGCAGATGTTTCAGGGAGACAAAGAAAGCCTGGGTTGAGCATTCCTGGGCAGCACAGGAACTAGCAATCTGTCAGGGTTTGTGGGGAGCACAGGCTGATAGCCAGCCAATTGCATGTGAAATGTGCCTGGCTTAATTCTGTGTCACAGGGACAGATTCTCAAAGATCTGGTACAAATGGAGGGGTGGTGAAAAACCATGCCTGCTTTGACATTAAGAAGTAAAGGAATGCATTAGGTATGAAGGCCGGTCATTTCTTTTCAACGTATGTCACTTCACTACATTCTCTTCTCTTCAACTGTCTTCACTTAGCCATGAGCTTTGGCAAGGCTGATCTTCAGCGGCTGAGGCTTGGAGGACTACTGATTTCCCATTTCAAAAATCATCATAATCTCATTGAGACTTAAGAAACCCCACTTTGTTTCCACCTGAGTGTAACAAAGAAACTGTATGTATATTCCAAATGGAATATATTAATAGTTTAAAATAATTAGTTTACAGAAAAGTGGAAAAATAGCCGAAATCTTCTAATCTTCTTTCTTGCTATTACAACTGTGATCTCCTTGATCAATTCTAGGCTGTCCAATCCTGCTCTACAAAATACATTCCTGAAAGGCGACATAGACTTATATGCAATAAGAAGGAATTTATAAAATATTACAAATTCACAATTATAGCTGACCAGTTAGAGCTAATCTTTGACTATGTATCTGTAATATTTCATACCTCTGATCTTTGATCAACTTAAGCTAAATAAATTTCTAATTGGAGCTTGTCTTAGTCTGTTTTTTGTTGCTATAACACAATACCTGAGAGTGGATAAAAGAAAAGGGGTTTGTTTAGCTCACGGTTCCGCAAGCTAAGAAATTCAAAATCACGGTCCTGGCTTCTGGTGATGGCTTTTGTACTGCATCATAACATGGTGAAGAAGGTCAAAGGGGAAATAAATGCCTGCAAAAATAGGAAAATCTGAGGGGTAGCCTGGCTTTATAACAACCCAGTGTCTTGGGAACTAATCCATTCCTGTGAGAAACAATCCATTTGCTCAAGAGCAAAAACTCTCTCTACTGTGAGAACAGAAGTAAGCCATTCATTAGGAATCCTGCCTGCATGATCCAAACGCCTCCCGCTAGGTCCAGATCTCCCAACTCCTTCCCATCAGGGATCAAATTCCAACATGAGTTTTGGTGAGGACAAACAAACCATATCCAAACCATAGCAGGGATTAATATTTTCTGGTTTGGATTAACTAATAATTATTTTTTCTGTTTCAATTTTATGAAGTTTATCAGAATTATGTTTCCTTTTCCCAGTAGCAATATTTTAATAAAATTATAAAGAAAACATTATAAAATATATTTTTATTTGTTTAAAATGTATTTATTTTTAAACTGACAAAATTTTACATATTACAGTGTACAACATGTTGTTTTGAAATATGTATACATTGTGAAGTGGCTAAATAAAGCTAATTAACATATACATTTCCTCATATACTTATCATTTTTGAGGGTGAGAATACTTCAAATCTATTCTCTCAGCAATTTTCAAGTATACAATACATTGTTATTAACTATGGTCCTCATGTTGTACAAGAGATCTCTTGAACGTATTTCTCCTCTTTGGCTGAAATTTTCTATTGTTTCACCAACATCCCACCAACACCCCTGCCCTCTCCTCACCAGTCCCTGGTAACCACCATTCTAACTCTGCTTCCTTGAGTTTCACTTTTTTAGATTTGACATATAAATGCAGGATTTGCCTTTCAGTGCCTGGCTTATTTCACTTGACATAATGCCTTTCAGGCTCATTCAAATTGTCACAAATAATGAGATACCCTTCTTTTTTTGAGGCTGACTAATGTTCCATTGTGCATATTTACCACATTTTCTTTATCCATTCATCCATTGACAGGCACTTAGGTTGATTCCATATCTTGGCTATCGTGAATAGTGCTGCAATAACCATAGGGAATGCAGATATCTCTTTGATATACTGATTTCATTTCCTTTGGAAATATATCAATTTGTGAGATTGCTGGATCAATCCACAAATGGGTATTCTATTTTTCACTTTTTGAGGAACTTCCATACTATTTTCTATAACGTCTGTACTAATTTACTTTCCCACCAACAGTGTACAAGGGTTTTCTTTTCTCTACATCCTCACCAATACTTTTTAACTTTCATCTTTTTGATAATATCCATTCTAACTGGCGTGGAATGACATCTCATTGTGGTTTTAATTTGCATTTCCTTGGTGATTAGTGATTAGCATTTTTTCTTATACCTGGTGGCTATTTGTACGTCTTCTTTTGAGACATATCTACTCAGATCCTTTGCCCATCTTTAAAAACTGGGTTACTTGTTTTTTTGTTTGTTTGCTTGGTTTTGTTTTGCGATTGTTTGACTTCCTTGTATATTTTGGCTTTTAAACCCTTATCAGATGTATGGTTTGCAAATATTTTCTCCTTTTCTGTAAGTTATCTCTTCACTATGTTGATTGTTTCCTTTGCTGAGCAGGTTTTCATTTGATATATAATCCCATTTGTCTATATTCACTTTTATTGCCTGCACTTTTGAGGTTATATTTAAAAAAATAATTGCCCAGGCCAGTGTTGTAGACCTTTCTTCTATATTTCCTTCTAGCAGTTGTATCGTTTTAAGTTTAGGTCATTAATCCATTTTGAGTTGGGTTTTGCATATAGGGTGAAATAAGAGTCCAGTTTCATTTTTCTGCATGTGGATATCCAATTTTCCTAACACCATTTGTTGAAGAGATTGCCCTTTCCCCATTGTGTGTTCTTGGCATCGCTGTCAAATCTCAGTTGATCATAAACAAGTTGATTTATTTCTGGGCTCTCTATTGTATTCTATTGGTCTATGTGTCTGTTTTTATGCCAGTACCATATAGGTTTGATTACATTAGGTTTATAGTATAGTTTGAGAAGTTAGAAAGTGTGATGCCTCTGGCTTTGTTCTTTTTGCTCGAGATTGCTTTGGCTATTTGGGGGTGTTTTGTGGTTCCCTACGAATATTAAGATTTTTTTATTTCTGTGAATAAAGTCATTGAAATTTTGGTAGGGATTGAATTGAGTCTATAGATGGCTTTGAATAATAGCATGGACATTTTAAGAATATTAATCTTTTTAATTCATAGGCTATCTTTCCATTTATTCCCATTATTTGTGTCTTCTTCAATGTCTTTCATCCATGTTTTATAGTTTTCAATGTATGGATTTTTCACCTCCTTGGTTGCATTTATTCTTAAGCATTTTTTGTAGCTTTTATAAATAGAATTAAAATTTTTTTTCAGATAGTTGTCAGTGTATAGAAATGCTCCTGATTTCTATGTGTTAATTCTGTATCCTGTAACTTTGCTCAATTTTTTTTATTAGTGCTAACAGCATTTTGGTGGAGTCATTAGAATTTTCTCTATATAAGGTCACATCATCAGCAGAATATGTATTTTTAGTCACATAAGCTACTTTGGGGACAAATAAAGTGATGATACCAAATTAAACTGTTGCCTGACAAGTAGCTATTAAATGATGGGTTGAAATGTTAGCATTAGCTAGTGCTCTAAAGTCCAAATCTGGTGTGTAAAAATCAGTTACGGAGTCAACATACAATTTTTAAAGTGCTGATTTTGCTAAAGTATAACATTGCCAAACTTGAGGAATGTCTGTGTGTTTCGGAAACCCATCTCTTGCACTTTTATCTACCTTTAAAAATCAAAGTTCATTCAGAAAAAAAAAATAATAAGGTTACCTCTAGGCAGCATAACTAGAGAAATTCCATTTCATAACGAAATTCTGCTATATAAACAGTAAAATTAAGGTTCCTAACTTTTAATGATGCTTCTATTTCCTATTGTGGATTAGCAACATGATGTTCTTATTAATGAAGTCTTTAGTTAGCAGATTTAATTACTATATATGCTACACACCTTACCAATTTCTACCTTCCATGTTTTGAGTTCAACAAATATTGAGCTGTTACTTCTCTAGGCATTGCATAAATAGCTAATGAGACTATAACAAACAATATTTTGGCCCTTCCCTCAAGGAGCTCCCCTATGTTACCAATTTGAAAGTTTTTTAATACCGCAAATATGCTCAGTAGAAAGAACATATTGAATCAAGTCAGTCTTTGATGATTCAGAAGATACTTCCAGATCTTGTAGTATTCAAGGTCAAATTATGAGTACCAGTTATGGTGTAATCAAAGCCTTGACATTTTAGTTAATAGATATATATTGAGTAGGCTGAAATTAAGAATGTATTGCTTCTTGCACACCAATTTTGTAACTGAGAATCTCAGAGCACGATGAAACACCTGAAGACAAGGACTTTCATGAGCTACTTAAGAAAAGAAGGATACCCTTCTCCTTTTATAAACAGTGTTTGTTATCATTCAATCAATAGAATTTATTGAATCCTTACTGTACAAAGATACCTGTCCACTTTAAGTGACTCCCTTGATTCCACACAAGTGAGCATATGTATTTGTTTTATATTTGTTTGTATAGGGATACTCTGTTCCTTATGTTAGGGAAGCTACTCTAAGAAAAACAACACAGGCCGGGCGCGGTGGCTCACACCCGTAATCCCAGCATTTTGGGATGCTGAGGCAGGCAGATCACGAGATCAGGAGTCCGAGACCAGCCTGACTAACATGGTGAAACCCCGTCTCTACTAAAAATACAAAAATTCGCCAGGCATGATGGCAGAGCCTGTAATCCTAGCTACTCAGGAGGCTGAGGCAGGAGAATCGCTTGAACCTGGGAGGCGGAGGTTGCAGTGAGCTGAGATCGGTCACTGCACTCCAGCCTGGGCGACAGAGTGAGACTCCTTCTCAAAAAAAAAAAAAAAAAAACCAGTAAAAATCTTTTTTTCCTTTTTTTAAAAAATGGATACATTGTTTCATTTAGATTCAGCTCTTCCTTTGAGAAATGCCTCTTTTACTAGCAAGGGAATAGTGCAGAGAAGTAATGTAGAATCAGTAGGACTCGGAGGACTGAGATTCTCTCAAGAGACACTGTGGATATGGGAAGTGACTCTACCAACAAAGGAAAACCAACAGTGATTGGAAGGGAAATGAGATTGTTTATCTGGTAGACAGTGAAATCTTTCCCCTTGGCAATATGAGTGTGCCGGGCAGGGGACACTAGCCTGGGAGAGTAACTGCTTCTTGATCTTCTAGCTTCCCAAGGTGAGGACTTGAAAAGGTGGTAGCCTCAGCCACCAAAGGCGGGACCAGAACTGGTGGAAAGATGATGGTTAAACTGAGGAAGAGTTGAAATGTAACTGAAGTTCCAACAATAGATAGATATTTTTGCTGACTGAAACTAACCCTTTTCCCCTCAAAACATTGAATTTGATCATATTTAAATGTTGTAGGATAAAGAAAAGTTCTTTTAATATAGCACTTTAGGTTAATTAAACTTTTAATACAACTTTATGGAAAGAATACTTGCCCCATTTCCTGATATTCTCAGGAGTGCTGGAGAAAGGGCAGAGAGACAAGCCCCCAGCAGCCTTCCATGAGCCGCACTGATCACATTTCACTAAAAAGTATTTAGTACTAATTGTGAATTTCCTACACATCACTAATAAGTATTTAATAATTACTAATTGACTACACTTTTTTTTTTTGAGACAGAGTTTTGTTTTTGTCACCCAGGCTGGAGTGCAATGGCGTGATCTCGGATTACTGCAACCTCTGCCTCCCAGGTTCAAGTGATTCTCCTGCCTTAGCCTCCCAAGTAGCTGAGATTACAGGCATGCGCCACCAGGCCTGGCTAATTTTGGACTATACGTTATTAATATGTATTTGTTAATTACTAATTTACTGCATGTTGCTAGTTAGGTTTGCATCTATTGCTAAGATGTCACCTGAAGCCCAATGCTCCTTGGGGATTTAGGTAAACTTGAACTAAACTGCTAACTTCAAGGCCTGTGAAAGTCTAGGATACCAATGCCTTATAACCCAGAAGATATCTGTAAATTTCTAATACTTTACTTTTGCATGATCTTCTGTTTGTACTTCCATACCTGGGTCCATAAAGTGTACAATCTTGTGCAGAGATTTAAAACTTGCACAATTTTTGTAGACTTGACTAAAAGAAAATGCTACCTTTAGAAATATTTTTGTAATTATTAAGAGAATAAGTGAGTCCGTAATAATATATATCTAAAGTTTTAGCTGGGCGCGGTGGCTCATGCCTGTAATCCTAGGACTTTGGGATTGCGAGGAGGAAGGATTGTGTGAGCCCAGGAGTTCAAGACCAATCCAGGCAACATGGCACGACCCCGTCTCTACACAAAATTAAAAAATTAGCTCAGTGTGGTGGCACATGTCTGTGGTTTCAGCTACTCAGGAGGCTGAGGCAGGAGGACTGCTTCAGCCTGGGATGTTAAGGCTTCAGTGAGCTATAATCACACCGCTGTACTCCAGCCTGGATGACAGATTGAGACACCAACCGTAAAACACAAAATAAAAACGTTTTACAATGAACCAGGGGCTGAAAAAGGTTTAGTTTGTAAAGTGTCTATGGGAAGTAATGATAAATGGGAAGAGAATTTTAACACAGCCATAGTGTAGAAGAACAAGAAATTATATACCTTTATTCAAGGTCTTAGCTGGATATATGCTTGATAGCTTTAGTGGCAGTACATCAGACTGGCCAGGCAGACTCATCCATAGAAATTTAAGGAAATCCAAAAATTATCTCAGATAAATATATATCTAAGAAGAAGGAAAGTCCTATATTTAAAAAATATTTTTATTAATTTGTGCCCACAAGAAACTTGAGAAGGAAGACATGAAACAAAGAAGAAAGAATCCAAATAGGATATAATTTACAAGTTCATTGTATAGGATCACACAAAATCCAACACTTTTTTTTTTTTTTTTGAGACAGAGTCTCACTCTGTTGCCCAGGTTGGAGTGCAGTGGCATGATCTCAGCTCACTGCAACCTCTGCCTCCCAGGTTCAAGTGATTCTCCTGCCTCAGCCTCCCGAGTAGCCAGGATTACAGGTGTCCACCACCATGCCCAACTAATTTTTGTATTTTTAGTAGAGATGGGGTTTCACCTTGTTGGCCAGGCTGGTCTCGAACTCCTGACCGCAGGTGACCCGCCCACCTCGGCCTCACAAAGTGCTGGGATTACAGGCGTGAGCCACTGCACCTGGCCAATCCAACACATTTTATAATCCATTGGAGATAATGGTATAGAAAATGAAGGACCCAATAAGCAGATACTTTGTCAGAGATTATATCAGAAGGCAGAAAGAACAGTAACTTTTTGGAAAATAATCAAAAATGAATAAATTTCAGGATTCTGAGCAAACGAAGGGTAAAAGTCAGGAAATCAGTGAAATCATAGGCCATTTCATATATTTGACATCATATTCCTTGCTTATTATTTAATTGATTTCAGATTTCCTATTAAAGGCCTTTATTGAAGAAACTTGCTTTCCCAGTCATGTGAAGAAATAAGCAACATAGTGGATGTTTTGAGATCCTGCAATGGGAAGAGAGGTTGGGAATTTTTTAATTTTGGAGGTCAACTTATGTATTATGTATATTTAAATCTAAATACAGTGAAGGTAACAAGTCTCAAGTGATATCCTGATTTATCCATTTATCTTTCAAGCTGAAGAACTTTATTTATTTATTGTAATGCAGATCTGTTGGGAATGAATTCCAGCTTTTGTTTTCAATTTGCTTCATTTTTGAAAGATATTTTCTCTGGATATTGAACTGTAGATTGGAAGCTTTTTCCCCTTAGCTCTTTAAATATGTCATTTCATTGTTCTCTGCATCTCTACTTTTTGTTGAGAAGTCATTTTTAATTCTTATTGTTGTCCCTCTGAAGGTAATGTGTCTCTTTCCTCCAGCTGCTTTTAAGATTTTTTTTTTTGAGATGGAGTCTTGCTCTGTCGCCCAAGGCTGGTGTGCGGTGGCGGAATCTCAGCTCACTGACACCTCCAACTCCCGGTTCAAGCAATTCTCCTGACTCAGCCTCCCGAGTAGCTGAGATTACAGGCATGCAACGCCATGCCTGGCTAATTTTTTTTATTTTTAGTAGAGATGCGGTTTCACCATGTTGGTTGGCCAGGCTGGTCTCGAACTCCTGATCTCAGGTGATCCACCTGCCTTGGCCTCCCAAAGTGCTGGGATTACAGCTATAAGCCAGCATGCCTGTCCTTAAGATTTTGTCCTTGTCTTTTGTTCTCGACAGTTTGACTATCATGTGTCTAGTGTGATTTTTTTTTAATTTTTTTATTTACCTACTTGGGGTTCTCTGAGCTTCTTGAAGCTATAGGTTGATTGTTGGTCATTATCTCTTCAAATAATGCATCTGCCTGTTCTTTCTCCTTTCCTTCTGAAATTCAGATTACATATATATATATATATATCTCCAAATCTTAGTGGGTGAGCTGTCAAGACACAGCAAAAGAGGGTCAGTAAGAAAACATTTGACTGAACATCAGAGAGAAAAAGAATACAAAATAATGGAAAAGAGGCTAAGAGACATGTAGAATATAGTAAAACAATCAAACATACATATATATGTTAAAATTATGTATATATAATAAATAAAAATTATATAAATATATAAAAATGATATATGTATATGTAAAAATTATATACAGAGTTGATTCTCATTATTTGATTCTATAAGAATTTATAGAATTATAAGAATTTATAGAATTTATTATTTGGTTCCATAAAGTCACCATGAACCCCAAATTAATGAATACTAAATTGTCATCCTTAGGGAAAATACAAGATTAGGTTGTTTAACTTACATTATTGATTCATTAACATTGAACTCATGGCCAACAGCATTATAACTCACACCTGAACAAAGCTCTAAAACATCTATTTTCTCTGTAAGGCACATGACAGCCTTCTTGGTCTTAGGAACACTAGGACCATTTTAAATAGCAAAATCAGCAACAAAAAGCACAATCATATAAAAAACGTGGCACTCAGTAGTGAAAAGGATGGCCTATTTAGTAGTGTTATATATATACATAGTGTTCACATCATGACAACTGAAACAAGAAAGCAGACATTGCCTTGTTTGACCCCAGCTGGGAGCATGCATGTTGGGTGACTCAAATTTTTTGCCCTCTGTGCATCCACATGTTCCAAAACACTTCAAAAGCCTGGGAGCTTTGGTTTTGGCATTATTAATAAATTTTAGTGAGTAGAATTCTCAAATAAGGAACCTGAGAATTATAAGGGTCCGTTTATATCTATATAAATATATTTATAATTTTATAATATATATTAGCATAAGTAGTATACCACTATATATTTTAAAGTATGCATATGTTTTAAAATAGAAATTAAATTAATTACATATTTTATATCTGTCTATATATGTATATATATTTTTTCCAAATTATCCATCTCTTTTAGCTGTTACAGTGGGAATAGTGTTCTGTGCTTCCTATTCCTTCCTATTAGAAACAGGGGTCCTTAATCAACATTTAAAAATAGTTACTACATTTCCTCATAGCATTATTTTCTACTAAAAACGTCTATTACTAGAGCAGTTAGGAGCTTGCTGCAAGACTCAGGTTTGGCCATATGCAGATAACAATTTCTGAAACTTTTGAATTATTTTTTTCTAATTATTAGTATTAACTTCCTTTCCAGTTTTATTCTGACCTAGTTACATTTTGTGTTTTTACCGGTCCACTTTAAGCAAGGCTGGTAAAATGCCCATATCTGTTAGTGAGTTGAAACAGTTATTAAAATGGATGATGTCAGCTTGAGTTTTCCTGTAACTTGAAAGGAAATCTCATGGTGACAGCACGAGAGTTTCCTATAAAATACTGATTTCTAAACAGATTATAAATCAACACTGGTTAAATGAGCACCTCCCCCTGATGGAAGCAGGGTATATGTCCCCACATCTGCTTCACAGAAGAGACAGAAAAGCAAAGTCCCGAGCAGGTAGGAGATGCACTGAGGAAGGAACGACCTGGGAGGATGGAGGAGTGTAGAAGGAGGATGGGGTGGGGCAGAAAATAGCAAAGGAGCTGAAGAAAACCTTTCCACCATGCTCTGAATTAGTCTCCATCTTAATTCTACCTTCTTCCTATTTCCCCGGATCTCTGTAGATTTTTTTTTTTTTTTTTGAGACAGAGTTTCACTCTTGTTGCCCAGTCTGGAGTGCAATGGCGCGATCTCAGGTCACCACAACCTTCGCCTCCCGGGTTCAAGTGATTCTCCTGCCTCAGCCTCCCGAGTAGCTGGGATTACAGGCATGTGCCACCACGCCCGGCTAATTTTGTATTTTTAGTAGAGACGGGGTTTCTCCATGTTGGTCAGGCTGGTCTCAAACTCCTGACCTCAAGTGATCCACCCGCCTCAGCCTCCCAAAGTGCTGGGATTACAGGCATGAGCCACCACGCCTGGTGGGTCTCTGTAGATTTTTAGAGAAACATGGAAATGGAGGTGAAGCTAAGGGAAAACAGAGATCCCACTGCAAGAGTTGCAGGGAAAGCGAGTAAGAAAAACGCTTGCTAGGAGAAGGCACCAGAAGTAGCTCTTGAGAACAGAGCCGAAAGAGCATCCCCAAGCAGAAGGGATCTCAGAGAAGGAGGGTTCATTACAGGGATCACTGCCGGAGATCTTGAAGGCCCAAACACAGAGAGAGGTTTTGTTTGGTTTTACTTTTCCCTTCCCTAGTGACATTATGAGTGGCCTTGGGAGATGCCTCTCCCAGAGATGGAGGCCTACAGAACTCAGTCATCGCATGCAAGCTCTAGTAGTAATGCTTTTTGAACCAGTTTCCTATTAACAATTCTCCTTTATTCAGTGCTGTGTTAATTTGTAAAGGTTTGGATCACCCAATGGGCCTTGTTTTTTCTTTTCTCAGTTCAGGATTGCTAAGTAGGGACTTATGCAAGTAAACAGTTAACCAAACTACCCCCCTCTATATTAAGTTACCAGGGGCAGGCTCATGCCTGTAATCGCAGCACTTTAGGAGGCCAAGGCCGGCAGATCACCTGAGGCCAGGAGTTTGAGACCAGTCTGGCCAACATGGTGAAACCTCGTCTCTACTGAAAATACAAAAAAATACCTTTACATAGTGGTGCACGTTTGTAATCCCAGCTACTCAGGATGCTGAGGCACAAGAATCACTTGAACCTGGGAGGTGGAGGTTGCAGTGAGCTGAGATAGCAGCACTGCACTCCAGCCTGGGTGCAGAGTGACATTCTGTCTCAAAAAAGAAAAAAAAAGTTTCCCAGGGTGCTTTGACCAGATGTCTCTTTCCACTGTGAAAAAGGTATCTGCTGTCCCACTGGAACTCCGACCTAAATTCTAAGTGTCCTTATAAGGCAGAACAGGCAGGAGAGGAGAATCATTTCGAGATGATGAATTGGCTATGATCCCACAACTAGAGGACAAATTTTCCCTCAATCAGATGAAAAAACAATAACATCTATCATAATACATGTAATCTGTTTACAAACACTGTAAATGAGTGTGTGTGTGTGTGTGTGTGTATGATTTGTGAGGAAGCAGCATACAGTGCCTCTTTAGACATGCCTTGAGCCCTAGAACCATCAAGCAGGCCGCCCTTGGGAAGAAAATAAAGTTTCATAGATAGGCCTTAAAGGGTGCTGTTATTTTGTACTTTTTGGGAGTTGGTGAGATGAAAATTCCACAGTATCACTTAGAAATGTTGTGGCACTTCTGAAAACAGTGAGCTTATAATATGATATCTCAGGCAGTAGGGATAAAAAATATTCAGTTTGCCAAAAGAAATGAAAGCAGGTGTCAATACAAAAACTTGTACATGCGTGTTCAAAACAGCATTATTCATAACAGCTAAAAAGTGGAAACAGCCCAAATCCCCACTGACTGATGAGTGCATAAAGAAGATGTGGTATGTATACATATAATGGAATATTATTCAGCAATAAAAGGAATGGAGTAGTTATTTGTGCTGTCAAATAGATGAACTTTGAAAATATTAAGTGAAAGAAGCCAGTCACAAAAGGCCACA
This sequence comes from Nomascus leucogenys, assembly GCF_006542625.1. Taxonomy (NCBI): domain Eukaryota; kingdom Metazoa; phylum Chordata; class Mammalia; order Primates; family Hylobatidae; genus Nomascus; species Nomascus leucogenys. Next base: position 70,560,688 of record NC_044381.1, on the reverse strand, counting down.
CGGTATGATTCCATTTACACAAAACATCCCGAATAGGCACATCTATAGGTACAGGAAATAGATCAGTGGCAGCCAGGGGCTGGGGTAAGATGGAGAGGAAATGGGGAGTGGCCGCTAATAGATACAAGCATACTTTGAAGACATTGTGGGTTTGGTTCCAGACCACAGCAATAAAGCAAATATCACAATAAAGCAAGTCTCACAAGTTTTTTGATTGCCGGTGCATAAAAAAGTTATGTTTAGATCGGGTGGGGTAGCTCACACCTGTAATCCCAGCACTCTGGGAGGCTGAGCTGTGTGGATCACCTGAGGTCAGGAGTTCGAGACCAGCCTGGCCAACATGGTGAAACCCTGTCTCTACTAAAAAATACAAAAAATTAGCCAGGAGTGGTGGCAGGTGCCTGTAATCCCACCTACTCTGGAGGCTGAGACAGGAGAATCACTTCAACCCGCTAGGTGGAGGTTGCAGTGAGCCAAGATCACGCCACTGCACCCCAGCCTGGGTGACAGAGCAAGACTCCATCTCAAAAAAAAAAAAAGTTACGTTTATACTGTAGAGTAATATATTAAATGTATTATGTCTAAAAAAGCAATGTACATACCTTAATTAAAATATGCTTTATTGCTAAAAATTCTAACCATTTTTGAGCCTTCAGTGACTGATAATCTTTTTGCTGGTGGAGGGTGTTACCTTGATGTTTATGGCTGCTGACTGATCAGTGTGTTGGCTGCTGAAGGTTGGGGTGGCTGTGGTAACTTCTTAAAATAAGAAAACAGTGAAGTTTGCTGTGTCAGTTGATTCTTCCTTTCACAAAAGATCCCTCTATAGCATGCAATGCTGTTTGAAAGCATTTTACCCACACTGGAACTTTTTCCAAAATTAAAGTCAAGTCTCTCAAACCCTGCTGCTGCTTTATCAACTAAGTTGATGTAATGTTCTAAATCCTTTGTGGTCATTTCAACAATGTTCACAGCATCTCCACTAGGAGTTGATTCCATCTCAAGAAACTACTTTCTTTGCTCACCTATAAGAAGCAACTCTTCATCCATTAAAGTTTTATCATGAGATTGCAGCAATTCAGTCCCACCTCCAGGCTCCACTTCTCATTCTAATCGACTTGTTATTCCGACATCTACAGTTACTTCTTCCACTGAAGTCTTGAAGCCCCTCAAAGTCATCCATGAGGGTTGGAATCAACTTGTTCCAAACTCCTGTTGATGTTGATATTTTGACCTCCTCCTATGAATCACAAATTGTTCTCAATGGCATCCGGAATGAGAATTCTTTCCAGATGGTTTTCGATTGACTTTGCACAGATCCATCGGAGGAATTGTTATCTATGGAAGCTATAGCCTTACAAAATGTATTCCTTAATAATAAGACTTGAAAGTCAAAATTACCCCTTGATTTATGAACTGCAGAATGAGTGTTGGGTTAGCAGGCATGAAAACAACATTAATATTTTTGTACATCTCCATCAGAGCTCTTGGATGATCAGGTACATTGTCAATGAGTGGTAACATTTTGAAAGAATTTTTTTTTTTTCTGAGCAGTAGGTCTCAAGAGTGGGCTTAAAATATTCAGTAAATCATGCTGTAAACAGATGTGCTATCATCCAGGCTTTGCTGTTCCATTTATACAGTACAGGTAGAATAGTTAGCATAATTCTCAAGGGACCCAAGATTTTCAGAATGGTAAATGAGCATTAGTTTCAACTTAAAGTCACCCACTGCATTGGCCTCTAACAAGAGAGTTAGCCAGTTCTTTTGAAGCGTTGAAGGCAAACATGGACCTCTCTAGTTAGAAAAGTCCTAGATGTCATCTTTCTCCAAATCAGGCTGTTTTATCTACATTGAAAATATGTTGTTTAGTGTAGCCACCTTCGTCAATGATCTTAGCTTGATCTTCTGGATAATTTGCTACAGCTTCTACCTCAGCACTCGCTGCTTCACTTTGCATTTTTACGTTATGGAGATGGCTTCTTAAACTTTGTGAACCAACCTCTGCTAGCTTCCAGCTATTCTTCTGTAGCTTCCTAACCTCTCTCAGCCTTCAGGGAATTTAAGAGTTATGGCCTTGCTCTCAATTAGGCTTTGGCTTAAGGGAATGTTGGGGTTGGTTTGATCTTTTATCCAGACTACTCAAACTTTCTTTATTTCAGCAATAATGCTGTTTGACTTTCTTATTGCTCATGTGTGCAGTAGAATAGCACTTTAAATTTCCTTCAAGAATTTTTCCTTTGCATTCATAACTTGGCTAACTGTTTGGCTTAAGAGTTCAAGCTTTTGGCTATCTCAGCTTTCAGCATTATACATGCCTTCCTCACTAAGCTTAATCATTTCTAGCTTTCTATTTCAAATGTCAGACTTATGACTCTTCCTTTTGCTTGAACACATAAAGGCCTTTGTAGAGTTATTAAATTCGTGTAATTGCGATATTGTTGTGTCTCAAAGAATAGGAGGGCCAAGAAGGGGGAGACGGGGGAAGAGCCAGTTGATGGAAGAGTCAGAACACAGACAACATTTATCAATTAAGTTTTCCATCTTCTATGGGCACAGTTCATGGTGTCCCAAAACAATCACAATAATAATATCAAAGATCACTGATCACAACACCATAACATATAATAATAATGAAAATGTTAGAAATATTGCAAGAATTACCAAAACATGACAGAGACACGAAGTGAGCACATACTATTAGCAAAATGGCACCAATAGACTTGCTCGACACAGGGTTGCCACAAACCTTCAATTTGTAAAAAACGCAGCATCTGTGAAACACAGTAAAGCAAAGCACAATAAAATGAGGTATGCCTGTACAGGATTTTTTTAGGGAGTAATTTTCCAAAATTGATTATGATGATACTAACACAATTCTGTGAATATACTAAAAATCATTTAATTAGATGATTTTCCTTGGCAATTATGTGGTATATATTTTTTAAAAGCCATTATAAAATATCCCATATGCCCAAAAGGGAATAATGGCAAGGCATGGAATTTGGAAATCTTGAACTTAGAAAAGAACTTAGAGCCCATCTCCTCTGACCGCCCACACATCTGAGTGCTCTTAAAGAAAATCAGAGGCCTGTGTGGACTGACGCTACAAATTTTAATATTTTCCCTTTCGGTCCTTCATGCTATCTATCAATTATTTTGTCTTTCCTTCACATTGCCCACAATTGTGCTAACTCTTTAGGACAATCTCCATGAGACCCCTACACAACTTCTTTCGTCTTATGCTGATCAGTTATTCACTGAGAAATATATCTTCACCAGCCATATTTATCTTACTGACCAGCCCTTACTCTCTCCACATTGCTATGCATTTCCTCTCATCTCCATGAGAGAAGCCCTTCTGTTCAAGATCAAAGGCATTCTCTTTCTTGGCCTCCCATCTTCTTGATCTCCTGCCACTTCCCCTCTCTTCCCTTTCCCACCACCTTATGCTCAAGATCTTTCAAACCAGTTGGGTCCCTGATAAGCCATGCTGTTTCTACCCCCATGTCTTTTGCAACCCCCGACCTCTGCCCCACTTATCCTGAGTGTTCTCCTTATTGACCAGCATTAATTGAACAATAGTGTCCACAAAAAACTCCTACATATCCTTCAAATCTGCTCAACATTACCTTCTCCCTAAAATCCTCTCTAGTTCCATTCTCAGCCTCCTTCTACCCCTAGCAGAGCATCAGCTTTTCTCTCTCTACTAGTTAAAATTTGGCCCATGTTCCTTTGCACACGTTACTCCAGATTGCATGTTATACCAAATTGCCATTATCAGTTTGTTTACATGTCAGTCTCTTGAAACCTTGAGCTCTTTGAGGGAGGAAGCGTTTCTCTTTGCCCTCAGTGTCTCTTAGAATCTACATGACCGGTGCACACCAGATGCTTGTTGGAACAGTCACAGGAATCTCATTATATCACCCTAATTGATGGTTGTCTAGTCCTAACCTAAATGTTTTCAGTAACAGGGCACTCGCTCCTTTTTGAGACAACCCATTTCAAGTTTGGAACATTGTAATTATTGGGAAAGTCCTCCTTATTGAGCCCAAATTAATTGAGCCCAAAATATTGAGCCCAAGTATTGAGCCCAAATATTCTTTCCTTTAATGTTCACTCATTGATCCTGGCTCCACCTTGTCAAACATATAAATCAAACTGTTCCCTCTCAAGCACAATAGCTCTATCAAATGGTTGCTGATCACATTGGTGTAACTTTGTCCTCCTTTCTCCTCCTCTGATCACACATAGAGTAAGAGCATTTTCTCTCACTCAGGCTAAATATTCCCACTTCTTTAAGGTATTCTTGTTTAAATGGAATCTGGATTTCCATATGGACAGGGATCATGGCTACTGATGCATCACTGTAGCCCTGCAACTACAACAGTGCCTGGCACATACTAAGCACTTAGCAAGAATTTGTGAGCAAGTGGGCACAATCCATGGACTGTTTTCTGTGCAGGTCACAGGAACATTGAATCCTGGCATTGCATTTCTCCCAATGGGGAAAAAGTATCTATCTGTGAGTATGTGATATACTAGGTGTGTGTGGACTCAAATGCAGAGGTGTTTGGTTGTAGCAATAACTTTCATAGGATTCTCTGAGGACGGGTTCTTAGGGAGGGCAGCAGGGGATGCAATTTAGTGGAGTCTCAGTTCCCCATCCCACCACAAACCTAGAACAGCTTGACTTTTTGCTGTTTCGTATATTGAGTTTCCACACACATTTTCTTTTGAAGACATGGCTCCTTGGCTAAAAATCATGTTAATATTACCAGGTTTTGATGCTGCTTGCAGCTACTTTATCATTTCAGGAGGAGATTAAGACTTAGGTTAAAATGGCAGTGAACTACAATGCCCACTTCTCCCACATCTGAGCTGATAGGTATCTGGCTGCCTATACGCTCTAGAGACGGGGAAACTCGTGCTATGCCAGACAGCCTGCTGGGCCAGGTCTCCTGCAAAGAGAACCACAATGGGCACACTCTGCTTGTCACAAAACAAAGCAGCCTTTTTCTGAGCTCCATTAGAAGATTTCTGGGCAGACACAGACCAGGCCAGACCCTCTTGTAGAAAGTTCTCACTCCTCAGGCTCAGGAAATGCTCACTTCCCCACAGATATTTCCCTCTCCTCACTCTGCTTTGTCCAAATTAGCTGGCTTTCGTGCCTGAATCTTGGCCTTTCCCAAACCCACTTTATTATTACCTGCATCGAGAGTGGGAATTTGGTTTAAAACGCAGAAATGGTTGTGCACCCATAACTTTAACCAGGTGAAAAAACACGGGAGTGAAGTAGGGGAACCGGAGATATGAGCTACTTCTGCAAGACTTGCCATAAAGTGAGTGAAGAAAAGCACTCACCCTCACCCCAGGAAAAAAAGGAATAGGTGTAGCTCTTGAGAGCAGAGCTGAAGGAAGATCTATTATATCAATGCCATCTTACTCTATATAATCATTAGAGGCTGCGTGTCTCCTAACATTCATCCTGGTTAGAGAAGATAGAGGATGAAAACCGAAGAGCTCTCTTGGTATCCCCTTCACATTCAGTGTCTCTCTCTCTCCCTATCACTCTCCTTTATTTTATTTTATTTTATTTTATTTTTTTGAGACACGGTCTCACTCTTGTCACCCAGGCCAGAGTACAGTGGTGCAATCACACTCACTGCAGCCTCAACCTCCTGGGCTCAATCTATCCTCCCACCTCAGCCTCCTGAGTAGCTGGGACCACAGGCATGTGCCACCACACCTGGCTAATTTTTTGTATGTTTTGTAGAGACAGGGTCTTGCCATGTTGTCCAGGCTGGTCTTGAACTTGTGGGCTCAAGCGATCCACCCACTTTCGCCTCCTGAAGTGCTGGGATTACAGGCTTGAGCCACTACACCCAGTCCCAGTGTCTCTCTTAGAGAGAGAGAAAAAAATGCATCTTCCAGATGTACCAGAACCCCTTTATTTAGGAAAAGTCTTAAATTCTTGACTTTCAGATCTCCCCAAAGGATCATGAGCTTGAAAGAACACATTTTTAAAGATACTAATTCATGCCTTGAGCTTTTCTCCACAGTGCAAGTCTATGACAGGTAACGTTTTGCTCCAAGTCAAAGCTACATCAACTGAAATGAAAATTTGAGCACATCTCAGGCCCAAACGACGTCTCAGGCCCAAAACACGAGCTTCAAATGGCACTAGGGTAAATACTGAATGTTTTCACAGTCTTTGTCCAAAATAAACGTTTGAAAAATCCCAGAGGTTTTAGTTTCCTGAAGTAAAGAAAAATCATATTTCCAGCTGTCATTGGAAAATATCACAAAAAAATCCCACGTTTTTATCTTCCCAAATATTTTTACAATTACTAAATACTTAAAGGACTATTGTCATTTGTTTCTATGTTGGTGAGCCCTTACGTCAAGGGTCCTAAGGTATTGAAACAGATCACATAAAACTATAAGAGAGGCTTCCTCCTTTACTCTCCTTTTTGAGTGAAGTAAGAGTCTGATATAATTGCCCACATGCTCAGTAAATGTGCCAAAGTGCAATCTTTTGTCTTTACTATTGAGAATGTTTTTATAAACACGTAGTAATCAGCATATTCTGACTTTCAGAAATATTAACTACAAAATTGGCAGCAAACTTCAACAGTTGCAAAAATCCATATGTTCATTAAATTATTTTATTGTGGGATTTTTTTATTGGCTTTTTTTGTTGTTGTTACTGCTTTCAGTTTTTGAAGGCAGTTTTTGTATCTTTTCTTCTCAAGGCCTTTGGGGTCCTTTAGAATTTTAATTGAAATATGGTAATCCATTTTCTTTGCTAAAATTCATTTTTATAAGTTAAGATTTTAGAACTTTCCCTGAGGTTTGTAAGAGCTATAGGAGTTGAGATTTAAAACTTTTTTCATAGTTCAGCCGTTTTGCTCAATTTGTAAAACACACAAGAACTGTGGGACATTTTTGTTCTTTAATGACTAGAATGACAAGTCTATTTTCGAAGATATAACACAGATAATCTTTCAGGATTTGGCATTATGAAGTCATAGGACTGGAAGAGACCTGGTAAGATTATGTAGCTCTAATATGTGTCTTCAGATCCTTTAGGACCACCCCAGAGAAATAAAAATTTGTTCTATTTTTAAAGCTCTCCCCTAGAGATGTTTTTCTTCCTTGACAACAATTTATCATGTAACAATCTTTATTTCCCTTTTATAGATAAAGATATGTATCTTTCCTTTTGCCTTATTTTTTTCTCAGATTCCTTCACACTCATTAGATAATTTCAAAAACACCACTGCAGATCATTTGGTGCTACCATTTCTTTTTTTATGGAGAAAGACCTTGAGCCATAGGAGTTAAGTGGCTGGCCCCAAGCCTCATTAGAGATGTGAGTCATATTTGGGAGTGAGAACACAGAGCCACAGCCTTCATTCCTGAGCTGTTTCCTCAACTCTATATTTTTCTTTAACAAATCAAAAGGCAAAAGCAAAAACAATCACATTTGAGCGACCAAACAATGGTAATCAGATGTGCACCAGCCAATGGCTACTGTGGAAAGAGTTCAACCACCTTCAGAGCAATGTCCATCTGTGCTTGTGCAGATACCAAGCTTTCACTTGGCTCATTTCCTAATCTCACCACAAGAAGATAGAAAGGCAATTGTCAAGAAAAAGGACGCACTTTGCATTGCTGTAACTCCAAACATGAACAAGTGAGATTGAACTAACACCAAAAAGCAAATTCCTTAGTTGATTTGCAACAAGCAGTTCACATGAAACTGGCTGGCTCTATCACTATTGTTCTCATATCGGTACCACGGGACAGCTTTAATTAATATCAGAAACAGCACAGGAAACATCCTTTAATTATTCCTGTTATGTTTAGAGAAAATGTAGCTTACTAAAAACAAAGTAAACTATAAGCCTTTGAACTTGAGTGCTATCTGTGTCCTTTGGCTTGTGAGGGTTTTGTGTTATCGGACATGATAATTTGTTTTCAGTGATACCCTTGATGAAATTAATTGAGTTTTAGACTAGCATACATTTCCTTTTGCTGATACTTTCACTCTTGGCAGGGTCTTATCTGAGCAGTTAGTCCTGTTCTCGTCTGGTTCTGTCTGCTGAGATTCAATAGCTGCAGGACTGTTGTTGTTTTAAACAAAGATGTTTACTTTTGTTATTAATGTAATATTCAATTCACATCCCCTTTTTATCTTCCCATAACGTAGAGACCTACTCCCTTTTTTTGATGGAGATGATGGTTTTGGACTTCACTGCTAAGTTTCGTTAGAAACACCCCACCAGACCTTTCCAAATATATCATCATCATAAGAGGGAAAGCCATTTCAGACACTCCTATCTGTACACTTGGCTTGAATTCAATTGCTATCTAACTGCTAGGTCCTAAACATTTCCTTTTATTTTTTTTCCAACTGTATTCTTTATTTCAAACATTAAAGTGCTATAATGCTTAGTGGGAAAAAATTTCAAATTTCAAATAGGATCTCCTCATCCACATGTTGACTTCACCTAGTTTTAGATCATGCTGTGCATTGAATATCGTTTTTGCAGTTTTTTGCTCTTATATTACTATATATAAGATAGATTGATTTTATACTTAAGAAAGAATACTATATTTAGTATTCTGCAATTAGCTTTTACGTATATTAATTTGTCTTGGACATCTCCCTAAGTATGTTTAAAAAATTTAATTAGTGCCTTATTGATAGAGATTAAGTTCTCCAGTGTTTTTGCTATTATAAAACAATATTAGTTTATTTAAGCATGAGAAGTAGAGTGTAAATCTATCTTTAATATTTCAAAATAGTATGTTTATTGAATAATCAATTTTTTCCATCATGATTTGAATGGGCCTCTCTATGATTTAATAAATGATATGTATTCCTCCTAAGAAACTATTGTTTGAATCACCAACCACTGTTTACTGTTAAGCTGGGTGGCCCTCAAGCAATACATGAACTACTCCCTAACATTTGTTCAATCAGACAACAAATGTTTACATCTTCCTACCTGCCAAGCACTGTGTTGGTTTCTGGGTATACAGTGAAGAGAGATGTAGCCATGGCTCCCACCTTCGTGATAATGAGCCAGTCAGCACTGAGCAAAGTATAAAGAAATTACAAATATAGCAATGTCTCCATTCTCTTCTTCTTTCCATTGGTATAGTCGGGTCGAGTTTGGGACTCTATCAGATAATCTGTCTGTCTGGTGTCAATAATACAATATTTAAGTACTTTCACTTTTAATTACGTTTTATATATGATGGAGCTAAAGATAAGATTCTTCCTGCATTCTTTTTTTTTGTTCTTCAGGAAGATCCTGACTATTCTTACACAATTATACATCTGACAAAGGACTAATATCTAGAGTCTAAAAGGAACTCAAAAAAATTTTGATAAAACAAATAATTTTATCATAAAGTGAGCTAAGGACATTAATAGACAATTCCCAAAAGAAGATACACAAATGGCCAACAAACATATGAAAAAAACGTTTAACATCTCTAATGACCAGGGAAATGCAAATCAAAACCACAATGCAATACCACCTTACTCCTACAAGAATGGCTATAATAAAAAAATCTAAAAATATTAGATGTTGGTGTAGATGCGATGAAAAGGGAACACTTCTACACTGCTGGTGGGAAGTAGACTAGTATAACCACTGTGGAAAACAGTGTAGAGATTCCTTAAAGAACTAAATGTAGAACTACCATTTGATCCAGCAATCCCACTACTGTGTATCTACCCAGAGGAAAAGAAGTCATTATATGAAAAAGATACTTATATATGCGTGTTAATAGCAGCATAATTCACATTATAAAAATATGGAACCAGCCCAAATGCCCATCAATCAATGAGTAGATAAAGAAACTGTGGTATATGTATGTATGGTGGAATACTACTCAGCCATGAAAAGGAATAAATTAATGGCATTTGCAGCAACCTTGATAGAACTGGAGAATATTATTCTAAGTGAAGTACTCAGGAATGGAAAACCAAACATCGTATGTTCTCAATCATAAGTGGGAGCTAAGCTATGAGGATGCAAAAGCATAAGAATGATACAAGGAACTTCAGGGACTCAGGGGAAACGGTTGGGGGGACAAAAGACTACAAATTAGGTTCAGTATATGTTGCTCGCTTGATGTGTGCACCAAAATCTCACAAATCACCACTAAAGAACTTACTCATGTAACCAAATACCACTTGTTCCCCAAAAAACCTATGGAAATAAAAATAAATTAATCACATATTTATAATTTCAAATAAATTTTAGTGGCATTTTGTTGAGTCTTGAACCAATTAAAACCTGCTTGAAGTTTGTTTGGGACTACATTGAATGTATTCAATAAATTAAGGAGAATAGACTTCATATGCTTTAAAACATCATGTTAAGACAATGTTTCAGTTAGGGCCTTTTTGGGTGCAAATATCCAAAACTCTCATCCAAATTGATCTGAGCAAAAATAGAATGTGGCTCCTGTAACTGAAAAATCATAAGATTGGTGCAGTTTGATTTAGGGTCTCAAGTGACAATGAGATCCAGATGTTTTTCATAATTTAGCTTAAGGTACCTCAATTGTGGCTTCAATCATTCATTCATTCAGAGAATATTTATCAGGTACCTATTATGTGCCAGGAACTACTCTTTTAGTGTAGAAATATGGTTGCCAACAAGACAACTAAAGTACCTGGCTTCATGAGAATTACATTCTAATGGTTCTAGTTTAGGTTTGAGGCAAGAGCAACATGGCTAACTATATTGCTCAGCCTACAGCCTCCTAGGTCCAAGTCCTGTGGAAAACCAAAGATCCTATACCCTGAAGAGTTGGAACATCATCCCAGGCCTGAATTAGCTCATGTAGTGAGAAGTCGGAAATATCATTATGCTTTTGGCTTACTGACCTACATGTGGGACTGAGTATACCAGCCCTAACCAAAGTGTGTGGCCTGAAAGAGGATAGGTATGGTTCAAGGAAATTTGGATTGCTATTGACAAAAGAAAGGAGAAAGAAAGCTACATCCTGAACTCCACAAATATCTATTATATGAAATGTTTCTTCCAGTTTTTTTTTTAATTCAGGAGTGAGAATTAAATTTCATTAAATGCCATATAGTAAGCTTCTATTGAGAAATTACATCATCTTTCTCTTTTAACTAGTTAATATGGTGAATTATATTGAAAGATATTCCATTATTAAACTTTTCTTCCATTCTTGGAATATACTTTCTTACTCATGGTATAATTATATTTAAAATGCATCACTAGATTTCACTTGGTAGTATTTTGTTGAGGATTTTTGCTTTGATATTAATGAGATTTTTGTGGGGGAAGTTGACAAGGTGTTGATTTTAAAATTATATAGGCTTTATAAAAAGAATTTATGTTTTTTTCCTTGACTACTATATTAAGCTGTTACTGCATTGCTATATATTAGACTGAGTAATTTCTAAATAAAAGAGGTTTAATTGGCTCATGGCTCTGCAGGCTGTACAGGAAGCTTGGTGCTGGCACCAGCTCTGCTTCTCGAGAAGCCTCAAGAAGCTTACAATCACGGTGGAAGGTGACGGGGGAGCAGGCATGTCACATGGCAAAAGCAGGAGTGAGAGTGAGAGAGAGTGGGAGGGGAGTTGCCAAACACTTGTAAATGACCAGATTTTGTGTGAACTCAGTGACAGCTCACTCATCATCAAGAGGAGAGCCCAAACCATTCATGAGGGATCCACCCCCATGATCCAAACACCTCCTACCAGGTCCCACCTCCAACATTGGGGATTACATTTCAACATAAGATTTGGGCAGGAACAAATATCTAAACTATATCAACTACATTTTGTAAATGTTTAGTAGCACCAGACTTATCAGTTTCTAGAAAGTTTGGGAAAAAATTACTGGTACAACTGTAGCAGGAATATGTTTTTTTTAGTGCCCAGAAACTTTTGAGCAACATCTTACTGGTTTGCTGTTTCTCACATTGTGAGTTATTCATGCTCATGGTAGAGCTCCTGTATTTTCCAGGTTCCCTTTCAAATGGGAAGCAGACATATAACCTAGATTTCATCCATCAAGACTAATGCAAGAGTTGGTGGCCGAAGTGAGCACCATGAGGCAGGAGTCCACGACCAGGAGTTTGAATGCCAGGCAGGCTTGTTGGCAGAAGCACCTGGAGTCTTCACAGGAAACTGTGGCAAACCACAGGCAGCAGAGGCAGTCCCAATTGCATTGTTCCTGTCTGTGTAACATCCTAGCTTGGTTCTCCAGCCCTCCTGGAGTTTCTATGAGTTGCCCAATGTTTTCTACAAATCTCTTGATGCTTCAATTAGCCAGGGTAAGTTCTGTTTACATCAAATTGGTAAGCGTTAGGAGAAGTAATTGCAAGCAACAGGTCCTCAAGGAAATGAGAATCTAGGATTGGTTACCTGAGCCGGTTAAAAAATAAATTTAGGAGTCCCCAAATTCCCAAGTAACCATCACCCAGGCCACTGGTAATAGAACATTACCAGTACCCAGAAGCACTTATCTCTGGGTTGTCTGTCTCTTCCCAGGAGGTACTCTCCTGACTTCTAATAGCAAAGATAGGTTTGCCTTTTAAACTTTATATAAAGGAACTCATGAATTATGTATACTCTGTTGTGATTAGCTTCTTTTTCTCAACATCATGTTGACCAACATTGTATATGGCCATATTAATTGTCGTTGCTGTATAGTAGTCCTTTGTGTGACCACATCACAGTATTTTCCTAGTTATTATACCATCGATGGACATTTAGGCTGTTTTTACTGCTTGACTATTATGAAAATGCTGAAATGTACTTTTTCGTAGATGCCTTTTGGTGCATATTTGTATTTATTTATTCTGGATATACGTATATGTAGAAGTGAAATTTCTAGGGCGTAGAATATATTTATATTCAACATTAGGAGATAATACCAGAGTTTTTGTTGTTGTTGTTGTTGTTGCTTTTTTTTTTTGAGACGGAGTCTCGCTGTCTCCCAGGCTGGAATGCGGTGGTGCGACCTCGACTCACTGCAAGCTCCCCCTCCCGAGTTCACACCATTCTCCTGCCTCAGACTCCCAAGTAGCTGGGACTACAGGTGCCCACCACCACGCCCGGCTAATTTTTTGTATTTTTAGTTAAGACAGGGTTTCACCGTGTTAGCCAGGATGGTCTCGATCTCCTGACCTCGTGATCCACCCGCCTTGGCCTCCCAAAGTGCAAGGATTACAGGTGTGAGCCACTGCGCCCGGCCAATACCAGAGTTTTCTGAGGTGATCATACCAAGTTACACTTTTACCATCAGTGTATGAAAATCCTAGTTATGCTATATTCTTGCTGACTCCTACCAAGCCACAGTCTTTTGAGTTTGTGTCTTTCTTTCAAAATTTTAGTCATTCTGATGGGTATGTAGTGATAGCTCATCATAGTTTCAATTTGCATTTCTCTGATGTCTAATGAGGTAGAGCATCTTTCCCTACAATGGTCTGATATTTGTAAATTCTCTTTTCTGAAGTGACCCAGTTTCTTGATCATTTCACTCCCTGGTTATCTGTCTTTTTATTACTGACTAGTAAGACACAAATTCTTTGTTGGTTATATTTGGTGCAAATATCTTCTTTCACTCTGAGGATTTCCTTTACACTCTCCTAGTGGTGTTTTTTTTTTTGTTTTTTCCTTTTTTTGATGAATAGGGTTTCTTAATTTTAACATAATCCAATTTGTAGTTGAGTTTTAAGGAAGTGAGGACCTGGTTCACATGACAGGATGGGACGCTGATAGTCCATGGCAGGCAGGGGCGAAGTGGCCTTTAAATTTCAGCTGCAGCTGCATGGAAAGAAGTGCAAAGTCTGAACAAAGTGAGTGGCTTCTGACAACAATTCTGAAGATATTGAGTAACACAAGGGCTTTGGGGTGGAATGGCTGCTTCTAATCATGTCAGAGGGCTTACAATAAAGCAATGATGAGCTCAAGATTTTAAATCTTTGGGTAAAATCTGTCCAAAAGTCAGGAGCATTTTATACTTTCACAAGATAATACATTTTCTTTTGTATCCACAAGGCTGTTCTGGCCATAAACCAAACAACATTTGATCATATAGATCGATGAATTGTACTGCAGACTGAATTTAAAGAATTTATATAAATTTATGAATTCACAACCAGAGAAAATTATGGAATTGATTGGGAAACAGACCCTGAGAATTGTAATTGGGATGTTTGGGAAGATTTAAATGATTTACTGAATCCTCAAATCCCTAAATACTTAGAACCCACTGACGCTCTCTTAGGGCAGCACCAGCTCCAAATATTATGTCTGATGAGGCTGATTTGCTTAAAAGTCTATTACAAACTCACCTAGGGTAGCTACTTTGCAAAGGGAGGCAGGCCAATTTCCCTCACGGCCCACTTCTACTTTCATTGTCATCAAATCTACATCTAGAGTCAGATATCAGATGAACCTGGAGAAAGCTTATGCACTAAAGGGCCTAACTGCAAGTATGCATTTCAAAATGAATCTTACCATGTTAATCCATACAGCATGGCTCCCCTCAACCTGAAGACTCAGCATGAAACCCTTTCATGGTTTCCTGTTGTGCTTAGAATAGACTTGAAGCCTTGGCAGCCCTGTGAAGTCTTGCACAGCACAGCCTCTGCCTTTATCTGTAGCCTCAACTTGTACCACTCCTGTCCTTAGTCTTTTACCTCTAGTCACAATATCCTTTACACGTGCTTGTCCCTCCACCTGCGGCTCTCCTTGAATGCCTCATATCACCTATGAGGGTACGTTTCACTCTTTTTTCTTTTTCCTTTTTTTTTTGAGACAGAATTTCGCTCTTGTTGCCCAGGCTGGACTACAATGGCTCAATCTCGGCTCACTGCAACCTCCGCCTCCAGGGTTGAAGCGATTCTCCTGCCTCAGCCTCCTGAGTAGCTGGGAATACGGGCATGTGCCACCACGCCTGGCTAATTTTGTATTTTTAGTAGAGACAGGATTTCTCCATATTGGTCAGGCTGGTCTCGAACTCCCGACCTTAGGTGATCCACCCGCCTTGGCCTCCCAAAGTGCTGGGATTACAGATATGAGCCACCGCGCCGGCTTTTTTTTTTTTTTGAAATGGACTCTGGCTCTGTCACCAGTCACCAGGCTGGAGTGCAGTGGCATGATCTTGGCTCACTGCCACCCCCGCCTCCCAGGTTCAATCGATTCCCCTGCCTCAGTCTCCCGAGTAGCTGGGACTACAGGCATGTGCCACCATGCCCAGCTAATTTTTTGTATTTTAACAAGAGACGAGGTTTCACCATGTTGCCCAGGATGGTCTCGATCTCCTTACCTTGCAATCTGCCTGCCTCGGCCTCCCAAAGTGCTGGGATTACAGGCGTGAGCCACTGTGCCCGGCCTTCACTCTTTTTTCAAATGTCAGTGTCCTCAGCATAATCTTTCCTCACTCTTTGTTCTTCCTCTCCAAATCTAGGTCAGGCTCCTTGCTGATATATTCTTATTGAACCATGCATGTTGCCTTCACTGCATTTATTTCTGTGTGCAATTATATTCTGGCTTTTTTGGTGATTACTGATTAAGGTTCATATCTCACCAGAAATTCTAAGTTCTATCAGAGAGCAGAGACCATGTTTGTTGTTTATCATCATGTCTTCAGCATTTAGCATGTGCCTATTGATTAAAAGGAACAAACTTCTGTTTATTCTTGAAGATGGAGATGATGACTACTTCACAGGCACTTTGCAAGGTCTGATGACATTGACAATACATTGGACAAAGAGCAAAGGAAGAGGAGCCTGCAAAAAAAACAAAAAAAAAAAAAAAAAACCGACAACAAAAAACAAAGGGTCATCAGAAGAGTAACAGGAGAAAGAAGAGTTAATGTGTGGTGGAATCCTTGGGAAAGCATGAGTCAAGAAGTATAGTATAGACAATTCAGATAACCAAGGGGTTACTTCCAAAAGGATGAATGTATCTGTAGGCAAGGCGCATGGAAATAAGGCATAGCTTGCATAAAAATCCAGAGTTTTGGTAATAAAATCTTTCTGCTGAGTATTAATTTGGATTTGAATAAAAAGGAAAAGCCACATAAATTACATTATTGGGAAAGTATTAATACACTAAAACTCCCCAAACAGATAGATAGTATGGATTATCTTTTTCACCTCAAAACTGTTACAGAGTTAGAATAAAGTAGAAATGAAGGATATTGGCAGGTCGGAGGCATAGCAAATACGTTCTTGAGCCATCTTGTAAACAATTTATTTATAGAAGGTAGAGTATAGAATGCATGGAATTATTATCTAATTTCTGTCTATGATCAGAATCTTTAAGTATGAAACTATGTAAATCCAGTTAGATGGAAGGATAAAGGACTTCAAGTGTTCAATTCTACTGCCTGATGGGACTCTAAGATTAGTTCAGATTTTAAAAGAATATGTTATAATAATACTTTTAGATTGCCTTTTGACTTACAAAAAAGTCACGTTTGTCTTCTTTTATCCCCACCATAATTCTGTGAGACAGAAGTTAGCTTGTGTATTTTAAAAGTAAGAAACTTACCAATCAGGGAGATGAAGTGAGTAAACAGAGATCAAGAGCTTGTCAGGGATAGAGTTTCTGAGAAGCAGCAGATGGAAGAGCCAGCATGAGAATATCCTAGATCTGTAAGAAGATGTGAACTCAAGGTCTGGATGAATACAATTGATAATTTCACTAATAATGAAAAGTAATTAATGCTAATGTTACAGGACATGCTTAGGTTGTTTCAGGATAAACCATGAGATTCAAAAGAATTATTCAACAGTTTGAAAATTTCAGAACCACTTGTGTTTGTTGCCACCAATTCATATAAAAGAAACTCTTCAACAATGAGTTGATGCTCACCCTGGTCAAATACAAGCAAAACGCAAGTTTAATACTGTCAGTAGGTTGACTCATCTATAAGACAAAATACAATTCTGTAGATAATATATTTTTCCCCAACTTTTATTTTAAGTTCAGGGGTACATATGCAGGATGTGCTGGTTTGTTATGTAGGTAAACATGTGCCACGGTGGTTCACAGCACAGATCATCTCCTCACCTAGGTATTAAACCTAGCATCCATTAGCTAATCTTCCTGATGCTGCAGATGATATATTAACACAGTCTTCATGTTTACAACTAAAACTGTAATGGCACGTGTTTCTGTATTCCCAAAAAATGTCACTGCAGAGATTCCTTTTACTAACTTTTCATGCAGCAGGCACTCAGCAAGGTCAACAATGCAAAGCTTTATTTGTCATCTCAGCTACCATGTGTGTTCCTTCAGTAAATGCAACACGTAACTTAGCCTTTAAATACCTCAGTGGCTTTTTCACTTCTAGTTTTAAAAGTTATAACTTTTTTTGGTCTCTAAAGAGGTTATCTTGTCTATTTTTAAAATATCCAATTCCTGGCCAGGCGTGGTGGCTCATGCCTGTAATCCCAGCACTTTGGGAGGCCGAAGTGGGCGGATCACTATGTCAGGAGATTGAGACCATCCTGGCTAACACGGTGAAACCCCATCTCTAGCAAAAATACAAAAACTAGCTGGGCGTGGTGGCACATGCCTGTAATCCCAGCTACTCGGGAGGCTGAAGCAGGAGAATCGCTTGAACCCGGGAGGTGGAGGTTGCAGTGAGTCGAGATCACACCATTGTACTCCAGCCTGGGTGACAGAGCCAGACTCTGTCAAAAAAAAAAAAAAAAAAATTCCAATTCCCCCTCCGCCTCCTTCTCATTTAATTCAAAATGATGCTGCAACTTAATTGGCACCATAATACTATTCTAAAAGGTTCTGTTGCACGAAACACAAAAAGTGAATTCTGTTTTTTCTTTTTATACTTACAGTGGTCTGAAGTAAATTATTAGCATCTATAAAGACAGGAAAGACAGCTTTTATCATACTTGATTTGTTATGTACAGTTTTACTGGTTTTCTTGGTGTCTATTCCTTCCTTCCATGAGTCAAGAGAACCCTAGGATATGACAGTTTCATCTTTTTCAACATATTGAGACATAGGTGGTATAACCATGGGTTGAGATAGTGAGTCTTTTAGTTTAACTCACTAATCTACCACTAAATATAGATTTATTTATAGTTTGTCATTCATTCAGTTTAAAATAATATCTTATAAAATTCTAAAATATCAGTTTTATATAAGATTTTTAAATTTAGAAAATGTTACAAAAACAATTCTAAAGTACTATTACCAACTAAGACAACAAGGTTTATTCTTGATGTGTTTCTGCATACAGAGAAAACTTCAGGATTTCAAAATAACAATTTATTGGATGATAATGAGGATACACAGATCATAGCCAAAGAAGTATCATAACAGCACAGAAGAAATACTGAGAAAAAAAGTTACTATTTGAAAATGCACATATACCTTGAACCCACTACTTTAGAAAATCCTAGAAAACACAAGAATATCAAAGCATTATTCCATTGCTGTTAAAGTGATGACATACCATGCCATGTAGCCTTTGAAAAATTCTGCTGTGCACTCACGAGAGAATGAGAGTGAAACGCAAATAACATCTCAGTGTTCCTATGAAGATAGTTTTGACATGGTTTACCCCTCAAAAAGGCTCAGGAACCAGATCACATTTTGAGAACCACTACTTAACCTCTAGATCACACAGCTTCACATGTATTTTGGGCAAAATTTTGGAATATCTTGGCGCCCCTAACATTGTTTCTTCCAGTAACCTTTAATAAAGACACATATCCAAGTGGCCATACACTCTAATGGAGGTGGTTTTGCGGGAAACTGATGAAATTATCTTCTGCCTAATGTGTCTCTTGGAGGAGATTTGGGACACTTAGAATACTGGTTCAAAACCAGATCTATGAAACCATCTTCCCAAAATAACACTGTTCTCCTTCATGCTTTGGATAGAAATTGATCATCAGTGTTTTCTAGGGAACACGTGGCAGTGGCATGCAGGTATCACATGTAATGACAAGTGTTATTTATACCTATCAAAGCAAATGTCTTTAAAAGGAAATTGTCTCTCCAATTATTGGAGTTTCACAATTTTCATTAAAAGGAAATTGTCTCTCCAAATCTTGAGTTTTACAATTTCCATTGTCTTATAAATTTTGTAGCTTTAATATTTGCTTATCTGCCTGCCCCTGACATTCCTGAGCTATAATAATCAGGAAAGCTCAACAGACCTGTTCCAAGGTTCACCTAACCTAGTACCTAACCTCATGTTTGTTTTACATTCATAAGACAATTCTGGGAAGATTAAAGTGTAGATTCCTAGTGTAGAATTTGAGTGGACATTTTAATTAATTAATTAATTTTGGTCCAGCACTCTTGTCTGATATTTTCTTCAGGTGATAGACTACACTTTTGAGAAACGATGGTGTTTTTCTTGTGCACTTCTGATTTGAATATGCCGATCTGAACCTCTGCCAGTGGAGAATCTAACCGCCTTCAAAACGGTATCACTTTCATTCAATAATAAACATACCCAAGATTTGATGCTTAGCCTCACCCTGGCTCTTCTTCTGAGTACTTGTTCTGAATGACGCTATCATTTTGTCTAAATTCAAAATCAATCTCAGTTCTTAGTGATAGCTTGATTTCTATTATAATATTTCAACATTTTTAGATTGTGATTTTATATGACCTAGCTTGAGAAGGATTAATGCCTAAATAAATCTCTTACACTTTCAGCTTTCCTGAAATCCCACGTAACCCACAATTGCTCTCAAAACCTTCAAAAAACAGTGATGAAAATGTTAACTCTGATGCTATTCTGGAGCTGAAAGCAGATATTGACCTTGGATAAACATGCTGGATTTTTGCTATTGAATGTATTGGGCACAATTCAAGGTACACATTCATTCCAGAATGTACTTGATAAAAATAAGAAATTTGCATGTCTTAGAGGGACATGGACACATTCTTTATCCTCAGTTGTGGACTGGCTGTTTTCAAGAATTAAGTGTTAATAATTTGCTTACAGTGCTTGCTCATATATGGTTAACTTGCAAATTGTCAATATTGAGTTTAGCTGGAAAACTCCTGGAAGTGTCAACCCATTCTCAAAATAAATGGTTTCCACAGCTATAATTTTATGCAAAAATTTTGAGGGGTATAGAGTATCAATCCTTTTCATTAACATTGTGCTTCATTTAAATTAAATTTTCAAGAGAGTTAATGAGCCGACATGCTATTGTCAAACCGAGCAACAAAACAAAACAAACTCTAGTCCCTTGAACAGAATTTATTTCAAGATTGTTTTGAAATAGTTTTCCACTTATAAGGTATGTGAACTACAGAATTTGTATTTTTATTTAGTCAAAAACGTGGTTGTTGAAATACTCCTTAATTTATTTTATTGGCTATATTGATTTTCTCACTTTAAAACATCTAACAACAATTATTCACTGTTTATGCTGGAACGTTATGAACACCAACAAGGACATTTCCCTTAAAAAGTAATGGTGTCCTAATATATGTTACAGGTTGTTGGGTGCAGCAAACCACCATGGCACTTGTATACCTACGTAACAAACCTGCACATTCTGCACATGTATCCCAGAACTTTAAGTATTAAAAAAAAAAAAAGTATGGCCGGGCGCGGTGGCTCACGCCTGTAATCCCAGGACTTTGGAAGGCCGAGGAGGACGGATCACGAGGTCAGGAGATAGAGACCATCTAGGCTAACACGGTGAAACTCCGTCTCTACTAAAAATAGAAAAAATTAGCCGGGCGTGGTTGCAGGCGCCTGTAGTCCCAGCTACTCGGGAGGCTGAGGCAGGAGAATGGGAGGCGGAGCTTGCAGTGAGCCGAGATCGCGCCACTGCACTTCAGCCTGGGCGACAGAGCGAGACTCCGTCTCAAAAAAAAAAAAAAAAAAAAAAAAAAAGTAGGCCACTAGCGGTGGCTCACGCCTGTAATCCCAGCACTTTGGGAGGCCGAGGCGGACGGATCACGAGGTCAGGAGATCGAGACTATCCTGGCTAACACGGTGAAACCCCGTCTCTACTAAAAATACAAAAAATTAGCCAGGCATGGTGGCGGGCGCCTGTAGTCCCAGCTACTCGGGAGGTTGAGGCAGGGGAATAGCTTCAACCCGGGAGGTGGAGGTTGCAGTGAGCTGAGATCGCACCACTGCACTCCAGCCTGGGTGACAGAGAGAGACTCCGTCTCAAAAAAAAAAAAAAAAAAAAAGAAGAAATGGTGTGTGAAAAAGGACGAAAGCTTTTTATAAGGACTGGGGTTGTTCTGGTGCCAAAATAGAGAACAAAAAAGTAGTCCATTTTTTGAGTGGTAACCGTATTGAAGTCAGTCTTAGACATACTGCTACTGAGACAGCTCTGCAACACATAGGAGAAAAGGTCCAATGGGCCATAGGAAATCAGAACTCAAGCTCAGAAATGAGTCTGGACTGGATGTCTATATTTGAGGATTGGACTAGAGATGATTATTATTTACAGCTTGCTCACACCACCAACACCTCCCACAGCTCCTGACCCTGTTGATGAAATTCTGAGGGAGGAGATGTCCCAGGGTGACAAACCTACAAACATACCTGTTACCTATTTTTCATGGCTTAGTTCCAATAGAGCTATTTCAACCAAATTCTCCCTGTCAATTAAATTTGAATTAAGAAACAAGAAATACAAAATATGTTTACCCATTGGAAGAGAAAGTTCGAGGGAAGATGTCATGAGACAGAGTCAAGGCTCACAGGGCTGTGACAAAACCACATGTGAACCAAAGTCATAAGTGAGAAGAACTCAATTAACTAGAGAAAGCCCAACGAAGGCAGGACAGAAACGAGGGAATCTACTAAATGTGGCTGAACCATGTCAACAAAAGAATGATCATGTGAAAATGATTGTAAGAAATAAGAAAAACCCAAAAGTGGTTTTTCCTTTTTTCTTACACAGCCATACTCATCACACTTCTGATATCAACTGTGACAAAGAAAGAACCAGTGTTTTTCCCGCTCTATATCTCAATATAGATCGCCTCTTGTCATCAAAATGAGTATTTCTTCTCACCAACAACCAATTCTGTGGCAGACCCTCCAGCAGACATCAGCTAAGTGTCCTCTAATTCAATTCAACTCTGACACTATTTACCTGGAGATAGCATCTGATCCCATGGGTTAAGGGCTTAGTCCCCTATGACTGCCTCCTACTTCAGGTCCCACTTGCAGGCACAAGTTTCCACCTGTACTTCTGACCAACCAGCTATAAATCAGGTTCCACAGACTCCCTTCTTGGGTTCAATTAATTTGCTAGGGTCTCAAAGAACTCAGGAGAACACTTTGCCAATATTAACCCATTCATTAGAGAGAATATAACAAAGGATATAAATGAACAGCCAGATGAAAGAGATGTTCAGTGTGAGGTATGGGAGAAGAGGCAAGGAACTTCCATGCCCTCTCTAGGTGTGCCACCCTCCAAGAGCCTCTACATGTTCATCTCTCCGGAAGCTCAACTGAATCCTGTTCTTTTGGGTTTTTATGAAGGTCTCATTACTTAGCTATGATTGATTATAGCATTGGTCATTGGTGTCAACTTGACCTTCAATCCCTTGGGGAGTGGAGCTGAAAGTCCCAACCCTCTAATAATGCCTTAGCCTTTCCAGTGACCAGCCCTCATCCTGAAGCTACCTAGGGGGTCCAAGCCACCAGTCATCTCATTAGTATACAAAAAACACTCATCACCTTAGAGATTCCAAGGATTTTAGGAGCTGTGTGCCAAGAAACAGGGACAAGTGCAGATTTTACAGTTCACACAGATGAACTCAACAATAGTGTCCACAGGTCACATTAGCTCCAGAAACATAGTTCAGTTTCATGATTGTGGATTTAGCTGTATGATGGGTCATGATTTCATCTTCATAGAGTACATTCTCCTACTCATTTCAGATACATCTTTGGCTTAATCATTCACTCAACAAACATTCTTCAGCACTTACTATATGTAAGGCGCTTTGAAGATCAAGAAAGAAAAAGACATAGTCATTGCCTTCAATGATGCAATCTAATAGGGCAGATAAAATGTAAAAGTGATTATATGAGAGTTACCCAAAGTGCTATAGAAATGAAAAAGAGAATACACTTATTTCCAACTAGTAGGAAGAGAGATATCTTCATGAATTCAAACACATTTGACCTGAGCATTGAAGGACATTGAAGGATTAGTAGAATTTGAACTTGCCAGGGAAGGGTGAGAAAGAATTAAGGTGGAAGCAAAAGCATGAAGAATCCTTGGAAACAGAGACCTGGGCCATGTGCTGGAATGACAGGTTGACTGTGGACCAGTTCTTTAACTGTGTAAGAATTCTGGATCATTCTGTCAGCAAAACAAGAGCAAGAATGGTATCATGGGCATCTTCTTGGAAATCACTTTTTTTTTTTTTTTCCAAAATTAGGAGCCATGTATTAGTTTTACATATTTCCCACAGGGAAGAAAAGGAGAACTTTCCCTAAATTGTTCATCAGTGGTGAGTATAAATGTGTATATGTGTTCTTCTTATTAACAAACTATAAAATTAGACATCAAATTATTAATTAAATTTATAAATTGTCACCAATACTCACACAAAGTAAACAGATTCAGTTATTTGACCCTGGCCACTTTTGCCTGCTTGAGCTTATCACACAATTTGTATGCTGAATACATGAAAGCTTTCTGCAAAACCACAGGCAGAGCAGTCAAATCAACTATGGCCAACAACCACTAGATATCTCCTACTCAAAGTCTTCTTGCTTGTTCTCTGAGCAAATGTGTTATCCGAGCGTAAAGATTAATTTAGATTAAGACTTTAAAAATATACCTAGCTATATACTCTGCTAAGGAATGCAACAAGAAATGTCATGCATATCCCCAAATACAGGAGTTGAAAAATACAAAATAGAAATATCTACACTTATATATACAAATATGCATAGCAATTTACTCAAAAGATACAAGCAATGACTTAAGATCAAGGATTAACAAGTAGATATTTTTTACTGATGTTTCCCTACTAAGTCCCCATAATTTTTTGCCACAGGGAAGAGATAGCCCAGAGGTGTTTTATGGCAGTCAGGTTCACTCCTAATCTGTTATTACTGTTGTCAACCAGAATATCTTTTCTGGTGGGAGATGATGTTGGTAAGCAAGCTGGAAAACATATGAATTTGACTGTTACCCCCTTGTATTAGTTTGTTCTCACAATACTATAAAGATACTACCTGAGACAGGGTAATTTACAAACAAAAGAGGTTTAATTGACTCACAGCTCACAGGTCTGCGTGGCTAGAGGGGCCTTAGTAACCGTACAATCATAGCAGAAGGTGAAAGAGAAGCAAGCACACATTACATGGTGGCAGGAGAGAGACAGGGAGAAAGGGGAAGCCCCAAACACTTATCAAACAACCAGATCTCATGAGAATTCACTCAGTATCACAAGAACAACATGAGGGAAATTGTCCCATGATCCAGTCACCTCCCACCAGGTTCCTCCCTCAACACGTAGAGATTACAATTCGGATTACAATTTGAGATGAGATTTGGAAGGGGGCACAGCCAAACCATATCACCCCCAAACTTAGTAGATGTTAGGGTTGATAGATTTTGAAACACGTGGAAGCTTTTTTTAGTCAAGGCATTTCTGGGGATTCATTAGCTGAGATTCATCCATTGAAACAGCCAACAGGGAGTACTCTGCAGGGGAGTAAATTATGCTTCAATCCATTCTTCACAGTCCACCACCTAACCCTGCTTAAACCAGCATTGGCTTCTACATTTCTTTTTAACTTTTAAGTTGAAAATAGAACGCTGAGCATAATGTAGAGTAATATACAACTTTAACAAATATAAAGATAAAGCCTGTGTTTCTAGTATCTGATCATGAAATAGGACATTATCAGTTCAGCACCCTGGAAACTTGCCTTGAAACCCTCCCTTATCATAACTCTTTTGTTAAGTAACCACTACCTTATCTTCGGTGAGGGTATTTCCTTCCAAATTCTCCTCCCAAAATATTTCCTCCCAAATGCTAATTTTTGTAAACTTGACCATTCACATACACCTCCCAACACAATACTGCTGAGTTTGGGATGAATTAAAGTTTACAGAAATGGTATCACACTAAGTCTCTTTGTGTTTCTTGGTCTTTTCACTCAAAATTATGTTCTTAAATGCTTTCATTTTGTTGCATTTTATTCAGTTATTCAGTAGACGCAGTTCATTCATTTCCATTGTGTTCATATACCAAAATAAATGATCTATCCTAATTATCTATTCCATTAGGATTGCATATTTGGGTTATTTCTAGTTTGGGGCTACTACTAAGAATTGGTGCTATGAAGACTCTTGTCTGGAAACCTTGGCACAAATGTGCTTACATGGCTCTGGAGGCTATATCTGAATGTGAGATTGCTGAGTCACAGAGAATGTATGTTATATTCAACTCTACTAGACAACACCAAACTATGTTTCAAAGTGACGGCACCCACTGATACACCTACAAGCAAAGAACGAGAATTCTAGTTGCTTCATAGCCTCATCAATGCTTGGTATTTTCAGATTTCTTAATTGTTGCAAGTATATCTCTTCTTGGGCCACTAGTTATTGATTTTTCTACTGCTTTTGGAGGACTTGCCAGAATACACAGACAAGGATTTAGAGGTTTAGGGTGAACTTCTGAAGTAGAATTATTTGGCATATTTCTCCTATTTTCTTATTTAACATCATATTCTAACCATCAAAGCAAATTTTGATGATGAGCTTCAGTGGTATTATATAAACTTATAAAAAGAGTAAGACAAGGAGAGAAGTAGAGAATACATTGTGCTTCCGGGAAACACTGTGAAACAATACTAGCATTTTGTTCTTTTTTAGAAGTCCTGTCATTACTTACTTGATATGGTTTGGCTGTGTCCTCACCTAAATCTCATCTTGAATTGTAGCTCCCATAATCCCCATGTGTCATAGGAGGGACCTGGTGGGAGGTAATTTAATCATGGGGGCGGTCACCTCCATGCTGCTGTTCTCATGATAGTGAGTGAGTTCTCCTGAGATCTGATGGTTTTATTAAGGGCTTTTCCCCCCTTGCCTGCCACCATGTGAAGAAGGACATGTTTGCTTCCCCTTCTGCCATGATTGTGAGGCTTCCCCAGCCATGTGACACTGTGAGTCCTTTACACCTATTTTTCTTTATAAATTACTCAGTCTTGGGTATGTCTTTATTAGTAGTGTGAGAATGGATGTATACAATACTTCAGTGATTTAGGCTGGAGTTGGCCAAGAGGTATTTAGCTGTAACAAACCTGCATTTTCTTGAGGACCTACTTGCTCCCCACCTGCTTACTCCTGTGATTCACTAAGAAGTGGCACCATATACAGAAAACACCCCAGGGCAGCATGCTCAGACTACACAGTGACTAAGAGAAATGGCCACTTCACCTTTACTCAATGGTGGAATTTGTTGGGAAGTATGGGGAGCTGGATGAATACTAAAAAGGAGAGATGCTGGTGAATCGAGGTGAGGATCATTGGTTGGGTGTAGCATATGAGGTTTGAGTGAAGGTGACAAGTCAGGAGGGGACAATAGGTCAATGGAAACATGAAGAAAAGGTTACTCTGCAAGTTGAAGTGGCTCAGAGGACCAAAAGCACTTTTAAAAAATATGCAGACTGCTGATTCACACTCACTGCATTTCACTAAGATTTTTAGAGAGCTGTCCAAATGTTTCAACACCTGTTTCACATGAGGGAAAATCCTCTCGTAAACAATAGTGAGTCATTACCCAGGGCCTGTGAGAAAGGTGCTCTGGGGTATATGCACATTTGCTCCAGGTTCCCTTTGATGGACAGTGACTGAAAATAGAATCTAACCTTCTTTGCCCCAGAAATGCTTGCCAAAAAAGGGAAAATTGTAGGTGAAAAAAAAAAAAATAACAGGACACGTCTTATATACCTAAGCACATAAATAAATCTATCCCTTATGTATTTGTGTAGCTGGAAAACATGATAATTACATTTCCAAATGGTTATTGAATCCCCTGCAAATGTATACTTAAAAAGTCATAGCAATGAACAGAGACTGGATGGCTCATTAGTTGTGAGAAATAAAGGCATTCCATTTAGATCACCTATTCCAAGGAGAATGAGGCCAGAAGCGACTGAATAGCAAAAAGGCATCCTTTGTGAATAGGTGAGATCACAAAACACAGATTGCAATTTTTAGTCTTATTATCCACTTATTCACTCTTTCAGCCAGTGGTTATTAAGTGTTATGTGACAAGTACGTTGATACGATAAAAGCTGGAAATACTAAGATGACAAAACATTGCCCCATCATATAGGGAAAGAGAAGCAGATTAGCCTAAATTATAACACAATATCATGAAGGCTGAAAATGTATAAGAAGCTATACAGAGGAGAAAAAGAATAAAAACTAAAGTTATTTGTAATAATGCCTTATATTTGAATAGCTCTAAATGATTGGGCCAAAATAGCAGCTTGGTGAAAACTATGCTGGATGGCCCAGTACTTTAATCAAAATGAAAACTTAAATAAATGATAATTACTAATGTTTTAAATAATGGCAATGTTGTTGCACCAAGGGTTTGTTTGCAATTCTTTATATAGATTTTTAATATGTTTGCCCATTTGCAGAGCTTTTCCTTCAATCTTTTACATTTCTAATTTATTTTAAACAACTCCTTTAAAAAGTAAGCTTCATGAGGTCAGGACATATGTCCTTTTTGTTTACAGTTTTATTTCTGATACTTATTGCAGTTCCTGACATATAGTAGTTTTTCAATGTATGTATTTAAGAAGTGAATGAGGCCAGGCGTGGTGGCTCACGCCTGTAATCTCAGCACTTTTGGAGGCCAAGGCAGGCAGATCACGAGATCAGGAGTTCGAGACCAACCTGACCAACAGGGTGAAACCCTGCCTCTGCTAAAAATATAAAAATTATCCAGGTGTGGTGGCGTGTGCCTATAATCCCAGCTACTCAGGAGGCTAAGGCAGGAGAATTGTTTGAACCTGAGAGGCAGAATTTGCAATGAGCCAAGATCGCACCACTGTTCAGTCTGGGCGACAGAGCAAGATTCCGTCTCAAAAAAGTAGTGAATGAATAATTTCACTATGCACAATTTATAAGCAGTAGGAGTTCATATCTTCTAGCACAGCTGTTTCAGGCACATTCCTCACTTCCAACTGATATGTGTGATACTGCACTTTTGGGATCTTTGTAGGATATCCTAGAAATTCAGTTCCAAGCCCCAAGCAACCCATTTTCAGGACATTAGGACATTCGATGTTTCCATTCATCCCATGTATACAACCTACCCATGCACTGTATGCTTTTGAAGATCTCTACCATGTTGTGTATATGGCCACATCAGTTGTCTTCAGGGAAGGGAACTGGACGTTTGGAGGACAAGAGTGGGAGGGAGATTTTCTTTGTTTTACTGTATACTGTTTTAAATAGTTTGTTGTACCATGTGATTCTGTTACTTTTTTTAAAAATGAATTTTTAAAAATGTGCTTCCATAAGCACGGTGATCTTTTGCTACATTTGTGTTGTCTTTAAGGGAATTCCAACAGATAAGCTATATATGCACTCAATACTAGACTTCATTGAGATCATTTTAATTTAATGTTTCTTTCTCTTTTTTTTTTTTTTTTGAGTCAGAGTTTGCTCTGTCGCCCAGGCTGAAGTGCAATGGCACAATCTTGGCTCACTGCAACCTCCACCTCCCACATTCAAGCAATTCTCCTGCCTCAGCCTCCTGAATAGCTAAATAATTTGTTGTTCAAAATAATGTCATCACTGTACAAGTTTTGAAGTGATTTGAATATAATACAATTCCCTCTTTCCTGAGCGGTAATTTTGGGAAAAATTCACTTTGTATTTGACATATTTACCAATCTGTGGCCAATGCAGAGTAATCATTAATCGTAATGCATGCAAATATCCTGCTTTGGCCATTGAAAATGTTGAAACAGATAATAAAATGCATCTACCCTTGTGTAATGAAAGTGATAGAATAATATGGCCATTTGATCAATTTTTGATCTCTGCCCTAGTCTGATAGGCCGAACTGATGAACATGCCAAGGAAGTACCATTTTAAACATCCTTTTTATTTATTTGATCATATACCACAGCTCAGATATAGAATATCCATACAGAATAGAGACATTTTAAAGGCTGTGAAAGCTTTATTAAGTCATAGTTTCTCTTTCAATGGTACTTTTCCTTCCTAAAAATTTTTAGGATCCAGCTAATGAATTGCGTGACCTACGGAGTCTTTTACATTTTAAAATACCCAGTCCATCAAGAAATAACAGGACACTCAATGACTACTGTGGTCTCAGCTCAAAAAGATCTCCTCCTCCTGAACTATGTGCTCTCTGCTATTTTCTGGCTCTCTCCCCTGTAATTCATACAGAGAATGCGTTTAGTGGTAGGAACGATTGCCAAGTTTTTAACCAAATTTGCTCTCATTGCTAGACAAAGTGCTTGATGCCTTTTTTCAGTTTGAAAGTAAATGACATTCAGACACAGTTACCTATTGATAGAGGAAGCCTTAGCTACAAAAGAATTGCTGTGTCCAATTACCGACTCAAATAAAGAAAAATAGAGAGCAAATGAAAAGTCACCTTAAAATGTGATTCAGACAAAGAATAATAAACAGTGCCATTATGCTCCTTTTAAAGAAATACACAAATGTGTTCAATATGCCTCTATTAGCACAATATAGTCTCAGATTTCAAATATACTTTCTAGTTCTTATGGGGCAAATGCCAAGCTCTCAATGAATCTATCTCCAAGAATTATATTTTTGTGTGTTTTTACTCCAGTGCGTCCTCAGAAAACATCAACTGGTTCCAAACCCCACTAATCCCATGGAAAATTGCTCAGGGCAAAACCATTACTAAAGCTCTCAAAAAAGGCAGAGCTCACCAGCTGTGTGCCAAAGCCCCCTCCTCAGTGTTTACCTTAGAGTCCCAGCTGCCCCAAGAGGCACAGCATTCTGCATATGGAGAGGAAGCCGCAGTCACAGTTCCAATATTCCTGAGCTGCCACTGGGTGATTTAGAGACACCTTCATACATATGATGTCATGCACTCATTTTTAAAATGTGACTTAGATCTGAGGCAACACATTATTTGCGATATTATGTATCAGTAATGCCAGTTTACAAGGATGGTTTACTGTCCATATATGTAGGCCAGGAAGTGGTGGTGTTGAGCTTGGAGGATTGGAAAAATAAGCCCAGGTGACTGGAGTGTGAGAG
Organism: Nomascus leucogenys; assembly: GCF_006542625.1. NCBI lineage: Eukaryota > Metazoa > Chordata > Mammalia > Primates > Hylobatidae > Nomascus > Nomascus leucogenys. Next base: position 70,530,379 of record NC_044381.1, on the reverse strand, counting down.
GGCAGTAGCATAACTTAACCCTTAGAAATCATGAAAAGATTTTAAACTTTATCTAAGGATAATGGAAAGGCAAAGTGACAGAACACTTGGGTTTTATGATTTCCCAGGATTCAGCGAGGAGAGGTGAGAGTTACTCCACAACACTTCCAGGCATTGAGTTGACTTGGGTAGTGCTGGCGAGTTCTCAGCCTTCACTACTTGTTAAATTCCCATCCCCACACCAGCTGTGTGAAAAGTAAAGTGATATCTTCAGTATCTCTTCTCCTGCACAAAGGATCTACAGATGTCAACACTAGACAAGAGTCTCTTAGTACTTCTGTTTTACTTTATTGTTTTCGTGGTTAATAAACTATTTGATAAACTGTGCCATAAGCTGACTATGGAAAGTCTCAGTTGAAAAGAGTTCCCTGATTTAAAGAAAAAAATTCCATTTGGGCTGGATTTAATCTCAAGAGGCCAGAGTTCTGTAAAATGAAATTTGTTGCAGCATATTTCACAGAGGGTTAATATAACTCATTGACATCATACATTTTATGTAGCCTTTAATGTAGCAATTCTCCACTGTAAAAGTAGCCTTAATGAGAAGGTTAGAATAGTTTGAAATTGTTCATTCTAAGGGAGGAGTATAGCTGGGTTTACTTTCTGAAGAACCAACACCCCGCTATGAAGAAAACGAAATAAAGTCAGAATGATAGCCATGCAGCATGGGAGATTTAAATATGCTATAGGGTTGTAGATTCTTTGTTTGCTTGTTTGATTTTTAATAATAAACACATTATTCCATATGGTTAGTACAGACAGGACTTCATCTTCTCTTTCCCACAAAAATCCCCCCCATATAGCAGTTTACAGCTGACTTACTGGTTTCCAATGTACAGAATTAGAATCAGCAGTAGGATCAAATGTAAGGTTCTGAACTGGTTGGAGAGATCTCTCTAATACTTTTAAAATTAGATATAATTTACATAGAGTAAAATTCACCCTTTCTAATGTACACTAGTGTACAATTCATATGGTTGTGTAACCATTACCACCACCTCAATAAAAATATCATCCCCTAAAATTCCCTCATACGCTGATTAGTCAACTACACATCCTGCTCCAGACCTTACCAGCTACTCGTCTGTTTTCTGATCTTGTAGCTTTGCTTATTCCAGAATGCCATATAAATGGGATTATGGAGTATGTAGCCTTTGAGCCTGGCCTTGTTCATTTCCATAATGCATTTGAGATTCATCTGTGTTGTTGCACGTGTCATTACTTCATCCGGTTTTTTTGCTGAGCAGTCTTCCATTGCACAGGTGCACTACAGTATATTTATCCATTACTCGGATGAAGGATGTTTGTGTTGTTTGCACCTTGGGGTGATTTAGAATAAAGTTGCTGTAGACATTTGTGTGCAGTTTTTATGTGTGAATATAGCTTTTTATTTCACTAGGGTAAATACAAATGGAATTACTGAATTTTATTGTAAATATAGGTTTAGTTTTAAAATAAACTTTCAAATTGTTTTGCAAAGTAGCTAAACTTTGCATTCTCACCAGCAATGTACAAGAGAATGGCAGTTGCTCCACAGCCAAATTAAATCTCAGTATTTTCAGAGATTTTTATTTTAGCCATTTTCATGAGGATGTAAATATAATATCGTGATTTTGATTTTCATTTCACTAATGACTAATGATATTGATCATCTTTTCATGTTCTTGTTTATTAACATATATTTTTGGTGACTTAACAGTTCAAACCTTTTGCCTATTTCTTTTTCATTGGATTGTTTGGTCTCTTGAGTTTTAGGACTTACTTACATATACTGGATACAAGTACTTTAACAGACATGTGTTTTTAGAATATCTTCTATTATTTTTGTGGCTTCTCTTCTTATTCTCTTAAGAGTGTCTTTCAAAGAGTTGAAGCGTATAATTTTGGTAAAGTCCAGTTTATTAATTATTTTTTCATTTAATGATTATGTTTTCATCTACAAGAAATCTTTGCATAATCCAAGGGCACAAAACTTTTCTCCAATGTTTTCTTATGGAAGTTTGAAAGTTTCTGGTTTTATGTTGGGTCTATGATCCATTTAAAGATTATTGCTATATACGTTGAAAGGTATGGGTGGAGGGGCATTATGTTTTTTTGTTCATGGAGATCCAAATGTTATAGTACCATTTGTTGAAAAGGCTGTATTTTCTCCATTTAAATTAATGTTACACATCAATATTTTAAAAGCAGGACAGTTTAAAATAGTACCAAAACCTTGAAATACATAGGTATAAATCTAACAAAACATATTTACAATCTGTATGCTGAAAATTACAAAACACTGAGAAAGAAATTTTTAAAAGACCTAAACAAGAGATATACTGTGCTGATGAACTGGAAGGCTCAGTATTGTGAAGACATTAATTCTTCTTCCCGTACTGCTGTATGAATTGAAAACAATCCCAATCAAAGTCTCAGTAGGATTTTTTCTTGAAATTGACAAGCGGAAGCTAAAAATTATATGAAAAATCCAAGGATCTAGAATACTCAAAACAATTTTGAAAAGGGAGAACAATGTTGAAGGACATACACTCTCTATTTTCAAGGATTACTAAAAGTTGCATTAATCATAAATGTATGGTATCGGCAAATGGACATACACAGAGATCAGTGGAAGAGAATAGAATGTGTAGATAGAGACTCATACCACTAAATTTTGACAAGGATTCAAAGACAATTTAATGAAGAAAGTGTGGTGTTTTCAATTAATGATGCTGAAACAACTAAATATCCATATTTCAAGAAATGAAACAAAACAAGGGGCCAAGGTAAATAAAAAACTTAACAGGAACGTGAAAAAAAAAAGTCACGTATCTCTGTAGATTTTTACTCCCTTTATACTACAAGTCTTCTTTTCTTAGCCCATCAGCGTGATTCAAGAAAACAAAAGAATCCATCTTCCTATGAGAGTCCAGGCTTCCAGAGCTTTTTTGATGTTGATAAAACATACATATTTTCTGTGTCTATTGGCATTTGTGAATTGTCTTTTCATTTCCTTTGTTTTTCATTTGGAGTATTCATCTTTCCCTGATTGATTTATAAGAACTTTTCACATATGTAGACAATATATCTGTGTTTGACACATAGCATTCAAATATTTTTTCCAGGTTTCTCATTTCTGTCCAATTTGGTTCACATACTTTTTGACATAGAGGGGTTTTCATTTTTATGTAGATAAGTATATAAATTTTTTCTCTTTGGCTAAATTTGTTCGGAATTCTCTTGAAGAGCTTCAAATTGTCCATGAACCTTTCAGAAATGCATGTAAATATTAGAAGTAAGTGTACATGTAAGCATTTTTTTAGGTGCTGAATCTGAAGCTTTTATCAGATTCAATAGATTTCAACCAGTTCTGATACTTTCAAAGGGTCAAGAATCATGATATCATGCTGCCTATACTCTAATGCTTGAATAGGTGTTCACCAATCTGGTATCAGATATTTATCTATACTACCTTCTAGTTTTTTATCTTAAATGTGTATATAATACACGTGGAAATTACGTTGGTGAATGATGTGAAGTAGAGATTCAATTTTACTTTCATTAAATTCAGTTATTTATCCCAGAACTATTCATAGAGTAACTTTATCTTATGTTATCAATTTACTCAATAAATATTTATAGATTGTCCGTAGTGAGGTAGATCCTGTTCTTGGTGGAGATATAACAAAGACTAATAAAATCAAGTTCTTTGCGTTCAAAATGTGCACATTTTAATAGTAAGAAAAATTAAATTAAATAGACATTATGCAGTGGCGAGTGCCAGCAGAGGGTCAGTATACGGTGATACAGAAAAATGCACAGAAGACACTTAACTAGTATATGGAATCAGGAAGATCCCCTTGGAATTTTGGGAAAATGAACAAGAGTTCATCGAGCCAAGAGAATCAGGTGGCATGTGACAGGAGGGAGAGTTACAGGAAGAGAAAATAGCAGCAACTAAGGCCCACAGGAACTGACAGATATTAGACCTAGCCTGAGTGCTTTTCCTTTTAAGCAATCTGGGTTTCCCACCTTTGTCCTTACACATCTTACATCTCCAGGTTATGCCTAGGTGTTGGTGCCTGTTCCTTATGTTGCTTCTTATAGAATGTGAACTACTTCAATCCACATACCAGGTTTTCCTTCAGCAACAGGAAAATTTTCTCATCATATATTTTAAAATTAGTTTCTATTTCTTCTTTCAGACATTTTAAATTGCAAGTCGTTAAGGTCAGAATTCAAGGGCCTGAGCTTTGTAGTTGCCAGACCTGGCTTTCAGTCCATCTTCAGCCTCTCTGCTTAACAGCTGTATGGGTCAGGGCAACTTATGTTTAACTCTATGAAGTTCAGTGTCTCCATCTATGAGCCAGAGATATTAACAATGCCTACCTCTTAGAGTTGCTGTGAAAAGCAAACTAAATTAAATAATACTTATAAAGCTCATAGCCCAATACCTGGAAGCACCTTTAAATGTTAACAATAACTGCAAGCTCTTTAAACTATTTAAAAATCACTTCAAAATTTGAAAAAATTAAAAACTATTTCAGTATGCAAGCTAAAACTAAAAATATATTTTGTCCCCAGCCCCCTGACTCTTGGTTGGAGGCTTTTCAGAGAAGTCTTGGATAGAAGCATTATCCCTTTCTTGCAGAATGGAGGAGAGCAGAGTTCCTGGCTCTCAAAAATGCATCTTCTTGAGTAGTTTCCAAGCAACATTTCTTATAGTTGGGCATTCTGCAACCCCTCCCTTCCTTTCTCTTTGTAAATAGCTTGAAATCTTTTTTATTATTAATTTAATATTTATTTTATTAAAAACATATTAGCTAAAACAATTAGCTTGATTTAAACTTCCAACTGTTTTCCTGCCAAGGATGTTAGGAATTTTCATTATTCCCTTTGGGAAATTTGAGGCTGCTTTAGCCAGTTTAAGAACAGGGTACTGGAACACCAATGTTAATATTTGGCTGTAAAACTTGCCTTAAATGAAAGGATTTGAAGGCCCATGCAAAGATATGCTGATTTAAGTAAGTTCTTAATAAAGAAGGGCCAAGCATGAAGTCTTACATTTTGAAGTCAGAAAGCATTCTGCTCTGAAAGGCATAAAGTTTTGTTGCCTGACTGTAAAATGTGAATGTTTATTTGTTGTTAAGTTTGGGTTTTTGTATTAACCTGGTATTTCCTGAAATGTAAGATGAAACAAGGACTTGGGTACAGATGGCTTATATGGGGATGTGAAACAAGGTATGAACAACTAAGAGAGGAAAAATAGGAAAACGCAACGCAAGAGCATGCTATTGAGCTAGTCCTTTTCCCTTGGTGGTCAAGAGTTGCCATGGGCAACTCCCTGACCCTTCCAGGTCTGTGTGTGCAACATGATGGCTAACCAGAATGCTGCAGGAGCACCATGACAGCTGAAGCAGGGTGCTGTCAGGTCATACCTGGATGCAGCTGGTTCCCATGGCAATGGCTGTTATGAAAAGGTGGGACAAGAGGATATGAGACAGGGCACAAGAAGAATCCGGTGCAGTCCACTGCTTGTATTGGTCAATTCCAGGTGCACCCCACTTCAAGTCCAAGCTGCCACAGAGCCTTTAAGATGATGACTGGCCCCAAGCTGTAAAATAACAATGCACAAAGGTTAGTGAATAAGTGACAGACCCTGCTTCAGCCACTGCAATTAACATTCATCTCCTCCCTTCTCTACTCCCTTTCCCCATTCTAGATTCCCTGATTTGAACAACATTTCAGCAGGACTTGTTTCTTACATTGTGAGAAGAGACAGAACTTTATCTGTATGAGGTTGGATCTTCAGTTGTTTCACTCTTGTTGAGCCATGGTTGCTGATATCACCCACTTACAGTTATCAATGGGCATGGAATCACCAAGAGATGCCCTGGTGAATCTCTTGGGACCCAGGTGTTCTCCTTCCTTTTTCAGTTGCTTAGAGATCAAAATATCTAGGTGGTAGTCAAATGTTACAAATTTATTTAAACTCTTACTGTATCCCTAGAGAAGGCTAACCTCTGAAACCAAGAATTAGGACTTTGAATTGAGCAAAGAAAGGATTATTGGGACAGGAAAGACAAATTTTATACATTTCCAGTATCTGAAGACATTATTTACCATTTGTACAATCCTGGCATTGACCAAAGCAAGCTGGTATGGTACCATGCACAAAAACTAATGGATGATCTATTTGCACAGGTGCTACATACTGCAAAGCAAAGTATCTACAACAACTGCAATAGTCCACTCTGATCATTCTTCAACCTAAAGATTTGCAACTCTCATCCAAGCTCAACTGGTTGAAAGATCCTGCCTCCTCACAGCAGTGCCTGATGGACAGTATGAATTGAAATACTAAAGGCACTTCTTCTTTCAGGATAACTGATTAAATGATCTGGCTGGTAAAGCAGGTCATCATTAATTGTTGTGGCTTTGGCAAGATGCCACCAAAGCAGGCCATCATGGTCAGCAGAGATGTAAAGGCCCCCCATATTACAGAACACCCTTTGATATGCAGACTAATTAATAGAAGACCTAAGCCATTCAAGGGACTTCTATACCATAGGATGTTAGGAGACGTCAAGAACACAAATGAAACTAAGATTTTCATACAGGGTTCAGGTTTTGTTACTTCAGATCTATAATCTAAAGTTCTGTAATCATCACATCACTCCAAGAACAAAATTTGATAGGCAAAATTCTCCAAACTCATTTCATGGAGAGCCTTGAGGGTCCAGAGTAGGGCTTGATGGCAAGCAGGAGCTCCCTGTCCCCTGTCTTCATCCATGCAACCCCTAGCTCACTCATTGTTTTCACTCTAAATTTGTGAAGTATAACAATCTTTAAATCTTAAATATTAAGACTTAATCTTTAAATATTAAGAGATTTGGGTTTCTGTATCAACAATCTTTAAATATTAAGAGATTTGGGTTTCTGTATCAACAATCTTTAAATATTAAGAGATTTTCCAAAGATTAATGACTTTCCTAGAGCTGGCCTACAAATTCACCACCTCAACTGGATGACTTTGGAATAAATTTCTAACTAACACCGCAAGTGAATTAAATATTTTCTTCCTTTTTTATGTAATCTAATATAATACATTTTTAAAATTTTATAGGATGTCCAGACACTTGTAGTTTATCATTCTATGATTCAAAAGAATTTGGTAAAATTGCATTGATAAGTTTACTGCCTTGTGCACTAAAGTAACCTAGAATATGGGAGAAGTAGCTTTTGGTGACATGCATCTATTTATATCTTCAGCGTTTACTAATTAATTAATTTGTTTAACAAATACACATTCAATACCATTATATGTTTGGCATTGTCATAGATGTTAGAAAATCAAATATAAAAAAGACGTAATTTCTTTACAACACATGGAAATAAGAGTATCTCTAGGAATTGTCTCTAGTTGAAATTGTTTTCTCCTACCCACCTCTATGATTCATCAATTTAGCTTTCCTTCACTGTAGTGACAGGTGTTTTAATTTCACCTAACAATATGCCTGATTAACCTTCAATATACACAGAGAGAGGCCTGAAACTCATAGCTTAGCTAACAAATAGATATACCTCAACCTTTGGTCTCTATGTCTAAGTTTATGTTGTTAGTAATAGTTATAAGAGCCACAGAGATGGCACCATGGTGTTACCTTCTCTGAAGGCTTTCCCAGCTTTCCTAGCAAAGCTCTTTTCTCTTCCCTCTGGTTAAAAAATAAATTAAAAAAAATAAAGGTTTTTCCTTTATTGTTATTCTTATGTGTCTGATTTTATCACATTTATTGTTTTGTTTTCTGATTGTATAAGTCATACATGCTCATTTAGAAAACTTGGAAACTATGGAAAAAGAGAAATAAAAAATAAAATCCACTCTGATCTACCTTGTTTCTATCTCTGTGGTAGCATTCGTCACTTTGGTATGAAGTTGATGTGAGTAGATCTGTCTAATCAACTAAACTTGGAGCTCCTCCTGAGAAGAACGCATGTATTCAGCTCTGTATTCCAGCTTTAGGAAGTGTGTGATGTATTGGAAACATTCCATAATTTTGAATAAGTGAGTGAAAGCGTAGTCATAAACAATGACACTGGAATTAGTGAATTTTTACATCAAATTGTATTTCCCTATTTCATATTAGCATGCATGCATGTGTGTATGTATAATGAAGCTTTATAAAATTATTTTTTTGCCAAAACATACATAATATTCCCTAATAGCACAAAGGTGATCTAAAATAGTTATCAGCATCTTAAAACCTTGGCAGAATTTGAAAGATATAATTACATAATATCTGGGGCTAGGATTATTCAGCTGGACCATTGTTACTCATTTTCTGGAGAATGAAGCTATAAATAAGGTTGTGTAAGTGACAAGTGAATTAGACATGAGTTAACTTTATGATCTTTGACTTCTAGAAAGGACTAGAAGTAAAATTTATCACAAAACTGTTACTATTTCACATAAAATATTTTAAAGGAGTAATATTTTTGTCTAAAGAGTGACTTGAATTGCAACATTTGACAGAAATTTAAGCAACGTTTCCCATTTTCTTTCCATTTGGTTTTAACAAAGAAAAATCTTAATTGTCAAATTAACCAAAGATTGGACCATACACAGAATCTGTGTTTGAAAGTGCATCATTCAGGCTCCACACAGCCTGAAGGAGACCCAGATGAAACCTCCACCGCCAGCAGTGACAGAATTGGGAAGGAAAATATTTTGGTGAAAACATTTTCTTTCAATATTTTATCTCATAATGAAATTCAATTTCCCCTTGGTGAATTCTTACATGTTTCAGTGTGTAGCTTTCTATACACTTACTACCCAATGTAGGTTGGGTAGTAAGAGAACCTTTCTCCACATCAACAGTCCCAGAGTGAAAGAGCCCTGGCAACTACAAAGAAGTTACAGACTTCAACTGCAGAATTGCTTATCTACCTCTAAGTTCTTCTTCCAAGGATTTCTAAGCATTTGATGGGCACCATAATAGTTTGTTATTGACCTGATCAAAAGGTACTTTTAAAGTATTCACGGGATGTGGAGCCTTGCAGAACTAACCATTTTAGTCTAGAGCTAAAATGATAACTGGCTCAACCCATACATAGGCACATAAAGTAAGGGAGACATTCCTGGGTTCACTTTTCAAAGGGAAACTGAATACTAAGATGCTAAACTCAGTTCCCATGGTAAATTTGTTCCAGAAATTTTTTTTAAGAGCCCAGTTTCATATCTCACCTAGAAGTAGCTGAATGAATAGGAAAAAAAAAAGCATTAGGGAGTTGCTGATGTTGAAAGAGATAAGATTTATGGGTAGTTACACATTATACAGATGGGTAATTTGCATGTTGAGCCATCTAATCTTGAATTGGCTCAGACATGCCACAGCAAATTTTCTAGAAATCTAATGTTTCATTTATTGGAAAGAACCCAACGATCTAATCCTAACACAGTGTCACGTTTCACTGCTGAATAAGTCAATGTACAACATAGAATTAAGAGGCTCATTAATTATATGGTCATAAATTTGAGAGTGAAAAAGGCAAATTGGGTATTTTGGAGTAATTAATGGCTTTGGGGGATGAACAACCAATTTAGGGTGATTAACCAAATGAAAAGAAAAGCTCACCTAGGCTCTTTGGCAAAAAATCACAGTGCCTGTGACAAGGATGGGTACTTGTGTTGGCCCCTTTTAATCCATATTTTTGGATAATCTTAAAAAATAGTCTTTAAAAGCCAAAAAGAAATAATTACAATTCCTAGTTTATATCAGCACATATGAGAAAACACCTGATATTTGTCAGGAACAAACGAATGGGTCAGCTTACCAGGGCTTACCAGACAGCTTTCTGCTCTCCATTTAGTAAGTCCCCTCATCCTGACTAGGCAATACTGTCATAAATACACACAGAGAAGGAAAGGCCAAAGGGAAAAGTGTTGTGATAGTTTTATAACTAAGAGAAATCATTCTAGAATTTAAGCTTAAAGATCACAAATACCTTTTCAATAGCCCAAGATGTCACAGCTCGGGATGAATCTATACACTTAATTAGTGTGGTGTCAATTAGTTTAGACATCTCTTAGATTGTGTGGTGACTTATACCAAGGCTTATTTGTAAGGACAGTGTTCTAGAAAGTCAACAAGTGGCTAACAAACTCTGTAACCAACTGTATGAATCTTTACAGTAACAATTCCTAAATTGAGTGTAGTCCCAAATAACGGTGCACAAATCAGAAATAATTCCCAGTTGTATACCAGGAAAAATACAAACATCAAGACATGTGCAATACAATAGCAAGTTAAGAAGCTCTTGTGCACTGTTTTGAGACAGTGTGATTAAAGATGAATTCTAAAAATATCTTCAGTACAGACCAAAAACCAAATCAATTCATGCCTAATCTGGAAAAGCCTCCATAAAACATACATCTGTACTGAAGAGCAGAGCACCAGTCATTTCTTAAACTGCAAGCCATAGGTCTTCATTTGCAGTTGATGCTTTATTTTTATTTTTTCAATGGAATGACGTTAAGGTCAAATCAATTATTTCAAGTCAAACATCTCCTTTCCAAGATTCTTACATATCAGTTATGCTTCCATTTTTCCAGTGGACACTGGAGGCAAGATCCCTGCCACTTGGTGCTGTCATGAACGGTCCCAGGGTAATTTCCCTGATGTGCAGGTGTGCCGCAGTGCGTGGGCCGTCTCTGGAATCCAGCTCAACATTTGAACAAAGAGAGAAATTAGCTCACCCTTTGCCCTCAGGAGAGGAAACCTGTGTCAGAAAACATCAGCCATGACTCCAAGCTAAAACTGACCAAACCCCAAGCTTTAATTGTCAGATGGGCCCTTACATTCTGGAATGTCCTAAACTCCAGAATCTCACCACCACTGGTGCTGCACAGGGGGGGATGGGGGAGGCAGGCATGTCTAAGGGGCCAGTCCATAGGGATACACGGCTAGAAATATCAGAAGGACTTCATTAGGGCAGCATGTCACCTGTAATACAGTCTTCATGCCAGGGTCCCCCAAGGATTATGTTATAGAAATGTTCTACTGAACTTCAAAAATTAGAGAAGGAATGCAGTGATTTATCCTAACAAGAGAAAGTTCCATGTTCAGATGGAAAATTCGAGTTAAATGAACTTTGTGGGGGTTAGATACCTTCAGAGTAAAAGCTCACTTTGAATACAACATTACAGAAATAAAGGTGTATTTTATTTTGTATAAACCATCTTTTTGATGAGGGCAGCACTACTCGGACTAAGCTTCAGGCAAGATTGCAGGGTCTGGGACTTTAATTTGGAATTGAAGTATGTTAAAGCTTCCTTAGAAGCTTCTAAATTCTTAGAAGAATCCTTAGAAGCCTTCTGAGCCACTTATTCCCAAGCAGGTGCTTAAAAATCGTGTAGGGAGGCTACAGTAACCAAAACAGCATGGCACTGGTACCAAAAAGGAGATATAGACCAATGGAACAGAACAGAGCCCTCAGAAATAATACCACACATCTACAACCATCTGATCTTTGACAAAACTGACAAAAACAAGAAATGGGGAAACGATTCCCTATTTAACAAATGGTGCTGGGAAAACTGGCTAGCCATATGTAGAAAGCTGAAACTGGATCCCTTCCTCACACCTTATACAAAAATTAATTCAAGATGGATCCCTTTGGCCTTTCCTTCTCTGTGTGTATTTATGACAGTATTGCCTAGTCAGGATGACGGGACTTATTAAATGGAGAGCAGAAAGCTGTCTGGTAAGCCCTGGTAAGCTGACCCATTCGTTTGTTCCTGACAAATATCAGGTGTTTTCTCATATGTGCTGATATAAACTAGGAATTGTAATTATTTCTTTTTGGCTTTTAAAGACTATTTTTTAAGGTTATCCAAAAATATGGATTAAAAGGGGCCAACACTGTCTCAAGATGTTAGACCTAAAACCATAAAAACCCTAGAAGAAAACCTAGGCAATACCATTTAGGACATAGGCGTGGGCAAGGACTTCATGTCTAAGACACCAAAAGCAATGGCAACAAAAGCCAAAATTGACAAATGGGATCTAATTAAACTAAAGAGCTTCTGCACAGCAAAAGAAACTACCATCAGAGTGAACAGGCAACCTACAGAATGGGAGAAAATTTTTGCAATCTACTCATCTGACAAATGGCTAATATCCAGAATCTACAAAGAACTCAAACAAATTTACAAGAAAAAACAAACAACCCCATCAAAAAATGGGCAAAGGATATGAACAGACACTTCTCAAAAGAAGTCATTTATGAAGCCAACAGACACATGAAAAAATGCTCATCATCACTGGCCATCAGAGAAATGCAAATCAAAACCACAATGAGATACCATCTCACACCAGTTAGAATGGCCATCATTAAAAAGTCAGGAAACAACAGGTGCTGGAGAGGATGTGGAGAAATAGGAACACTTTTACACTGTTGGTGGGACTGTAAACTAGTTCAACCATTGTGGAAGTCAGTGTGGTGATTCCTCAGGGATCTAGAACTAGAAATACCATTTGACCCAGCCATCCCATTACTGGGCATACACCCAAAGGATTATAAATCATGCTGCTATAAAGACACACACACACATATGTTTATTGCAGCACTATTCACAATAGCAAAGACTTGGAAGCAACCCAAATGTCCATCAATGATAGACTGGATTAAGAAAATGTGGCACATATACACCACAGAATACTATGCAGTCATAAAAAATGATGAGTTCATGTCCTTTGTAGGGACATGGATGAAACTGGAAACCATCATTCTCAGCGAACTATCGCAAGGACAAAAAAACACCGCATGTTCTCACTCATAGATAGGAATTGAACAATGAGAACACTTGGACACAGGAAGGGGAACATCACACACCAGGGCCTGTTGTGGGGTGGGGGGAGGGGGGAGGGATAGCATTAGCAGATATACCTAATGTAAATGACGAGTTAATGGGTGCAGCACACCAACTTGGCACATGTATACATATGTAACAAACCTGCACGTTGTGCACATGTACCCTAAAACTTAAAGTATAATAAAAAGAATATATATAAAAAAAATCGTGTAGGGAATTTGTTAATAATGCAGACTCTCTGGCTCCACCCTGGAGATGTTGACTCTGGGAATCTGCTTTGGTTCTGAAATGGGTGCTCTGTGAAATATCACTGGAGAAACAATATTAGTTCCAACCGCTGTGGTCTACAGAAAGGGAAGTTGAAAACAAGAGAGGGTAAGTGTATGCTCAAGGTAATGTAATAAAATATTGTCAGACATACTTCCCTCATGGGGCAGAACACTTGGGGACTGACACCTTAAGATGTTTGGAAACCAGCATTCACTACTGCCCTTGACTGAATAGCTTCCTTGGCACCAAAATGACTACTGCTTTTGTTAAAAGAAAAGTGAATTAGATGCTGCCCTTAGTTACATGGAAAAAAATGTTGTGAGTAGCAAGCACTTAAGTGCCTTTTCTCTTATTGAAATATATTCATATGTATTCGTGGTATTCGCCAGGAATCAAGAGGGCTAGATTCTAGTCTTCCCTGAGCCGTAAGTTACTCTTAGGTAAGTCATCTTACTGACTTTTACTTTGTGCATTGTTAATGACGAAGCTGGGCTAAGAGATCTGTAATATCTTTTCCAGATCTCAAATTATGAGTTTCACCACATGCAGAAATATCCAGCTTCCTTATTTTATTTTAGCCACTTGTCTTATGAATTATAATAATTATACTAATAGTTAACAGTTAATAAGCACTAAGTGCCAGAAGTATCCTAAGCATTTTACATAATTGTTTGCATTTAATCCTATAATAACCCAGTACTACTATACCCATTTTTCAGATGTGGAGACTGAAAAACAGAGAAGATAAGTAACTTTCCTAATATCATATAAATAACTTGTGAGTGGTAGAGCTGGAAAGAAATTAGATAACAGAAGTAAAAAAGGATGGCAAACCTTTATGATGGCATAATACATTTTAAATGTTAACCTTTTCTTAGCATTTTATTTTGCCCTTTGCCTTTCTCCATTTAAAATAGGCTTATCCGTGCCCATTACTTCAGAGAATGAATATTAAAAAGGAGCCTTTTTTCTGGCTTTTATCTTTCAATTGCTTAGGCTTTTAGAGGAACTGAAAAGAGGCACTCTAGATGATTTGAGAGAAAACGTTGAGTGAATTTTACGCACAGACACCATACACAGGTGAGACAAATATACGCGAAGCTTACAAAAGAGAAGACCCATAGAGAAGAAGCAATTAGGCTGTGGGTATTGTGGTGTAGAGCAAGCTCTGAAGAGGTGGGAGCAACCCAAGAGCAGGGGGACTTAAGGGTCATTTCTTGGGAGATGCCAGAGTTGGGCAACCAAGACCCAGAGTAGAAATAGCCAGCATCCTAAATAGCCAGCATCCTAAATAGCCAGCATCCTTAATGCTCAGGCAAAATTTCCATGGTCTATCATGACATAGAAGCATCAGAATGTTTATCATTTGCCTAGGAGCAGCACTGAGTACACAGAGAGGACTGCTGGACCTAGAACGACACATCTGGAATACCCTGAGTGGATGAGTGGCAGAAGAGCAAATGGAGTAAAGGATATCTCACCGGCTATCTGCACGGACACATGGCATTGAGGACTGTATGGACCCTTCATAATGCTAAGCACTCTTACTTGGCTGTAACTTGGGGGAAATTAGGCAAAACTCTATACTGATCAAAATTGGGTTTCTACCACCCTGATAGAATTTGGGTTCAAAATAGAAAACAATAAAATTTTATTTTCTGCATACTTGAGTTTGTGAAATGAGATTTGCCCCCAATAGGGTAACAATAATTTCAAATTTTGAGAGGCAGTGACAAGCTTTGAATATGGTACGGTTTTGTTTTTGAATTTATGTACTTCTATCATTTTGGTGAAAGGAAAATGCACTGATAAACCTCTGTCATATATGCATAGAGATAGTAATCGGAGATTTATTAAATACAAACAGTAATGTTGACCATTAAATAAAAACAGTTGCATCTATAGGAGTTAAAAATAGTTGGAAAATCTCCCTATTAGCTCAAACAATAAGGTGATGCTTCTGTTTCCAGCCATGGATACTCTGACTCCTGCACTAAAGAACTTACTTGGAATTCAGCAACCTCAATTTGTGGATTTTATAAGAGGGTATTGTAAGGAGATAGAAAGTTGGGGGATATGGATTGGGGAAGGTCTCATTTGAGGTTTAACACTGAAAAGGTACTAAGAAAGAAGAGTGTGAGCTAGTACACATTTGTTAGTGTTGTCCATTAGGCCTAGGAGACCCCTGGACTTGGAAACATTGCCTGTGGATCACATGAAACACTCAGCTTTGAAATGTATTTGTCTCTGGTTTCTAATAAAAGATGGTACCATCTGTCTTCCAATCAGCAAAGGAAAGTTGTTTACAGGTAACAATTCTCAATGCCCTATTTTATTTTTTATGTCTATGTTTTAACGATGAAAAAAATACTAATGTTGGGACTTCTGTTTCAAAAACCTTGGAGGAACAGGAACAGAATTTGCCTTTCTATCTTAACCATCAAACAGGACAAAATATATAAAACAATTAGTTTTAAAACACTGGGCATGAGGCAAGGAAGGAAAATGATCACTGAGTGAAAGAAAACAAACTGAGTCCTTTTATTGCTCCAGCTTACTGCAAAGAGGCAGTTTCCAGAAGCTGGCAGACTCCCTGAGTTGAGAAGGAGCTGGGAGTCCAGGGAGACCAAGGGAGCTAGAATTTGCCTAGCAGAACACTGGGAATGAGAGCTGCACAGAGAACTCTGGAGATCTGTAGAGGATGCCCCTCAAGTGTGCAAAGCATATACAGTGAGGAAATTACCCAAGGCCTGAGAAAGAACCACCTGAGAGGGTGATAAAGAATTAGACCTGGCATTTCCACAGGACTTGGAATACTGTCTTTTCTCACCAGCAAAACTGGGGTATTGGGTTGTTTTCAGAAGAGTTTGCCTCAGTAGTGGTAAATAATTCACCCTAGACAAAATATGACTCTGGTCTCACCTAATAAATCTTAAAAGCAAGTCCTAAAAAGATCAAACTATTTCCAAATAACTTAACTGTGTTCCAGACCAAAGCTTGAAAATATTTAGAGGAGGCCAGGCACAGTGGCTCATGCCTGTAATCCTAGCACTTTGGGAGGCCGAGGTGGGAGAATCATGAGGTCATGAGATCGAGACGATCCTGGCCAACACGGTGAAACCCCATCTCTACTAAAAATAGAAAAATTATCTGGGTGTGGTGGTGCACGCCTGTAATCCCAGCTACTCAGGAGGCTGAGGCAGGAGAATCGCTTGAACCCAGGAGGTGGAGGTTGCAGTGAGCCAAGATCACACCACTGCACTCCAACCTGGGCAACAGAGTGAGACTCTGTCTCAATAAAATAAAATAAAATAAAATAAAGAAAATATTTAGAAGAATACCAAAGTTTTCAGCCCCTATCAAGGTAAAATTCACCATGTCTGCCATCTAATCAAAAATTATCAGACATACAAAGAAACAGAAAAATACAACCCGTAATGAGAAGAAAAAACAATCACTGGAAACTGACACAGATATTAGAATGAACAAAGATATTAAACAGTTGTTAAAATCATATTCCATATGTTCAAAATTTTATTAGAGACGTTGGGGATTTTAAAAGAACAATATCAAACTTTTGGAGATGAAAACCACAATGTTTGAGATGAAAAATACACTGCATGGGATTTATGGCAGATAAAATATTGCAAAATGAAAGATTATTGAACTTGAAGACATAGAAATAGAAAGTTTTCAAAATGAAAAATAGAAATAAAAAATAATTTTAAAAAATGAAATGAGAAGGACAGAAAAAATATTTGAAGAAATAATGACTAAAATATTTCAACTTCATTGAAAACTAGAAACCCACAAAACCAAGAGGTTCAACAAACCCCACACACAACAAACATTAAGAAAACTTCACTGTAGCATATCAAAATCAAATTGCTCAAAACCAGTTTTAAAGAGAAAATCCTAACAGTGACCAGAGAAAAAAATCAGACATGTTACTACAGATGAACAAAGATAAGGATGCCAGTAGATTTCTTATGAGAAACTGTGTTAGTCTGAATCCAGTGGAGTAATATCTTTAAAGTATGGAGAAGGGCTAACCCAAACAATCAATCTAGAATTCTAGGCACAGTAAAAATATTTTTCAAAAAGAAAGCAACTAAAAGCTTTTTTAGATATACAAAAGCTGAAAGACTTACAGTAGACAAAATAGTAAATATTGTCCTTCAGGCAGAAGGAAATAATTCTAGTTGGAAATATGCATCTACACAAAAGAAGGAAGAACAGCTGAAATAGTAACTACGTGAGTAAATCCATAAGATTTTGTTCATGATATTTAATTCTCTTAAAAATAACTTATTATTTATTCAAAATAATAAAGTGTTGTGTGAAGATTATAACATATGTGGAAATAAAATATATGACAAAATATCACAAAGTCCAGGATGGGAGAAGAACAATCTTGTAAGGTTCTTTTGCTACATGTGAAGTGACATGTAAGGTAGGCTACACTAACTCAGAGGGTATCATATAAGCCCTAAAGCAATTACTAAATTAACAAAAGAAAGAAGCTGTAGCTAATAAGCCAAAAAAAGAAGTTAAAGTCATTAAAAATGGGTATTTAAAAATGCTTGATTCATTCAAAATAAAACAAAAAACAACAAAGGCAAAAAAAATAAGAAGAGTAAAGAGCAGATGGGAGAAATAGAAGAAATAGAGAACCACATCGTGTTTGTGGTGATGTCTTCATACATGTAGACATGTCAAAACTTATCAAAGTGTACATTTTAAAAATGTGCAGTGTATTGTATTTATGTGTCAATGAAATTGTTGGAAAAAAAACTAATTCACAAGTTATTTTTACTATGGACATAGCTTTATACATCAGTTAGGAAGGAAATTATGAGGAGTTGGATTGTGGCCCCTTCCCAAAATTGGTAGGCTGAAATCCTTACCTCTAGTATCTCAGAATGTTTGGAGATAGAGTCTTTACAGAGGTAATCAAGTTTGAGTTATGTTATTAGAGTGATCCCTAATCCAATTAATCCAATATGACTGATGTTCTTATCAAAAGGTGAACTTAGGATAAAGGCATCATCTTAGTTTGTTCTGCCAGAATAAAATACAATAGACTGAGTAGCTTAAACAGAAGATTTTTTTTTTTTCTGAGACAGGGTCTCACTCTGTGTCCAGGCTGGAGTACAACTGCATGATCATAGCTCACTGCAGCCCCAACCTCCCAGGCTCAAGCCATCATCCCACCTCAGCCTCCCAAGTCACTGAGACTACAAGTATGTGCCACCACGCCTGGCTACTTTTTAAATTTTTTGTAGAGAAAGGGTCTCTCTATGTTGCCCAGGCTGGTCTCAAACTCCTGGGCTCAAGTGATTCTCCCACCTCGACCTCACAAAGTGCTGGGATTACAGGGGTGAGCCACAGTGCCTGGCCCAGAAATTTACTTTTCAAGGTTCTGGTGGCTGGGAAAGCCAAGATCAAGGTTCCAGCAAGGTAGCTTCATTCTGAGGCTTCATTTCTTGGCTTATATGTGGTCACCATCTTGCTCTGTGCTCACATGACTTCTGTATGCATATGTGAGAGACAGAGCAAGCTCCATGGTCTCTCTTCTAATAAGGGCACTAATCCCATCAGACCAGAGCCCCACCCTCGTGACCTCCTAAAAGCCCCATCTCCAAATACCTTCCAGTTGGATATTAGGTCTTCAACATATGAATGCATAGGGACACAAGCATTCAGTCCCTATGCACACACATAGGGAGAACACCCCGTGAACATGAACATCATCTGCAAGCCAAGGACAGAGGTCTGAACAGCCTTCAGAAGGAGCCAATCCTGCCGACACCTTTATTTTGGGCTTCTCACCTCCAGAACTGTGAGACAATAAAATTTGTGATGTTTAAGTTACCTATTTTATGGTACTTTGTACAGAAGTTTAATAAAAATAATACATAAATGTAACTAATAAGAAAACTTTACTGAATCATCAGGAATCTAGAGATATTACACAGTATATAACCTCTTCAATGCTTCATACAAACAAAAACATTCCTGGTCCAGCCATATTCAAAGTAGCTTCTTCTATAGCAAGAGGTCTTCTAGTACTCAACTCTGATAGGGAAGGAGATCAAAGTGGAAAGATATTGCTCTTTTCTTTCATCCTTAAAGGAAGATGATTTAATTCTTTATTCCTTATTCACATCTTAAGAACCCACAAAAACTGCTACAATATATAATTGTATATATTATAATTGTATATACTTGCATATACAAATATATAATTGTATATATAATTGTATAATTGTATATATTGTAGTATTAATACAGACATTCACGTATAACAAAAGTTCTATAAAACCTTTATATCCCTTTAAAATCCCCATTTCTAAATTGTTAATAACAAACACAGCTTTGTAAAATCCAACACAACAGTATGTGCACATTATACTTTATATTAAACCAATTAAACTTAAGAAGTGGTATAGAGTTACTATCTAAAGACTTGAAGACTATCAACTAGCTGAAATTACCTATCTAAGATTAAATAGCTGTCTATATTCCAAAACTGTACTTCCTAAGACTTAACTAGCAAGCCCTGAAAAACTATAGTGATATCCTCCAGATAAGACTCAGATATTTGTTTTCTGAAAGCTGATTGGAATGTTGCATTGTATTCCATAACCAAACCCTTTGGTGAAGAAACAACTTCTTGTTTACATTTTTTTCCTTGTTTGTCTAAGAAAATGTGTGCTTCTTACTACTATTCAAAAGCCCTCAAACAGTATACCTTATAGGAGAAAGTAGAGATTGTACCAAAAAAAAAAAAAAAAAAAGGAAAGAGATACAATGAGAAATATTTTGCATTAGTGCAGCCTCTCATACATAGTAGGCACTGTCTTTTAAAAAATCTTTCATTATAAAAGTTTATATGAAGGAAGGGTATCTTATTTCAAACCAAATAAGTTGAATGAGAGCAAACAGCTTCCTTCTTTAATAGTAACTGATATTTAGTTTGTACCTGGCATAACCCTTTCAAATACATTATGTTTTTTGGCTTTGCAACAAACCTTATGAGATAAGTACAATTAAGCCAAATTCACAGAAAGAGAAACAAACTCAGAAAGATTATACAGCTGGTAAGATCACCTAGGTAGGAAATGGCAATGTTAGACCCAAACTCAGGTTTCTAACTCCACATCCTGTGCCTTTCACTTTCCTTCCAGGCCATACGGAAGCCTATCTCTCACACCACATCTTTCAGGGTGGTTTGTCAACTGGGTTTATGTTACAATAAAATATAACTTTCCTGCATAATCCCTTGATCTTGAACTGTTGTAATTGATCAAGGCTTATTTGTTGCCTGAGTATAAATGGAGGCAAATAATATACTTTGATCTCCTTACACAAGATCTGCTTCCAAGTATGTTGCACATACTTGCTAAATATCATCTAATATTAAAGTGGCAGAAAAGCATTTTATTCCATTTATTTTTATTTTTTTTGCTCAGCTAGAATGGCCAAGAAGAAGCAAATGGATTATAGTTGAATTTGTATTTATAAATGTTATCACCAAGAAATTGTTAGATTTGATGTTATCATTTCTGTAATTACAGGAGAAATATCCATTCCACTGGAAGTTACCACAATATGAGAGTAATTGCTATGCCATTACAGAATAGTTGCATGATATGGTTATTCTTGTCATACAAAGTATAAATTATGTACTAAATGTAATATAATTTATAATGAAAAACTTAACATGGCTTAAAGTAGCTGCTGAACCAAATAGAATTCTGTGGTTGTTGCAAAGTAATTACATAATTATTTAAGCCTCACAAACTTAGAAATTACAAAGTACTTACGAAAAGCATTACCATGAGAAGCTAAATGGAACTTAAAATAGTTACCAACCTAATTCGGGTGATGTTTTTTGTTGTGCTAAATGGCAATCCCATCATTATGTTTTTCTGAGACAGCATCTAATGTGTTTTCCCAAATGCTTCCAATTTGTCTTTATTCATACAATCCTAGACTCTTAAGGTTCGAAGAAAACATTTAAACTAATTCTCTACCCAAACTATGATTCTCTTCTACAGCATTCAGACAACTAGTTGTTGGGTTTCCTCCTTTAACCAATGCAGCCCAGAACTGCATAAATAAATAAGGTGGGTGAATTGGCTAGGATTCTTTGGTTGCATGTGATAGGAGACCCAATTCACACCGGTGTAAGAGAGAAAAGAAATTTATAAGCTCATGTAATTGAAAAGCCCAAGGTTATTGGCTCTGAACCTGGCTTGATCTGGGTGTTAAAATGATGTTCTAAGTATTCAATTTTAAAAAAGAAAAATCTGCTTGAGTTTCTCTGTTGGGTCTCTTCTCAGATAGGCCCTTACCTTGCAGGGGCAAGCTGTTCATCAAAAGCTCCAGACACAACCTACCAGCTCAGCAATTTCAGTGGAGAGAACTTCTCCTTCCCAATGGTTCTATGAGAGACCTGGAATGTTCTGATTAGGATGTTCTGTATCACATGCCCTTCCCTGAACCAGTCACTATATACAGGTATTTTCATAATCTAAATCTTGGTCACATGGATATCCCTAGAACCAGCAGAGCTGGGTCATTGCCAAAGGCATACTATGGTATTAATGAAAGAAGAAAGAATGAAAGCAGAGCGAAGAAGCACAACAGATTTCCACACCAGGCAAGATGTATTATCCTTCCTCTAATAAAGATATTCCCCTTCTTTCTCTTTTATCATAGAGGACCTCTGAGAGGTAAGTTCTGGTAAATATAAACTGGATCTGGTCAACAAATTGGCTGAGTTGGAAGCTGACATCCATACTGTTGGCATTTACCATGAACACAACCAGAAGAATAATTACGAGTTTACAGAAGCCCTTTTATTTTTCATCCAAAACGCAGTTACTCTGGACACAGTGATCTTTAGCCTCAATCCACAGAGCATTGATTCACCAGCACCAAGCTTTCACGAGTACTAAAATTTTTTTTTCTATCTTCTTTTTAAATAGTAGCTACGCATGACTCAGGATCTCTGATGACACCACTCATAGTCCACAGAACACTCTGGTGAACCACAAGCCCTGATATATACATACTGATGATTTGAGAATCACAGGGCTGAGGGGTGAGGAGCATCTTATACTTATGTGGATGAAGAAGTAAATTATATGGTGCTAGAAATCTTGCCACTCTAGTTCTCAGGTGTAGCAGGAATCTATTATTCCTTCTGGCTGCCATGCATCTAAACCTCACCTCCATTTGGCAATATCTACTTTATAGGTTTTGGTGGGAGGTACAGACATCTATCAACATAGAAGCTAAAAATGCTCCAAACTCACTTTCCCAGGCCCCCTTATTGGTCATATGTGGGTGTGTGACCTTGGCTCCTCCAGTCAAATGCATCTTTGAATAGGGGACCAAAGATGAAAGGAAGCAAGGATTGAGAAGAATCTTTCCTGGCAGAGAGGGCCATTGCTATGATGAGATCAAGTTCTTGGGGCAACAGAGGAGCAGTGCTAGCATCTGTTTCCAGTGTCTGAGATCCATTGTATCGCAGCTTAAGTGCAGGCCTAGGGCACAGTGACAGCAGCTCTGCAGCCATCCTTCCTGGACCCATTTTGCAGTGCAATTTTGGTATATTGTTCCTGACTGCAGCACCTCTGGGCCTGGACTTTCAACTTTTGCAAAGTTCCTATGGGCTTCTCGTTAAGTTTTCTTTTTTCTGAAACAATCCAGAATCAATATCTGTTGCTTGCCTCCCCAAACCCTGGCTGATATTAAAGTTCTCATTGTATGCAGCCTCAGGGCTGGATGTGTGTCTAGAAAGGTTTTCCAGTACAGTGGTTAAGGGGACGAATGCAATTCTGTCTCTGTCACCTAATTCTATGATTTTACTTAAGATATAGAACTGTTTTCATTCACAATCCTCTTAGCTGAAAATGCAGATAATAGTATCTAATTCCTAAGATTTAGGTAGGGCATTGTAAAGCATTTAGCATATCTCTTGAACTTAATAAAGTCTCAATGTGGGTTTCTAAAATTATTAAAGAATTCTCCATAGTGTTGGGGCATGGCTTCTGGGTTACAAGAAGAGGTGGGATTTACTATCATACAGGGATAAAATGAGGAATTTATATTTAAAAGTCAAAATTCTGTCATCAATAATATTTAAGCAGTTCTAAATTTTGTAATTTTCTAATCTATTTAAACAAGTTTATTAGAAGTAGTGGCCTTGATAAAAGGTGAGGGAAGCTCGGGTTAGCAGGAAGGTGACTTCTGTGTGCTTCTGAAGTATTTCCCTGTTAGGGGGTGAGTGCCCTCCACTGGCTTAGCTAATGGTTTTATTTCTATAAAGGAAAAAAATATCGAGATTGTGATTCTCATTATTTACTGTTTAATGTGCCTAATGGGTCTGGTTAGATATGGGTGTACAGCTATGGAATGGACGAGGATGGCTTATGAATCCTGAGAGGTAGGGTGACCTCGCAACTAAGTAGAGAGAAAAATAACACCACAGTGGTGACTGGGCTACCCCTAGATGGTAGGAGGGAATTTTCAATCCTACATTCGCCTTCCCAAAACTTGGTGATTGGCTCCTGTTTTGCTATGGAATTTTACTGCGAAACCAAAACCGTATGTGCTTATTTTCCTTTTGGACTATAATTATAGCAGAAAATGCTCCCCCATCTCTTGCAGGCATACCCCCCCCAATACTCATGCAACTGTACCAGAAATTGGAGATGACAGCCATGGTCGAAGGATTGAGAAGGAAGAGAGAGGGAAAAAAAAAGCCCATGTTACTAAGTTAATAACCAGAACAACATCTAAATAGGGGCAGCTCTCTTGCAATCCCACATACTATTTCTTAAACAGAGTCATTTTGTGGTTTGTGATCAAGTGTCTGAATTCAGAATTTATAGGCCCCAGGATGGTAAGTGTGGTTATATGGTATTTAGCAATTTTATGTGGTGTTGTGCTAAATATGGAAAAGTCAGAAAAGTATTTTGGTGCTTTTCCTTAGCGTCTACTCTGAAAGTTAGGTTGGGTGACAGCTAAAAAAGCCACCAGTCTGGCAAGAGATATTCAGGTTTATCTGCTTTTGAGCTTTAATTTCGTTTGAGAATCATCTCTTTAGAATATATCTAAATTAATTTCTTTTTGCTCATTAAATTGCATTTATTTATCAAAATCTTGAAGTACCTAATACATGGAGATGAACTTCTACTTAATATGAAAGAAAAGGATTTCCTAATAGTTACAAACTGGTCAAGGAAAAGTCCTGGGTTGAGGGTGTGAACGAGTAAAAGGCCAGAGATATCTTTATCATCCCTAGAGGGTTTTAGCACAGCAGAGTCTCACTAGGCAGGGCCTTGGGCTCTAAAATTATTTTCCAAAGTGTCTGGGGGTAAAGACATACAGTGTGTTGTGGGGTGGGGGGAGGGGGGAGGGAGAGCATTAGGAGATATACCTAATGCTAAATGACGAGTTAATGGGTGCAGCACACCAATATGGCACATGGATACATATGTAACAAACCTGCACATTGTGCACATGTACCCTAAAACTTAAAGTATAATAATAATAATAATAAATAAATAAAAATTTTTATTCTGTAATAGATCATGGCATTTGACATCTTTTATATCCCTTATGTCCCTATAAGAATAAGGAAACAACAGATACAGATGGGGAGAAAATCTGCAGTAGAAAAACAAATAATCCAATTAGAAAATGGGTAAATGATAAGAAGATATAAAAGGACATTTCACTAAAGAGAGATGGCCAAAAACACACTAAAAGATGTCAAATACCATTAGCTATTACTGAATAAAAAATTAAATCACAATGAAATGTAATTATATATCTATTTGAATGGCTAAAATAGAAAAAAATACTCATAACCATGTGACTTGTGCCTGTAATCCCAGCTATTCCAGAGGCTGAGGCACAAGAATCAGGTGAACCCGGGAGATGGAGGTTGCAGTGAGCTGAGATCATGCCACCACACTCCACCCTGGGTGACAGAGTAAGATGCTGTCTAAAAAGAAAACAAAACAAAACTAAAACTAAAAAATAAAATAAAATTTTGACCCTTAAAAAAAAAGAGAGACATACAGTGAAAGGAATTTAGAGTCTGATAGTCTGGGGTCCAAAGGTTTGCTCTGCCACTCACTAATATGGAATTTGAGCAAAAATATTCAGTGATACATATTAGTCCTTCTAATCTTAAGATTCAATGATGGAATTATATGTTTGCTATACAATAAAAATGTTCACATTTTTTATACCAAATGTCACTCTTTCAGTATTTATGGTGGTCTAGAAATTCCAAAATTGATGATATTTTAAATTATCTTTTAATTGCGTTTAAAAACCACCCAAAGTATTCAACGTGTTTCCTCCAAGATCGCACCTCATTTTTGCTCCACAAGCACATGAGTGTGCCCCAATCTCCCACCATTTCCAACATAATTTATTCCAAAAGTCTTTAAACTGTCTTTAAAACTCAAATTCATCTGAAAGTACAAAGATGTATTAGTGAGTACATTAGATGAATCTACCTTAGGTTTTAAGGCATTTCTCAAAAAATATTTTGAGTCAAACAGCAGAATAAGAATATGAGCTTTAGTCTCAGATTGGAGTTGGATTGACCACTGGCTCTGGCACCAGCTTACCTAGCTGTCATCTCTTTTGGACAAGTTAATTACTTAGTTTTCTCATCTGTAAAATTAGGATAATAATGCTTACCTCCTAGGAATGCTGCAAAATTTGAGATTATAAAGCATTCATAACAGGGTCCAACACATGGCAGACACACATTAAATTATAACAAAACAGAAATGGCAATATCATTATCCTAAGTATACAGTTGTCTAAGACAACTACTTTGGAGAAAAAAAAAAGATACTTCTTTACATGTATAAGTTGTAGTGTTTTCAAGAATCAAGTTTATTCCCTTTTAGTTAAATCGACTATGAACTAATATAGAAGTTATATACTGCAAAGTTACATATTAGGAAGAAGGATCTATCAGACCTTCTTCGATGAGGATTTCTGAAGAGAAAATAGTTCCATTTCTAATTCATTTATGCATTCACCAGTTCAACAATACTATTAAATATAATCACTTCTGCAACTTCAGAACATTCATGCATACTTAGCTTTATAGAGGATTGCCAAGTTGCCATCTCCTATTCCAATGAGAAGTCCTGAGAACAAATGAAATGTGAAACAGGTTTTCTTACTATAGAATGATACAAATAACTGTGATATAAAACAATGTTAAATCTGTGCTTGTGATGTGAAATTGACAACTACTTCTTCCCTTTCTCTGCCCCAAAGTTCCTGGCCTTAACACTGTTCAGTACCTGTCCTGAGGATGAGGCAGAAGTTGGAAGTTCTTCCATTGGGTGTTTCTTGCTTGTGTGGCTGCTGTCTTCCCCGTGTTCTGTCCCCTGGGTTCCAGAGAACAGGAGGAACTGCTGCCTGCCCTCAGGCCTTTCCTGTCCATCTTTCCTGGATTACAGATAGAGCCGTCTCATTCTTAAGGCAACGTGTCTTCATGTTTTTTTTTTTCATCTCTCACAATCACCATCACACTGATGGTCACCATCTGCTTTTCCTGTGACCTCCATGACATTTTCTTTGCTGATCAGTCATTCTGGTCTCCCCTTCACTTGCTCCATTCAGCCTCTTCCCATTGTCTTTCTCCATGGAATGTATCAAAGTCAGATGACCCATGGGTTGAAATCTGCCACATTTTGCAACATAGCATTCTAAATGATGTGAGTGAGGAATATGTAAAAGTTTTGGATAATATAAAAAGTGGGAAAATAATTAGTTTGGCCTAGACAGACCTATGCAGATTTCCAGAGGAGCTAGGACTTCAAAGTGAACAAGAACACAACAAAGAAAGAAGGAAAAGGAATTTCATTCAGAAGGGATGAAAAAAAGGCACGAAAACGTGAAAATTCAGAAAAGAATATTCAGTATTAGTGATATATTTGTTACGTGTGCAGTGAAGAATAATTGAAGACGAGACTGGGAAGGGGAATTGGGACCAAATCACAAGCAGGTAAATTGAGCAGCCTACAGGGGTCACATTTATCCTGTTGGCAAGGGGGTCTGTTAGAAATGGGAGGCACATGATAGAGCTGCACTTTTAAGATGAAGATGACTGGGCACGGTGGCTCACACCTGTCACCCCAGCACCTTGGGAGGCAAAGACAGGAGGATCACTTGGGCCCAAGAGTTCGAGATCAGCCTGGGCAATATAGAGAGACCCTGTCTCTAAAAATAAAACAAAACAAATGCGAAAAAAGAAAAAAGAAAAGAAAGGATGATGGTGTTAGCCCTGTGGGGGCAAAGTAGAAAAGAGTATAGAGATAGGGAAATTTCTCAAGAGGTAGTTGAGAGATCCAAGCTAATAAGGAGGAGGTCTTCGACTATGGATGGTGAGAAAAAGTGGTGAAGCCTGAATCAAGAGATGCTTCAGAGGAGAGTTACAAGATGAGATAATTAATTGAAACTGTGGAAATAGGTAGAAGAAGGAGTCAAAGATGATTCTGAGTCAACATTTTAAATTTCTGCACTCTCTGGATAGGTAGATAGACAAATAGAAGATAGATAGATACAGATAGATAGATAGATAGATAGATAGATAGATAGATAGATAGATAGATAGATAGACAGATAGATAGAAAATAGATAGATAATAGAGATTAGATTGATAGATAATAGAGATTAGATGGGTAAATAGATAAATAGACATATGCTAGATAGATAGATCTATCTTTATTCTACTCTCACCAGCACCCTTTTAAAAATCTAGACATCTACATATAATATACCACCATAAGAATGAAGTACTCAGCACTTGCACACTAGGGTAGAAGAGCTTCAAGGAACTCATCATTTTCTCAGAAAAGCTGGGCATGTGGAACAGGTTACAGGGAAATTAGGGAATTTCCTCCCCTGGGGGGCTTTTACAACAAGTTAGATACCTGTTTGTCCACGATGGCTTACGTGTGGTCTTTTCTGAAGCCTGGGAAGTGGCCTGTTTCGATTCTTATTATCTCTTCCAGGCCTATAATTCTATGCTTCTACATCATTTTATGGCTTAACCTTAAAGTGTATCATTCATTTGATAAAATAAATCATGAGATAAAACTTGGAATTTTCTATGGACACTGATACAGAATGCAGTCTGAAAATTCTTAAAATTAACTAATTAACCTACCAAATAAATTATAAATGATGTTATGGGTTAGGATTTCTCAAATCGTGTTTGATAGAACTACTCCTGCAATATTCTTACTCCAGAAAGTGGAAAATGATTGAAATTCACAGTAGACATTAGCATATAAAAGCCCTAAGATGTCCTATAGAAAGAAGCTTCTTCAATTTTTACCTAAAGCTTCTCAAAACTTTTAGAAGAATGAGATATATGTACCTATAACTACACATATATTTGGCTATCCATCTATAGCTATCTGTGCATGCACCCATCCATCCATTAGCTATTTATCTGCTTTTTAACCTCCTGTGAAAACAGGGTTTCATAAAACACACTTTGGTAAATATCATCTAAGCTTGCCCAAGGATGATCTTTGGTTAATCTGATAATTATTTTTAAATTACGGTTTGCTTCACCACAAAATGGAGATAATAACACCTACCTCACATAGCTGTTACAAGGATGAAATAAAATAAAATGTGTAAAGCACCTGGCATAGGGCCTGGTACCTTGTTAGTGCTCCAGAAATGTTAGCTTTCTACCCTCTGCTCCTCCATTAAGGTTTGATATCTAATACATCTCACAAACACATTAGTTTAAGTGCAGAAATGCTTAAGCAATTAAAACTTTTGGCTTCTTCTAAGGAATGAATATACTATTCTGTGGTAAATTATAATGCAGAAGGTCAAGTTGTTATCCTTCAGTAATCACAGCTATATAAAAATACATGTGTGTGTGCACAAGGGCCACTATAGGAGAATAAGAATGCACCTATTTTTAGTAAGTGGTGGGATCATGGGTAGTTTGTTTCATTTTTAAAAACTAGTAGATTTTGTTTATCACGGAAGTTTTAATAGCAATTAATTCATAGCAATTCATAGCAATCAATTCATAGCAAAATTGATCAAAAAGTATAAAGAGTTTCTATGTAACCCCTCCCGCCACACATGCAGACTTCCACACCATCAACATCCCCCACCAGAGTGGTACATTTGTTACCAGCAATGAACCAACAATGACACTTCGTTATCAACCAAAGTCCATAGTTCACATTAGAGTTCACTCTCGGTGGTGTACACTTTATGGATTTTGACAAATGTATGAAGACATGTATTCACCCTTCTAGTATCATACTGAGCAAACTTAACTGCTCTAAAAATCCCCTGTGCTCTACCATATCTTTCTTTCCACCCCCAATCCCTGACAAACACTGATCTCTTTATCATCTGTCCACAGTTTTGCCTCTTTCAGAATACCATATACTTGAAATCATACAGTACGTAGCCTTTTTAGATGGGCTTGTTTCACTTAGTAGTATGCCCTTAAGTGATCTCTGTGTTTTTAAAAGCTGTTTACTATTAGAGAATATCACCTTTTAAATGTAAGAAAATGAAGTAAATTGAAAATAAACAAATAAATAGAAGAAACCAACCAAAGAAAAATAAAGAATGGATGTCCTGAGGCAAGGGCCTCTGTCCTGGAAGTGGCTGGCCGTGCCTGCTTCCCATTTCCCCAGCTGCCAAGTTCCACCTCCAGACTGACCATTGCAAGCTGCCCTACTTGTTCCCTTCTTGCCTGCTGTCTCAGGGCTCCTGCTTTTCTCTCCCAGGAGCTCCATTTTTAGGGCTCCCTTGTGGATCTAAGGACAGAGCAGGCAGCAATCAGTGAACGCAGAAAAACCAAACGAAAACATGGAAATCATTTCTATGTATTTAGCACTTACTACATGCCAGGTGCTGTACTAAGCATTCTACATATAATATTTCATTTAATCTTCATGTTGATACTGTGAGATAGGTAACTGTATCCCCATTTTAGAGATGTGCAAATGGAGGATGTGATAGGTTTAATGACTTTCCAAATGGTACACAGGTAAGAATTAGCAGAACCAAGATTCAAATCCAGGATGGCCTGTGTCTAATTCCTGTGTACTTAACAATGCTCTGTGCTCAGAATGGTTACCCGAACACCACAGATAAGTGATTCCCAAATGTTAATCCTGCCCTTAAAAATTTTTGCTTATGTGAACCACCCTGATCACTTTCTGTTGAGCAGCCACATCCCAATATTTCAGATATGAGAAGTCACTAAGGGAGAGACAGAAGTCCCCTTTTACCCTCTCCCTGAATTTCTCACTGTCTATATTCCTGATCTACACCCCCATCTCAGGGTTTTCAGGCCCTGGAGGAAAAAAGTGGAGGAAGTTTGTGTGCCCCACACAGCTCTTAGAACAAAACCTGACTATTTAATGTAAAATGACATTGAATTGGCTTCCAATTTTTATGTGAAATTTGACTTTTGATTTAAACACCAACAAAAAAGAGGTAAGACAACATTGTGATAAGAAAACAAAGTTCTGCACCAAGACAGACATCAAGCTCTACCACAAGGTTCACTGACAAACATAGAGCCGAGAACACAATTTCACACAAATGTAACAGAGAACAAAATTTTATGTTGTAATTTTCTGAATTAGAATTTTTAAAGTAGGCCTTTTAAAATACCAATTCTTTCAAGGTATAATTTACATATACTAAAATTCACAAATTTTAATTTAAACTTTCAGAATATTGATGAACAGTCATGTAGCCACCACTGCAATCAAGATACAGAATATTTCTTTCACACTAAAAAGTTCTGTCTGCTTTTACCCCTTTGCAATTAATACCCTCACCTTATCCTTGAGCCAAGGCAACCATTGATCAACTTTCTGTCACTATAGTTTTACCTTTTATAGAATTTCATATAAATGGGATAATATAGTATGTATTGTTTTGTCTAAGGCTTCTTAGACTCCGAATAATGCTTGTGAAATTCACCTGTGTTGTTGCATGTATCAGTAGCTCATTCCTTTTTATTGCTAAGTAGTATTTCATTGTATGGACATACCACAGTTTGTTTATTCATTTACCTATTTGTGGACATTAAATACTTTTCCGTTTAGGGCTACTATGAAAAAACTGCCATGACCATTCACATATATACCTTTGCAGGAATGTATGTTTTCATTCCTCTTGAGTAAATACTCAGCAGTATAATTGCAAGGTCATATGGTAAGTCTATATTTAACTGTATGAGAAAGTGTCAAACTGTTTTACAAAGTGGCTGTAACATTTTACATACTCACCGGCAAGATATGAGAGTTCCAGTTGCTCCACAGCAATGTCAGTGCTTGGTATTGTCAATATTTTAATTTTAACCATTCTATTGGATGTGTAGTGGAATCTTATTGTAGTTTGAATTGGAAATTCCCTGATAACTAGTGACACTGAATATGTACTTTTTGCATTCATATGTCTTCATTGTGAAATGTTTTTTTAAAAACTCTTTCTGTCATTTTTTTGATTGGGCTATGTTCTTACTATTAAGCAATGAGATTTTTATGTATTTTGTATACAAATCCTTTATCAAATATATACTCTGAAAATATTTTCTTTCACTATATGGCTTCCCTTTTTATTTTCTTAACAATGTTCTTTGGAGAGCAAATTTTGAATTCTAAAGTCGAATTTATAATTTCTTATTTTTTGGTTCATGCTTTTTAGGTCCTAAATAGTTTTTTACAAACAAAAGGTTACAAAGATTTTCTCTTTTATTTTCTTCTAGAAGTTTTATAGTTTTAGCTCTTATACTTACCACTATGATGCATTGACAGTTGACTGGCTTTTGTATATATGATATAAGGTTTTTAAGTTCATATTTTCCATATAAATATGTAGTTATTTTAGTCCCACTTGTTGAAAATATTATATCCATTTAATTATTTTGGCACTTTTATTAAAAATCATTTGACTATTTTTGTGTCCATTTATTTCTGAACTCCCTTTTCAGTTACATTGACCTATACATCTATACCATGTCTTAATTACTGTAGCATTACAATCAATCCTGAAATCAGATAATGGAAATCCTTCAACTTTTTTCTACCATTTCAAGAGTGCTTTCGCTGCTCTAGGTCCTTTGAGTTTTCACAGAAATTTTAGAATGAGCTTCCTGATTTCTACAAAAGCCTGCTGGGATTTTTGCCTGGGAATTGATTCACTCTATAGAAAATTGTGGGAAAAATTTACATCTTCACAATATTGAGTTTGCCAATTCATCACCTTGGTATATTTCTCCATTTACTTGTCTTCTTTCATTTCTTTCAATGATGTTTTATAATTTTGAATATATACATCTTATACAGTTCTCATTAAATTTATCCATAGTTCAGGTTTTCCATGCTACTGCAAATTATATTGCTTTTAAATTTTAATTTCCAATTGTTAATTTCTAGCATATAGAAATACAATTTATTTTTGTATATTGACCTTGTTTAACCTTGCCAAACTTACTTAATAGCTCTAGTAGTCTTTTGGTGATAAATTGGAATTTTATACATAGATCATTATCATATGCTAAACAAGAGTTTTGCCTCTTTTTCCAGCCTGTATGCCTTTCATTGGTCAAGGTATATTATCCTTTTTATACATTGCTGGATTCAAATTATTAATGTTTTATTAAGGATTTGGGCATCTATGTTTCTGAAGGCTACAGAACTATAATTTTTTAGGACTATCTTTGAATTGTTTTGGTAACAGTTTAATACTAGCATCCTAACATGAGTTGGGACATATTCCCTTCTCTTGTTTCCTGGAAGAGTTTATGTAGAATTGGTATTTTTTTCTTCCTTAAATGCCTGGTAAAATTCATCATGAAGTTATTTGAAGGTTTTCTTTGGGGGCAATATTTTAACCCTGAAATCAATTTTTAAAAAATGGAGAGAGAGCTAGTTAACTCATCTGTTTTGTTTTGTGTAAGCTCTTGGTACTTTATGTCCTTCAAAAAATTCCATCTGTTCCAGCAAAGCTGATGAATATACTGGCATAAAGTTATTCATAACATTGCCTTATATTTCTTTAAACATCCTTAGGCTCTGTAGTTACATTCTCTTACTCATTTCTGATGGTGATAATTTGTCTTCTTTTCCTAATCAGCTTGTTCAAAATTTTTATCAATTTTACAGATCTTCTCAAATAGCTAGCTATTAGGTTTATTGATTTTCTCTGTTGTTATGCTTTTGTTTTTCTTATATTTATTGATTTTGGTAGCTTTCTTTATTTTATTTCCTTCCAGTTATATTGGCTACTGATATTCTCCATTTTTCTAGTTTCTTCAGGTAGAAGTTCTGATCATCGATTTTATAACTTTTTATCTATAATAATATAATTAATGCTATACATTTTTTCTAACTATACTAATTTAGAGCCTTCTCTCAACTTTCGATGTTATATTTTCATTTCCATTCATATCCAATTATTTTTTAATTTCCCTTGTGATGTGTTCTTTGAGCCATGAGTCATTTAGAAATGTGTTGTTTAATTTCTGACTATTTGTGGTTGTCCCATAATCGATTTCTAATTTAACGTCATTGTTGTCAGGGAACATAGTCTATAAATATTTCAATCCTTTTAAATTTTTTGAAACTTATTTTAGAATCTAGAATATTTTATCTCCATGTAAACATGATAAGATTATGTAGTATGATGTTGTTTGTTGGAGTGTTGTATAAATGAAAATCAGGTTAAATTGGTTAATATCATTCAAGTCTTCTGTATGAACTTCTTACTGATTTGTTCTATGTGTCCTACCAGTTACTGTGAGAGAAGTGTTGAGGTCTCCAACTATAATTATGGATTTGTTGCTTTCTCTTTTCATGTCTGCCACTTTTGGCTTCATGTACTTTGAAGCTCGTTTTTAATGTATATATATTAAGGATTATTATATTTTCTTGATGAATTTATGCCATTATCATTAGGGAAAATTCTTCTGTTTCCTTGGTAATACTCTTTCTCCTGACATTTACTTTTTCTGATATTAATATAGCCGTTCTAGCTTTCTTTTAATTATTGTTTTATGTTATGTATTTCTCCAACCTTTTACTTTTAACCTATCTGTGTTAAACTGGGATTCTTACAGTGTATAGTTATATTTCACTTTTGTATCCAATCTGATACTCTCTGCCTTTTAATTGAAATGTTCGAAAATTTAAATTTAAATTTGAATAGAAAAAAATAAAATTTAAATTTAATTTAATTATCAATGAGCTTGAGTTTAACTCTGTCATCTTGCTATAGGTTTTCTATGTATTTTAGCTGATGTTTTTCTTTTTTATACTTTTTTCTGCCTTCGTTTTTATTAGTTGAATATTTTTCCTTCCTATTGGTTTGGTAGCTGCATATCTTTATTTGCTTTCATTTATTATTGTTATTATTGATTGGTCAAGATCAGAGGATGGCAAACTTTTTTTGTAAGGTCCAGATAGTAAATATTTTAGGTTTCTGAGCTATATTTATGTATGGTTCATATTTCTTTCACAACTACTTTGTCGTTGAAGTAGTTGAAAAGCAGCGATCCACATGCAAAAGAATGGATATGGATGTATTCCAATGAAACTTTAATGACAAAAACAGGCCATAGGCAGATTTGACCCACAGGCTATGGTTTGCCAACTCCTATTGTAAGATACAACATATATCTTTAACTTAGCATAGTCTAAGTTCAAGTAACATTATATTATTTTATCTATAGTGTAACCACCTTATGAAAGGATACTAGTTTTTCAAATATATATTTCCACTTTTTACCTCCCAAATAGGTGCTATTTTAAATCTACATATGTTATAGTCTCCTATGATACGTTGTTATTTTGATTTAAATTTTAAATTATCTTTCAAACGAAAAGAAAATGTTTCTTAAAAAACCCACACATTTCCATTTCCAGCCTTCATTCTATGGTCTACTTTTTTTCTCTAGAGACACGGCTTCTAGTCTCAGACTCTTGTACTCAAAGGATATACCACTCAGCCTCCTGAGTAGTTGGGACTACAGGCATTCATCACCATGCCCATCTAATGTTTTAAATTTCTTTTCTTTCTTTTTTTAGAGACAGGGTCTCTTTATATTGTCCAGGCTAGTCTTGAACTCCTTGCATCAAGCAATCCTCCCACCTCAGCCTCCCAAGTAGCTGGGATTATAGGCATGAGCCACCATGCCTGGCCATTTTATTGTCTAAATAAATATTTCTATTTGGTATCATTTTACTTCTGAAGCTTGCAATTTTTTTTTTTTTTTAGCATTTCTTGTGGCATGATCAGTTGGTGGTTAGTTCCACTTTTGATAGTTTGAAAAGTATTTATCCAGATTTTTGAAAGTTACCTCTGCTGGATATAGAATTCTAGGTGTATTGAGAGAGTTTGTTCCATGGTGTTTGAACTTTTGTTGTTTATGATGAGATCCTGCCAAAATTCTTTTCACACTTGGTATAAAATATATATATATTTTTTTCTGGTTACTTGTAAGAATTTTTACCACTTTTTTGAAATTTGATTGTAATATATCTTTATGTTATTTCTTTATGTCCCTCTATCTGGGGTTCATCGAGATTCCTATACCTGTGAGTGTATAGTTTTAATCAAATTATTTTAAGTGAACATGATTTCTTCAAACAATTTTTCTGTCTTCTATTCCCTCATCTTTATATATCTTTCTTTGACTCCAATTTTGTGTGGTAGGCCATTTGATATTGTACACTGTTCACAGGATAGGATAGTAATGTTTCTCTCCTCATTTCGGATAGTTTCTATTCCTATGTCTTCTGGTTTGCTGATCTTTAATTCTGTAGTGTACACTCTGACATTAATCCCATTGAGGGTATATCTACTACTTGTAGATGTTGTATTTTTTTCTCTAGAAGATGCATTTGGATCTTTAAAAAAATGCCCTTTACATCTGTTCTTATCATGTCATGTTTTCCTTTATGTCCTTGAGTATATTAAAAAATAAATAAATATTTTTTAGTTGGTTCATGGTTCTTCTATACTAATTTCAGTCTATTATTTCTGATTCTGTTTCTATTGATCAGGTTTTTTCTGATTATGCATTATATTTTTCTACTTCTTTGCATGCCTTTAATTGGATCCTGGACATTCTGAATTTGAAATGGTTGTGTGCTGAATTTCACTTTATTTCTTTAAATAGTGTTGAGTTTGTTCCAGTATGCAGTTATTTGTTAATTAGTTTGATCACTTTAAGCACTGGCTTTATACTTTGCTATGATAGGTTTAGACCAGCCTTCATTCTGAGAATAATTTTGTCCCAGAACTAATGCCTTACGTTTATGCCAACTCTATCCATGTCCCCATTTTTATGAGGTCTCTTTACTCTAGTCGGTGGAACTGTAAGCTATATCCAATGCTTGGTGAACTTTGAGAATTGTTTGGTCTAGTGCTTTATATTCATTCTTTCCTTAGCCTTGGATAGCTTCATCCCATGGATGTGTGGATAAGTACTTGCCATAGACTCAATAGGAACCATTTGCAGCAATAATAAATTTGGTTACAAAACCAGGTTCTATGTCAGTTTATTCTCCCTATTCTGGGAAGTGATCCAGGCTGGGTTATCACACTGCTTATCTCGTCTATTCCCTTCTCTTAGGAATCATCCTCCTGTGACACCTGCTGTCCAATATCTGAAATATATTATTTCATGTATTTTGTCTGGTTTCTAATTTTTTGCACTGGGAGAGCAATTTCTGTGACAGTTAGGTATTTATGGGAGGAAGCCAATGCCCTAGCCTCTTTATGGTGTTGCTATTTTTGTGAAAATTTACTTTTAATAACTTAGTGTAGTTTTCCCAACTATCCTATTGTGAGAAAAATGATCGGTTAGATATGTCACTAAAGGTACAATCCTTGAAAGAAGGAATTAATAACTTATACTCCATTGAAATGAAAAATTTCTGCTCTGCAAAATACACTGTCAAGAGGATGAAAAGGCAAGGCATAGACTGGAAGAAAATATTTACAAAAGACATATCTGATAAAGGACTGTTATCTAAAATATTTTTAAAAAATTCTTAAAACTCAACAATTAAACAAAAAAAGCCCCAATTTAGAAAATGGGCAAAAGGCCATAACAGATACCTCACTAAAGAAGAAACACAGATGGAAAATAAACATAAGAAAAGATGCTCCACATAATAAAGCATCAGGGAAATGCAAATTAAAACAATAATGAGACACCGCTACACATCTATTAGAATGACCAAAGTATAGTACACTGACAACACCAAATGCTGGCAAAGATATGGAACAACAGGAACTCTCATTCATTGCTGGTGGGGATGCAAAATGGTACAGCCACTTTGGAAGACAGTTTAGTGGTTTCTCACAAAACTAGACACAGTCTTATCATACGGTCCAGCAATCACACTCCTTGGTATTTATTCAAAAGAGTTGAAAACTTATGTCCACACAAAAGTCTACACATGGATGTTTAAAA
The DNA here is from genome assembly GCF_006542625.1 of Nomascus leucogenys. Taxonomy (NCBI): domain Eukaryota; kingdom Metazoa; phylum Chordata; class Mammalia; order Primates; family Hylobatidae; genus Nomascus; species Nomascus leucogenys. The sequence goes on along the minus strand of NC_044381.1, from coordinate 70,492,670 downwards.
CAGCTTTATTCATAATTGACAAAACTTGAAATGGAAAAAGATGCCCTTCAATATGTGAATGGATAAATAAGCTGTGGTATATCTGTACAATGGACTATTATTTAGAGCTAAAAAGAAATGCACTATCAAGTCACAAAAAATACATACACGAAACTTGAATGCATTTAGTAATCTAAGTGAAAAAAAACCAACCTGGAAAGGGTGCATACTGTATGATTTCACCTATATGACATTTTGGAAAAGGCAAAACTGTGGAGATAGTAAAAAGATCAATGGTCGTCAGGAGTTGGATTGGAGGAAGGGATGAATAAGTAGAATATAGAGAATTTTTAGGGCAGTTAAAATACTCTGTGTGATACTATAATGGTAGATATATGTCACTCTAAGTTTATCTAAATTCACAGAATGTACAAAACCAAGAGTGAACTCTAGTGTAAACTATGCACTATGGGTAACAATGGTATGTCATTGTAAGTTCATTGTTTATAACAAATGTACCATTCTGATTGGGAATGTTATTAATGGGTGTGGCTATGCAAATGTGGGGGAAGGAGGCATATGGGAATTCTCTTTACTTTCCTCTCAATCTTGTTGTGAACCTAAAACTTCTCTAAAAAAATTAAGTCTTCAAAAAAATTTTGATTCTCAGATTGTGTTCTTCATCTTTTTTGTTAAAAAGTACTATCTTTATGAAACAATTGTGATAGTATATGTAGATGGTTTTTAATACCTTTATCTGGTTAAAAAAAACCTGGAAACTATATCAATTCCTTAATATTTTGCTTGTTTATTTTATTGGGCCATGAAACTAAAAAATGTTTCGTTCCACTGTATTAGATCACAATCTCAACCACATGGAGACTTAAGAAGGGAATAAAAGGAAATTGGTAGTGTCTATATGTTTGATCAGGATGGGCAGTATAAGGTCTTAGTTCTACCCTCTAACTATATAGAAATGATATTAGAGTAGTTAATATAAACATGCCTCTGCCAACTAGCAATGTTGTAGATAGGCTATTTGTATCAGTTCAGGTTCTTGGAGAAGCACACACCACAATGGAGTTAAGAGTGCCAAGAGATTTGGGAGTGGTAAGATCATGAATGATAAGGGGAGTGCCAACAGGAGTACCCAAGAAAAGCCTTTAGTCTGTTCTGATCTCCCCAGATGAAGATGGGAAGGGAAGGAGTAATCGGTAGGAAGAGGCCCAGGTTGTGCTAGAGCTCCGAGAGGCCTCGTCAGCCTAGTGGGGAGCTCCAATGCAAAGACTGCCCACAGAGGAGTTCTGCACTGGGTAGAAATGACCAGGTCCTGTTACATGCTCAGTTATTGGCCAGGACTTCTTAGAAAGAGGGTCCACTAATACACTGAGGCCGCAGGTGTGGTAGTCCTGAGAAAGAACTAGTTCAGATCATAGAAATGCATCCCAATGAGGCCGTCTTCCTATTTCTCAGGGTATGTTCTAGTCTTCTAAAATGAGCACAAGTTTGGTGCTGGAATAACAATTGTTACTACCGGTTCCCCAGCTGATGTTTTAAATTTGAGTTCTTGTACCACTGTGTTCCAATTTTCTTACCCATAAAATGAACATTACAATAACGTCCTCCTAGGCCAAATATAAATTGAAATAATATGAGGGAGTGGGGTAGATATAAAAGAAAAACAGATTCTGCCTCTTTATTAAGCCAAGATATTTTATGGAAAATCTATGTCTTCATCAATTAGCATGGTTTCACCCCTCCCCGCTCCATTCCAATTTCCAAATGGTTATAGAGATATCAGTGTTTTTCCAAAGTGAAAAAGAATAGAACTACCACCTTCCAAGTAATCAGAAACATTCATGAAGAGTCTTTTCCTTTTTTTCATTTATTTGGACCCATGATTAAGTTAAATTCTTACATTACACTGTGAAGAATTACTTGGGTTGCTTGTAGCCGCACTGTTGCAGCATCCCTGGACTTCCTGTTTATTATTAGTTTTCAATTAAAAATTTGCATCATAAATCACTGACTTCCTTAACATTTATGGCTTGCTTCCCTTTAAGTAAAAAACATTTTAATCAGCTTTTCTGAACGGTCATGCTTCATTGTTCAGACCCAATATTCTAAATTTAAAAGTCTGAGCAGACAGTTCTGTAGGAGAGAAACAGAAAACACTAAAATATTAACTCACAATAGAGAACAACCCTGATGAAATCCAAAAACAACCCAAATTATGATTTTGATAGAAAGGACTTTCATCAGAGGGAGTGAAATTATTGAGATAAACAAAAACACAATCTGCATGCCACTGCTATAAACAGTAGTTGAAACAAGTAGCAGGGTGACTTGGACTAAAATTTAGCTCCAGCCCAAAACCAGTTTAGATTCCTCTACAGCGGTCTCACCAAGATTTGTAGTTAGGAGAACTGTAAAAATTTCATGATATGTCTGGCTGGAGGAATGACTAGAACAATGGAGACACATGTAGAAAAGAGAGCACATCAAAAATGTACACATCGGGATGAATATTTCTGGGGAAATACCACAATATGCCTTTACTGATCTGTAAGGGTAGACTCACTAGGGAAGTAGGTGGGTGCCTAGGCTTTACCTGCTTTCATTGCATTGCTGCATTCTCTTGCCTATCTAAAGGCTTCCATTTCTCTAGGAAATATAACTGAGGATAAGGATAGGAAGGTGGTTGCCTCCTAAACTATTCCTTCCATCAGCGTTTTTCCCAGAAATACAGGCAAGGGATTTTTTTTTTTTTTTTTTTTGAGATGGAGTTTTGCTCTTGTTGCCCAGGCTGGAGTGCAATGGCGTGATCTCAGCTTACCACAACCTCCGCCTCCCAGGTTCAAGCAATTCTCCTGCCTCAGACTCCCGAGTAGCTGGGATTACAGGCATGCACCACCACACCCGGCTAATTTTGTATTTTTAGTAGAGACGGGGTTTCTCCATGTTGAGGCTGGTCTCGAACTCCTGACCTCAGGTGATCCGCCCTCCTCGGCCTTCCAAAGTGCTGGGATTACAGGCGTGAGCCACTGCGCCCAGCCAGGATTTTTTTTTTTTATATATATATAGAAGTTAGAAGCAATAGAAAGTTGGTCAAGGCTCAAGTGTGCATCTAGCACTGTTTAAAAACTGGGGTAATTCAAAGAAGAAAACTTAGCCTTTGCCTTAAATAGTTGTCTTCTCACAAAAGAGATGAAGAAAAAATACATTTGAAACAAGATTAAACAAAATAAGATTATAGGAATTCTGTTCTAAAGCATTGCTCTGTTAATCACATTCCATTTCATTTAATTCTCACAGCTTCCCTTCCATGTACACTTCTCTAGAGGTTGAAATTCTCTTCATCCCTTTTGCTGCTTAAGAAGTTGCTATTTAAGGAGAAAGGACCACACTTCACATTTGCTTTTACCTTAATGCACTGTGTCCAACTTTTACATTTCATTACATTATATATTTAAAGTGGTTAAGACTAATAAAAAGAAAGAGATTAATAGAGATGAGGTAGTAAAAAAAAAGTTGAGGTGAAAAGAAATCTTGATCTTAGAACCCTAGGATTTAGCACATACAAGGCCCTTAATATATATGTTACAAATGAATGAAAGAATGGTTTGAAGATAAGTATTCCAGGAGTGGAAAGCAATATCATCAGAGAGAGGCATTGGAATGGCATATTGATGGATCTGAGAGAGATTAGGCAAACTAGAGCTGAGGGTGGGTAGCAAGAAATAACAGGAAGTAAGAATCAGCAGGATGGACAAAATTATGGGTCTGGAAAATTCAGAACAGAAGCTTAGATTTGATATTCAAGAAAATGGGAATCTTTGATGGTTTGGAGACCAGTGATCTGTGGAATAAGAGTGTCTGAGGAAGATGAATAACCTTGGCATGTAGGATGACTTAGGCAGGAGGGGGAAGCCTCACCTAGTCAGCTGTGAGTCCATGCCAGCCATCCCGGTGTGAAGTGATGACTGAGGGGCTGGGGAGTGATGTGGAAGGGATGGGATGTTGATAAGGGGCATTTCAAAAGAAGACTCAGCAGGATTTAATAAACACTTTTCGGTAGATCAAAATCTGTAGGCTTACTGAGGTCGCAACAGAAGAGATAAGAAAATGACTAACAGTTGTAGAAGTAGCAGAAGACAGAAGGTCTAGAAAATAGAAGCCAGGCCTAGGAGTCAGCAACCCATGACCTTGCCCAATGCACTTGTCAATTCATTCCTTAAAAGCAGGAGGTAGCCTCGCCATTATGGAACCTTGCTAGGCTCTTTCATTCTGCCATTGAGAAAGAGATCTAAGATCGAAGGAGAAAAGACACCCCAGCCCTGTCAATAGCAGACTTTCTGAAATTTCCTGGATCCTGCCACTTCACAAGGCAAGCTTCTCCTGGCCTGGCCAAACCCTCCCCACCTAGTCCTGCTTCCTCTGAGGCTAAAGACACACTAAGACAAGCACCCAGACATGCCCTCACATACTGGACAATTTTGGTCCATGAAGAACATTAGGTTACAACAGGTCTCAGTTTTTTATTTCAGCATTTAGAACACTCAATGTGATGTGTAGAAAGAGTAAATTCACCTGACTAAAGAAATATATCTCAGAATACATGCAAAAGAAGATACAATATAACTAAAGGCAGAAAGTAGATCTACAAAAGCATCATCTAGCATGCATTTTCTTGACATGTTCTCTTTGTGAGAATCTCTCTTAGGTGCGGATATTGTATTTGCTATGAATTCTGCCATCTGAGGGTCCCATTAATACTCCAAGTATTTCTTTGTCTGTTCAGGAGGAAAGAAGGACTTCTGGGAAGAGATACATTGTGCTATCCCTACCCAACATATAGTGGAAATTATGTAATCAAGCAGCATGTGTGATAAAACTCATGATAAAATGTTATCCACACGGCTAAAACTAAAAAACAGAATGAGCAAGTTGCAAAAGAATATATATATACAGCAAGATTCTATTTACATTGTCTAAAAACTGTAAAGAACACTATTTTTATTTGTGTGTTTGTTTAGAGACACCTTAATGTATGAAAAACTTAAAGACTTGCCTCTGGAAGGCAAAAGAAGGATGGGGGTACGTGTAAGAGGGAAATACAATGGGGATGTGCATAAGGTTTTCCACCATATTGCATTGATTGATCTCGTTAGCTGGATACTGTGTACTTGGGTGTTCATTACATAATTCCTATGCCTTTCTGTAGCTTTAAAATATTTAACAATATATTTTAGTTAAGTCTTCACTTCTTTCCTGAGAAGAAGGGAAAAAAGCCTGCCCTGGCAGTGAGCTTTTTTCAGCATAGAAGTGGACTCACTTTCCCTCCTCCTCAGTGTACAAGACACCCACATCCACAGTGGGAAGAAAAAAAAAGATAGGATCCCCTGCATAAAGTGTTCAGCTATTAAAGGGACAAATAGCATTTATTCAAACTTCAGTAGTAAGTTTGGAGAAGTCCATGTATGTTTTATTTTTATTGCACACAAGTTCCATTCCAGGAAGAGGAGGGGCATCATTTCTTCACATTCCTGTGCAAGAGAGAGGGCTTCCTCCTGTTACAATGCTCAAGAAGGCAAACATATGAGAGTCACCAAAAATGCTCAAATGCCTGAACCTTGCTGGCCCACAGAAAGGGGATTAGTAAAGCACCATTAACCCTGCAATGAAAACACATCAGTTTAGCATATTCTTTCATCCTAAATCCAGTTTATAAACACAGCCTTATCACAGGGAGAATGTTTATCTTCATGTATAATAAGTAGATTCCCAAAAAGCAACAGTAGCTAATGAAATTAAATATAATGTTGGAAAATATACGTTATCCTTTTAGCAAAAAATGGCACAGTTAACAGTTAAGCCAGAATGTTTAAGCATCTTCTTCTACTCTGATTCATTTAGAAAGTTTGTTTATGAGTCGAAGAAAGTCAGAGGTTTGAATCTAGGAATCTCCTACTTTCCAGTTTTCTAAGCCAAATTTCTAAAGCAAGTCAAGAAAGAGAGCTTTTCATGGCTTCGCAGTGCTAAAAGTTAGGACATATTCTAGTAATTTATGATCATTTATCCGGGAAGTGGAAGTAGTTGATGACAAAGGAAACTTAATTACAGCTTCTTTTCCTTCCACTTCCAACTGCCCAAGAGGTCCTTGAGCTTCCCTGTTTGTTTCTATTTATATGTAAACTTCCAGAGGCTAATTTAACTATAGACACTAACTAACCTTGACCTTTCTCAAAGCTTCCCTTAAGGATTAATAACATGTTTCTATCCCTATCATCATTTTTCACCAGAGGGTCATATTTGTTATGCATAATTACTAATGAAATTATGAAACAAATGAAGAAGCAGTGCAGGCTCTCTCCCAAAAAGCCAACGTGCACATTTAAATGTACCTCAGTTACCAAACATCAGTGCATATCCATTTGTACAGCATGTGCCATACAAAATCTTAACAATGCAAGAATCACCGCTAAAGAAAATTGAAAGCAAAATGTAATTTACCACCTAGTCTTTTCTCCTGGTGTGTGAGTGTGGGGTGGGGGCACAGTGTAGAGTGTAGAGACAGGGCTACATTTACTTTGCAGAAACTTCCTTGTGGCCACAGTCTAGGGGAGGGTCTTGAGTATGTCACGATTGGAAGTGGGAAGGCCAAACAGGAAATGATTTAAACAATAAATTAAGGGAGCAATAGAGAAATAAAAAAAAAAAGAATGTCTACAAGAAATGGTCAATAGACAGAACTGAGATTTGGTTACTGATTAGTGTTGGAGATTGGGAAAGGAAGAATTTGGCAATCACTAAAAGTTTTGTAGGTGAATAGTGGTGTAACTTGCTAAGATAAAGGGTACAATTCAGGGAACAGGTTTTATCAGGCAGGTTCAATTTAGTTCAATTTTGAACATACTCGGTTTAAGCAGATTTGAGATATCCAGATGGAGTTATTCAACAGGTCACTGAATAGGTGAGGAACTCTAGAGTCAAGGTCTGGCCTGAACTTATAGATTTGGAAGTCATAAGCACACAGACTATATTAATGGCTGTGGCAGTCTTTGCATGCTGAAACATGTCCTTATATTGTTTGGTTAGGCATGAGTTTCTAGATGGAAATTATTAAGTAATTGATTCATGTTCTACAGGCTTGTTAATGAGGCGTCTAATTCCTATTTTAGTCTTATTCCTCTATAGGCATGGTCTTTCTCCCACCTCTGGGAGAACCCTAAAAACAGAAAAGAGAAGAACAAAGATAGAAACTTGGTAACACCAGCATTTCAGAGATTACAAGTGAACGTGTACTCTTATAAAAACAGCCTAGAAAAAAAAAAAGACGAGGAAAGTATCAAATATTTGAAGCCAAAAAATGAGAGATTTTCTACAAAAGAATGATCAACAATATCAAATTCCAGAAAGATCAAGTAAAATAGGCCCAGAATAGACTGGTTAGATTTGGCAACCTGTGGTGCATAGGTGACTTTCACCAGTAGAGTATTAGATTGAAAACTGAATAGAGACTTCCAGTTCAAAATGACAAAGTGAGTATAAGTTCACCTCCCTACCCAACCTGCCGAGATGACTGAAAGACTTACAAAGGAGACTAACTTCATTAACAGCTCTGAGAACAGGGAGAAGTCATGAGTGTACCAAATATTTGAGAAATTTCTGGAAAACAGAAAATAAACAGGATTTTTACATTGTGACTAACCAGAGCCAACAAAGCTCAAAATCAGAACATATGCAGAAAACTGAAGAAAGCTGCTCTTCCCATGGGACATGGAAAGCCTCTGAGATTGGTGTCAGAAGGCCAATTACGAGTCAAATCCAGAAAGAGATGTGAAAGATATTGTTAATGTATATAAGCAAAATGTAGAAATGTGTCCAGGTATAGCCTTTGAGGCACTGGACCAAGGAGGGTAGAATATAATTTTCAAATGAGCCAAATCTGTAGATATACACATTTAGGTTGGAGTTGCAATGTGCTAGCTAGAGCAACTTGGCATGGTATAATTGTTTGCATAGTTGAAGAGCTGAAACCTGGACTCAGTTAAGGTCCAGGATAAAATATGTTAAAATGCCAGTAGTTCCTCAGAATAATGTAGAGGAAAGAATCCAAAGACTTAGAAAAGGGACTTACTATGGACTATTTATGCACTGTCTGCTATGTGTTGAGTGTATCTGCCACATTTTATATGTTGGGAACTTTATCCCCAAATTCATATGTTAATTGCATTTGGAAGTGAACCCTTTGGGAGGTAATTAGAATGAGATGAGGTTATTAGGGTGGGGCCCCCGGGAGGGGACTGGTGGCTTTATGACTTTATAAGAAGAGGAGGAGAGACCTGAACTGGCATGCTCTTGCCCTTTTGCCATGTGATGCCCTCTGCCATATTATGATGCAGAAAGAAGGCCCTCACTAGATGTTGGCACCTTGATATTGGTCTTCCCAGCCTCCAGAACTGTACAAAATAATTTTTACATATGTATGAATTACCCAGTCTTATGTATTAAGTTGTAACCACAGAAAATTGACTGAGACACTGTCCTTATAAATATCCCTGTAAGAGGGATTAGGAGGGAATTCTTTCAATTAGACATTGAAAACATATCATTTTTTGTAGAGAAACTGCCCGCATCTTTGAAAAGTGTTACTCCAGCTATTCTTTATGCTGCAAAGGTGGTGGGAGATACTGCAGTAAAAATGGGTTTTTAATTTCAGTAGATGTTAAAAATTCTATATGGTCTGAGATTTACTCTACTTACAAGTTGACAAGTTACCTTACTAAAATTTCAGAAGACCTGAGACTCCTGGGTCAAAGACAAGGGACTTTTTAATTCATGGTACAGCAAGCAGCATAAGCATCAACATACCCTCTGGCCCAAAACTCTTCAGGAGTGGTGGAGATGGTCCCAAATGGATATCTGCACATGCAGTGTGTTGTGTCACAGGAGAGAAACCCTGAGCTGAGGGAACCTAAATCTTAAATAATGAGCAATAAGCATGCCTTCTCTTTGATCCAAAGAAAGATGCTATCTCTATCTCCCAAAGCTATTTCCTACACAAACAAAAAAGATAATATGAAACTGAAGGCAGTCAGTGTCTCATTCATAGATACGCAGAAATGCAAGGGACTCATGGAGAACTGTCATTCAACAATATCGACTTATAATTTCCACACTGTCTTGGTTTTTGGTAAATATCCCATTAATGTACAACTCTGTTGGCCACTATGATTAATCTGAATCATAGAAGCTGGGTACTCTAAGTAGGATAATGGGAAAAAAATGAAGCTGGGATCAAATCTGTTCATATTGTCTCACACAGCATTTTACTGAGGCTACTATCAATAGGACTCGAAGCAGCAGGATGAGGCCAAACTGCAGTATTGATTTCAATCTGAGGAATAACTTTGTGTGATTACTTTTTAAATGTACTAAGATTTATTGTGGCCTAACATATTGTCTATCCTAGAAAATGTTCCATGTACACTTGAGAAGAATATGTATGCTACTGTTGTTGAGTAGAATATTCTATATATGTCTATTAGATCTAGTTGATTTATGGTGTTAAGTCTCCTATTTCTCTTTCCTTCTGTCTGATTGTGCTATCTATTATTGAGAGTGAGATATTGAATTCTCCAGCTATTATTTCATTTTGATGGTCTATAATTAGATGTGTAAATTGTATCTTCTTGCTGTATTAAAACTCATTAATATATAATATCCTTCTTTATCTCTTGTAACCTGTTTTGATTTAAACTCTATTTTGTCTGATATTAGTAAAGCCACCCTGCTCCCTTTTGGTTACTATTTTCGTGAAATATCTTTTTCTACCCTCTCAACTTCAATCTACTGTATTTGTGTCTTTGGATCTAAAGGGAGTCTTTTACAGATAGCATATAGCCAGATCATTGGTTTTTTTTTTTTTTTTTTGAGACGGAGTCTCGCTCTGTTGCCCAGGCTGGAGTGCAGTGGCGTGACCTCGGCTCACTGCAAGCTCCGCCTCCCGGGTTCACACCATTCTCCTGCCTCAGCCTCCCAAGTAGCTGGGACTACAGGCGCCTGCCACAGCGCCCAGCTAATTTTTTGTATTTTTAGTAGAGACGGGGTTTTACCGTGTTATCCAGGATGGTCTCGATCTCCTGACCTCGTGATCCGCCCGTCTCCGCCTCCCAAAGTGCTGGGATTACAGGCGTGAGCCACTGTGCCCGGCCAGATCATTGTTTTTATTCATTCTGTCAATCTCTATCTTTTGATTGGATGGTTTAATTCATTTACTTTTAGTTACTGATAAGGAGGGACTAACTTCTATCATTCTGATATTTGTTTCTATATGCCTTACAGCCTTTTGTTGCTCACTTTCTGCATTACTGTCTTTTTTGTGTTTAGTTGATTTTTTGTAGTGAAATGTTTAGGTTCTATTCTTATTTTGGGGCATATATTCTATAGCTATTTTCTTTGTGGTTGCCATGGGAATTACAGTTAACATGCTAAAGTTATAACACTCTAATTTAAATTAGAATCTAATAATATTGTACCTGTACTAGCTTAACCTCAATGATATACTAAACCTCTTGCCTTTAAAGCTTCATCCTTACACATTTCGGCTGATGTCACAAAATATATATTGTGTTCCCAAAAACATAAACTAATAATTCTTTTAAATGCAATTGTCTCTTAAATATGTAGAAAAGAAAAAATGAGTTATGAACTGTTCTTACAAAAATGCTAGATTTAATAATTGCCTATGTATTTGTTTTTATTGAGGTATTTATTTCTTCATACAGCTTCAAGTTACTATTTCTTTTATTTCACCCTGCAGGACTTCCTTGAGCATTTTTTACAAGCAGGTCTAGTGGTAATAAACTCCCTCAACTTTTGTTGATCTAGAGATGTCTTAATTTCTCCTTCACTTTTGAAGCACAGTTTTGCCAGATTTAGCATTCCTAACAGGTTTTTTTTTTTTACTTTAGCAATTTGAATGTATTTGCCCACTGCCTTCTAGCTTCCAAAGTGTTTAATGTGAAATTTGTTGATAATCATATTGAGAATCTTTTGTATATGATGACTCACTCCTCTCGTTGCTTTCAAGATTCTTTGTTTTTGCATTTCTAAAGTTTGATTGTCTCTTGTGTGGGTCTCTTTGAGTTCATCTTATTTAGAGTATGTTGAGCTTTTCGGATGTATATATTCATGTCTTTTATCAAATTTGCTGAAGTTTTCAGCCATTATTTTTTCAAATATTTTCTCTGCCCCTTCTCCCTCTTCTCCTTCTGAAACTCCCACAATGTGTATATTGGTTCAGTTAATGATATCCCATGGGTCTTTTTAGGCTCTGGTAAGGTCTCTTAAATTTTGTTTCTTTCTATTCCACAAACTTGATCATTTCTGTTGTCTTATATTCAAGTTCACTGATTCTTTCTTTTACCTGCTCAAATCTACCTTTGAATCATTTTAGTAAACTTATTTCAATTGTACTTTCAGCTCCATTAATATATATTAAATATTTTAAATATTTATAAATAGAAATATTAATAGATAGAATACCTGCAGAGAAATATATATCTAATATAAATAATACCTACAGAGAAATATATATATACTTTATATATATATACTTTTTATATATATACTTTATATATATATATACTTTATATATATATACTTTATATATATATATACTTTATATATATACTTTATATATATATACTTTATATATATACTTTATATATATATATATATAGAAGATGTGGAGAAAGTAAACAACATATGAACAAAATAGAAATATCAATAAAGAGAATACCTGCAGAGAAATATTTTGTATTTTCAATAAATGGTGCTGGAAAAACTGAAATATTTCTCTGTAGGTATTTTATCTCTTTATTAATATTTCTATTATATATGCAAATAAATATATATAGTTATCTGAAGTCTTCTATCTCTTTATTAATATTTCTATTTTGTTCATATGTTGTTTTCTTGACTTTCTCCACATCTTCTTTTAGTTCTTTGAACATTTTGAAGACAGTTATTTTAAAGTCTTTGTCTAGTATATCTGCCATCAGATCTTTTTTTAGGGACATTTTCTGCTAATTGATTGATCTTTTGAACAGGCTATACTTTCTTGTGTCTTTGTATGACATAATTTTTCTGGTTGAAAACTGGACATTTGAATCTAATAACATTGTACCTATGAGAAGCAGATTCTTTCTCTTCCCCAAGGTTTGCTATTTGTGTTATTATTTTTATTATCTCAATTTTTTTTGATTCATGAAGGATGAGTCTGTGCTGAGAATTAGCCTAAGATGTAAATCTAAAATATTGTCAGGTGTTTTCTGAAACTTTCCCTGGGCATATATACTCACTGTCTAATTTACTCAATATATGTAGGTCTTTTTAGTTGTCCTAGTCTTTAATATCTGGTTCCCATAAGGAATAAAGAGCAAAATAGAAAAATACAGAGGGAGGAAGGACACTGGCACTTTAAATCCCCTGGAAGTCATTTCAGTCAAAGAGCAGGGGCTTGGAATAGTGGGAGATGGTATGACAATTGTTACTGCCTCATTGGCTTTTCCAGCCTTTTCCTGGAAGTTGCAAGCTTTCAATAGACTCTGGAGTTCAACAATAGTTACATCAGACAGACTCTGCAATGCAGCTGTTGTCTAGGTGAGGGGACAGATTCCTGGTGCTTCCTACCCACCATCTTCCCCAGCAGCCAGCTTTTGAGGTTTAAAATTCCAGAGGAAAGTAAAACATATTGATATGAGCCAGGCATTCTCTACTGTTGTTATTGTTGTTGTTGTTTTCCTGGAGGCATTCACAAGTAGTACAAACCTAAAGGTGAAGATTACAAACAGAAAGTGAAGGTTTAAAAGATGAGACATCAGCAGAACTATTAGCAGTAGTTCCACAGTACAAAGGAGACTAAAATTGGAGTTCAGGACCTGCCAAGGCAGAGCTTTGGGATTCATTGAAGAACTACACCCCAGAAATAGGGACACGCTAGAAGTAGGTCAAACCTTACAAAGACTGAAACCAAGCCTTGAATCAGATCAGTCCCTGAATGAATTATGTGATATGTATAACATCATACAGATCCTCTATAACATATTTTACACAATATTCAACATTCAATTAAAAAATATTAAGAAACAGAATCAATGAGAAAAAAATAGAAATAGATGCACAGGGGATTCAGAAAGTTATGAGATAAAGGCTTAAACCAACTGTGATTATATATGTTCTAAATGATAAAAGGCAAAATACAAACTTCCACCAGAGACTCATACTTATTTAAAAGAAAAATAAAATGGACTTAACAAATGCAAAAAATATATATATTGTAGTTAAGAATACAATAGATTGGTAAAAAAGAAGATTAAATACAAAAGAAAAGGGAGATAGTGATTTGCTAGATATATCAGTAAAAAATAATCCAGATTGAAACAAGGTAGGAGAAAGAATGTACAACATGAGACATGGCAAAAGATTGAACACTTGTGCAGTTGGAGTTATAGGAGAAGGAAGACAAATGTAGCAGGTGAAATATTTAATTAGATAGTGATATAGAATTTTCCAAAACTGAACAAAAGCCACAGATTGCAGACTACCTGAGAACATCAAGTAGGATAAATACAAAGAAAACCACACCTAGGTAAATCAGAGTAAACTACTAAAAACAAAACAAAACTCAAAGACAAAAAGACATTCAAAGCAGCCAAAAGGGAGGGGGAAGCACTATTATTTTCAAAAGAGCGAAAGTAACCAAAAAGAAGCCAAAAGACAAAGTAATGGCATTCTTTAAAATATTGAGGTAATAATCACCATCCTAGAATTCTACACATAATGAAAATTTTCTTCAGAATTGAAGATAAAATAAAGGCAGTTTCAGAAAATAAATGCTCTGAGAATTTATTGCCAGCAGATTTGCCATCAAAGTAATGATAAAATAAATTTTTTCACTCATGAAAGAAACAGAAAAGAAGACAAAAAATTGAAACACATTCCATGCTCACAAATTGGAATAATGAATACTGTTAAAATAGCCACACTACTCAAAGTGAGCTAGATTCAATGCAATCCCTATCAAAATGCCAGTGATATTCTTCACAGAAATAGAAAAAAAATACTAAAATTCACATGAAACCACAAAAGATCCCAAGTAGTAAAAGCAACCCTAAGCTAAAAAATTTTAAAAAGAAAAATTGAAGCTGAAGTCACATTACCTGGCTTCAAAATATACTACAAAGTTATAGTAACCAAATCAGCATGGTATTGGCGTAAAAACAGACACATAGATAAGCAGAACAGAATAAAAAACCCAGAAATAAATCCACGTAATCACAGGCATCTGTTTTTTGACAGAGGTGCCAGGAACATTCACTGGAGAAAGAACAATCTATTCAACAAAAATGGTGCTGGAAAAACTGAATACACATGTTCAGAAAAATAAAATTAGTTCTCTATCTCTCATTATATACAAAAATAAACTTAAAATGGATAAATACTTGAATGTAATGCCCAAAACTATGAGACTATGAGAAGAAAACATAGGGGAAAGTTCCAAGACATTGGCCTAGGCAAACATTTTATGGAGAAGACCGCAAAAGCACAGGCAACAAAAGCAAAAAATAGACAAATGAAATTATATTCAACTAAAAAGCTTCTGCACACCAAAGGAAACAATCAACAGAGTAAAGAAACAACCTACAGAATGGGAAAAAAATGTTTGCAAACCATTCATTCAACAAGGAATTAATATCCAGAATATACAAGGAACTCAAAGATCTCAACAGCAAAACAACAAATAATCCAATTTAAAAATGGGCAAATGAGTTGAATAGACATTTTTCAAAACAAGACATACAAATGACCAACAGGTGTATGAAAAAATGCTCAACATAGCTAATCATCAGGGAAATTCAAATCAAAACCACAATGAGACATCATCTCACCTCAGTTAGAAAGAATATTACCAAAAAAGCAAACAAAAAATGACAATAACAAAAAACCAAAACAGATACTAGAGAGAATGCAGAGAAAAGGGAACTCATACACTGTTGGTAGAAATTTAAATCAGTATAGCCATTATAGAAAACAGTACGAATATCTTCAAAAAACTAAAAATAGAACTACCATATGATCCAGCAATCCCACATATCCTAAAAAATGGAAATCAGTATGTCAAAGAAATTCCTGCACTCTCATGTTTGCTGCAGTACTATTCACAGTAACCAAGATATGGAGTTAACTGAACTGTCCATTAACAAATGAATAGATAAAGACAAGGCAGTATATATACACATAATGAAATATTGGCTGGGTGCGGTAGCTAATGCCTGTAGTCTCAGCACTTTGGGAGGCTGAGGCAGGTGGATTACTTGAACCCAGGAGTTCAAGACTAGTCTGGGCAACATGGCAAAACCTCATCTCTACCAAAAATACAAAAAAATTGCTGGGCATGGTGGCATGTACCTGTAGTTCCTGCTACTCAGGAGGCTGAGGCAGGAGGATCCCTTGAGGCTGGGAGATGAAGCCTGCAGTGAGCTGTGATCACACCACTGCAATCCAACCAGGGCAACAGAGTGAGAGCTTGTCTCAAAAAGAAAGGAAAGAAACAAGAAAGGAAAGAAAGGGAAGGAAAGGAAGGAAGGAAGGAAGGAAGGAAGGAAGGAAGGAAGGAAGGAAGGAAGGAGGGAGGGAGGGAAGAAGGAAGGAAAGAAGGAAGGAAGGAAGGAAGGAGACAGAAAGAAAGAGAAAGAAAGAAAGAAAGAAAAAGAAAGAAAGAAAGAAAGAAAAAAAAAATATTATTCAGCCATAAAAAAAGAATGAAATCCTGTCATGTGCAGCAACATGATGGAATTGGAGGATATTGTTAAGTAAAAGCAGTCAGGAACAGAAAGACAAATATCACATATTTCTCTCTCTTTTTAATATAAATTGTTTTAGCTCCCACATAAGAATGGAAGTAGAGAGTAGAATGATGGTTATCAGATGCCGAGAAGGATGGGGGTTGGGAATAAAGAGAGGTTAATGGCTACAAAAATACAGTTCTAGAAAGAATAAGTTCTAGTGTTTGATAGCATAGTAGGGTGATTATAGCTAACAATAATTTATTGTATATTTCAAAATAGCTAGAAAAGAAGATTTGGTAGGTTCCCAACACAAAGAAATAATATTAGGTTGGTTCAGAAGTAATTGCGGTTTTTGCCATTAGAAGTAATTATTTTCGAACCAACCTAATAAATATTTGATATGATAGGTGATTTCATCATTACACATCGTATGCATGTGTCAAGATATCACATGTACCCCCATAAATATGTGTAATTATTATGTAGCAATAAAAATCTAGTCTTTTAAACTAGAGAAATTTGATGAAAAAGCATGGAAATGAAGGAAGAAATAAAGAGCAGAGAATGGAATAATTATGCCAGTAACTTTAATTGAATACTGACTCTTTCAAACCATAACCAACAAACTAGTAGAAAAGAAAAGAAAATAATAAAAAGTGCTTCATTAACCAAAAAATGCAAAAAAGACAAAAAAGATTATGAATTAGGACAAATAGAAAACCAATAGAAAAATGGTAGATATAAGACCAGATTTATAAGTACTTATATTAAATGTAAAATAAGTCAATAATCTAATTAAAACATAAAGATTTTAAGACCAAATTAAAACACCAAAACTGAAGTATATGCTACTTTAAGAAGACGTATCTTAAATACAAAGAAAGAGAAAAAATTGAAAGTAAAATAATGAAAAAATATAGATACAATGTTAACAGTAATCAGCAGAAAGTGTTGCAGCTATATTTTTTAAACAGAGGACTAAGAAGCATGACTAAAGATAAAACAGATAGAGGGATAACTAATATATATATTAAAATATCAATTCACAAGGAGGATATTACAGTTCTAAATTTGTATCTGAGAGCATAGCTTCAAAATATGTAAAGAAAAATTTCACAAGATTAAAAGGAAAAATAGATACATCCGTAATTATAGTGGGATACTTTAATACAGGGGTCCCCAGCCCCAGGGCTATGGACCAGTACTGGCCTGTGGCCTCTTAGAAACGAGGCCACACAGCAGGAGGTGAGCAGCAGGTGAGAGAGCATTACCACCTGAGCTCTGCCTTATGTCAGGTCAGTGGAAGCATTAGATTCTCATAGGAACACAAACCCTATTGTGAACTGTGCATGTGAGGGATCTAGGTTGCATGCTTCTTATGATAATCTAATGCCTGATGATCTGAGGTGGAACAGTTTCATCCTGAAACCATCCCCACCCCCAACCCCGGTCCATGGAAAAACTGTCTTCCACAAAACTGGTCCCTGGTGCCAAAAAGGTTGGGGACTGCTGTTTTAATATACCTTTCTCAGAAACTGAGAGAACACAGAGTAAAAATCATTAAAGATGCAGAAGATCTGAACAAATCTGACCTAGTTACATCTATAGAATGCCAAATCCAATAGATGTAGAACGTGTATTTTTTTGTCAATTTTTTGGTAAATGCTCAACCCATATTGAACATTTACCAAAACTGACCATTCTGGACCATAAAAGAAGTGAATATACTTTGAAAGATTGAAATCAGCAGAATATATTCTCTGACCGAATTGGAATTAAGTTAGAAATTAGCAACAATAGGATAACTAGAAATGCATACATGTTTAGAAACTAAGCAATACATCTACAAATAATCTAGGGGATAAAAGATTTTTTGGTGGAAATTAGAAAATATTTTGAACTAAATGACAATGAAAATGTAGCATACCAAACTTTGCGTATGGTATCCTGACAACTAAATTAAACTTGTGATCCTCTTATCAGATCATCTGTTAGATATTACAAACATTAAAAAGGTAATATAATGTTATTATAGATAACTATGTGACAACTAATCGGAAAATTCTGAAAACAAAATTTCTAGAAGAAAAGTTACAAAAATAAGCTCAAGAAAAATAAACACATCTGAATATATGTATTCAAGAAATACAAACGGAATTTTAAAACTTCAAAGACAGAAAACTTCAGGCCCAGATATCATCCCTAGTGAATTCTTCTAAAATTTTGGGAAGATAAAGTGTTAGTCTCCAAAGATTAGAAAACTTACAAGAAGATTACAGAAACTGAAAATAAGCAAGACCATCAATGTCTCGGAACTTACAGGTATGAAGATATAGTTTAACCCACTGAATAAAAAACTGCCTGAAAGCATAGGGAAAATGAATGAGTAACAGAAAAAGGAAGTCATAAACACTAACTACAGTTTTTTCATCAGCTTCAGACAGGTGGACTGTAATATCTACCTGTATTTTATTTTTTTTCCTTGATACATGATATGTATGTTTCTATCTTTAAAATAATTTTTCTCATATTTTACCCCTCTTAGTTTATATAGAGTATACGGGTAATCGTTAACCTAGTAATTTACAGGTTACTGAGTATACAGACCACATTGTGGCAAAACAGAAGGAGGAAAGGATATGATCTAGAAATTTAGACTTGGTGATAAACATGGTAGCCAAGGAACCATGGTGAAGGATAAGTGAGTAGGAAGTAGATATCGACCCAAACACTGGACTTCTTACTGCTGGGCTTAGGTTTTTCTGATCCTGAGAAGTATTCATAGTGCTTCTCAGTCATCCTCTCCCAAGGGCTCAATAGGGCAGTGGAAGCCCAAAATGGTGATTTGTGCTAACATGGTCATCATCACGGTAGTGAAGGGTACTGTAAAATAAGAGTTGCAGGTGGCATATGTAGTAATGAGAAAATGAAACAGTGTGAGCTCCCTCAGGTCACTGAGGATTATATGCAGAGGCAAAATGTCTGAGTAATTCCTTCTGAACAAAGCATAGCTCAGTGCTATTCCTGGATCAGGGCCTACTAAATATGTTGGTTTTGATAACGATCAAGATTACACATCAACAGACAGTTGAGTGAAAAAATGGATTAACGTCATGCTATAAGTATGAGCCCAAGAATGTGTTTGAAAACAGCTGCTATGAGAAGGACTGGAACAGAGCCATGATAACAGACCAACATATTCTGGCCCCCAGGACAGAGTCAGTTGTTTGGCGAAGTTAATAAAAGTGTCATGTTTTCTAATACTGCTGCTCCAACAAGCTAAAATCCTCCAAGAGCAGACAGAGATGCTAAGGAATGAGGTTCTGGCTGGGCACGGTGGCTCATGCCTGTAATCCCAGCACTTTGGGAGGCCAGGGCGGGTGGATCACGAAGTCAGGAGATCAAGACCATCCTGGCCAACACGGTGAAAACTCATCTCTACTAAAAAAAAATAATACAAACATTAGCTGGGCGTGGTGCCACGTACTTGTAGTCCTAGCTACTGAGGAGGCTGAGGCAGGAGAATTGCTTGAACTTGGGAGGCAAAGGTTTCAGTGAGCCAAGATCATGCTGCTGCACTCCAGCCTGGCTACAGAGTGAGACTCATCTCAATAAATAAATAAATAAATAAATAAATAAATAAATAAATGCCTCACTAAATCAAATGGGAAGTCCAAGCCCAGGAAGGACAGGCCAATTATCAACTCAGAGACATGGGTGGTTCCCCATATGCTGCTTAAAGTTCCATTAGTTTTTTGGGTGTGTTCAAAAGCAGTACTTCTGGTTACCTGTCATAAGCAGGAGATTTGTATCTCAACAAAAGAAGATTTTCATGTACTTGGAAAATTCCCATCTTGTTACAAATGTTATGAAATAACAATGGATATCACATTTTCTTTCTCCCTAGGATGCTAAAGTACTTTGATATATATCTTATTTCATTTCAAAACAGCCCCTTGGGGCTATGGGAGGGAGGGATTAAATATATTTGGCATATGGAATACTCAACGATTGAATGAAAAGTAAGGGTCAAAAATAGTCAAGAATATAATGTAGTGTCTTCGGCTCCTAACACAGTGACTTTTCTTAGACTTAGCCTTACTTTGGTGACTTTCTGGACACAATTCTAGCCACAGGAAACTGACTTCACAATCTAGACTTATATTCAATCAACAAACACTTGCTGACATTCATTAAGTACAACTTATTAACTAGGTGTTTCAAGGGTAGGGTGGCCATGGTGGTTCATTAGGCAACATCCAGTGCATACCTCCCTTCTTGGTGTCTTATTCTGTTTGTGCTGATATAGAAAAAATGCCATAAACTGGGTGGCTTATAAGCAAAATAAATTTATATCTTACAGCTCTAGAGGCTGAGAAGTCCAAGATCAAGGTGCCAGCAGATTCAGTGTCTGCTGAGGGTTCTCTTCTCTGCTTTGTAGACAACATCTTCTTGCTGCATCCCCACTTGGTGGAAGAGGCAAACAAGTTTCCTAAAGACCTCTCTTATAAGGGCACTAATCCCATTCATGAGGGGCTTAATCACCTTCCAGTGGTCTTATCTTTAAATACCATTGCCTTGAGGATTTGAAAGGGACACAAACATTCAGTACATAGGAGATAGGACCAGGCAGTTTGGGGAACTGCCTGTAGCTCAAAAGGTAGATGTGATGTATCTAAAGAGTCATCCTGCCCCCCATGACAGTGATTGGTTTAGGAATGGGCATGTCACCAAAGAAAGACTTTCTGGAGGCTTCCAAGGAAGTGCTTTCTCACTCTTAAGGGAGCAACAGGAAAGCAGACACTCCCCTGCCAATGGCTACTGGCAGCTTTCCCACAGCCTCAGGAGGAACTGCCTTAGGATTAGACTGATGCTGTGGACAGCAGCATGGAAGATAAAAAGACACTAAGTCCTTGATGACATTATTGGACTTCTGGATCTACTAAGGCCAAACACTCTTATTTCTTGTTTTCATCTCATATGTAAGCTAAAGAAAAATCTTATTGCACAAGCCAGTTTGCGTTGGCTTTCCTGTTGCTTATAGCTGAGAACATTCTAATGCAAAAGGGACTCGGAAAAAAACTATGCTGACATGCAAAAGAAGCCTACATCTCCAGCTTCAGATCCTCCTTTCTGGCCTTCATTCCATACAACCAGGGCCTTGTAACCCCAACAGGTCCTTGTAACCCAACAGCCCAGGGTGCAGACACTTCATTTCCAACCAACCCCAAGCTCTCCTCACCCAACTTCTCCTTATACCATTCATTAATCATGGTCCAAGCCACTAGATACCTGGGCTTATGAAAGGATTCATCCTCATTACAAAATCCTCTATGTGAGGTTGGCCCAGGGTCATATTGTAGGGTAATGAGCTGTTAAGTACTTTTTAAATTTTATCCCTGGCTATACCCCTCTAGCCCCGCTTTGAGCCTTCCTCCAGGTATTTTGTCCTTGGGGGAAAGAGGAAGAAGGCAGCACGGTCTTCTACATTGTCACTTTCCAGTCCCACAAAGAGATTTCATTCTCCTTGAGCTTTCCAGTTGCAGTGTACACAGACCTACTCCTGAAGTTGCCCTGTGCTGAGTGTCCCTGACTTGATGGTCTCCCAAGACCAAGCTTAAAGAGGCTGCAGGTGTCTGGAGCAGATTCCCAAAGAGAGGCTTCTCATCCTAGAACAAAGGCTCCATTGTGACTGAAACTGCCTGCTGGGCAGTGGTGTGGTGTTATCCCAAGCAGCCCCCAAGAAGCTCAGGGTCTAAGAACTGGGAATCAGAGTGGAAGGACAGGGAAGGGCAGATTTTCGGTAATTTCACAAAGCCCATTCAGGAAATGGGTTGAGGGTGGAAGACAGGGCAGTTTCTCTGAAGAAGTGAAGGAGCATTGACTTTGAAAATAGATGGACTCAATTCAGTTGTCACCTCCCAAATTGACTAGCTTCGTTACCTTTGACAAAGTCCTTAACTTCTCTTTCCTGTAGAATGGAACCAATGATCACTACCTCTTGGAGTTGTTGTTTTAACAATTTTAGTAATTTATATACAATAATTGTATATATTTATGGAGTAAAATGTGATGTTTTGATATACATATACATTGTAGAAACATTAAATCAAACCAATGAAAATATCCATCACCCCTACTTATCATGTTTCTGTTGTTGTAAGGGCAAAGTCTACTCTTTTAGCAATTTTGAAATACACAGTCCATTATTATTAACTGTGGTCACCATGCTGTTTGAAGATTACAAAGACAAAGCACCTAACACAGACCTTTGTTAGTGGCATCTTTTAGGATCCTGTGCCCTCTTCCTCTTTGTGCAAAGTTTAAAACCACTCAGGGAGGTGCCCTGCAGAGGGGAGGGACTGGGAGCTCAGTGATAGGATACTATCTTATATGAGAGCATGTGTCCAAAGGGAAAAAGCACAGGGAAAGAATCTAACAATTAGATTCAAGACCTAGCTCTGTAAACTGGGTGACTGGGTCCTTCACTCATCCTCTCTGTGTTTAGCTTCCTTCTCTGTAACAACAGAGTGGGACCAACTCATCTGTAAGATCCCTTCGAGGTTTCAGGACTTCAAGAGGAGGAGATAACCACCCTGGACATGCCTGGTAAGGATCACAGGCAGATGTGATTTCATCTACACACAGTTCCTCGTTGGGCCTCCCTGAGTGCTCCCTGCAGGGTCTTTGTCCTTGGCCACTGGCCTCACAATGCCTCACACTCACCCTCACCCTCCTGTTTCACACTCCTTCAAGAAGCAAATGGTAGCACCTTCACCACCCCTTGCGAATGGGCCAAGTATTGTGTCTGATCCTACACTTCCACAATTCTCTAAAGGCTGAATTCCTACCTAATTATTTCTTCTCTTTCATTCTGTCAGTTCCAAATTAGGGGTTTCATATTGCTTTAGGACTTTTCACCTTGGAATTCTATGCCAGAATTGAAACAATCCAGGAACAGCCCTTTCAACTCTGTCCCTTTAACATTCTCCCAATGTTTCATCTTCACCATTTTCATGGAAACTCCTCCTCTGTGTCTGTGCCCATCTAGACCCAAAAGTCCTGCTCAGTTTCATCTTAAGCAGTTTAAATGACATCCTGATAACTGTGTCATGGTCTGTCTTGTTTCCAGAAGGCATCTTTCTCACTGGCTGCCCAGGGTGAGGTTCCATTTTTCTATTTCTTTTCTAATAGACTCCAGAATTGGGCTTTCTTCAGCAGAACTGCATGCTTGGAAGTTGAGTAAGAATGGAGAATTCAGGCCATGTGTGCTGAGAAATCCCAGATGAAGTGTGCTAAAAATGCAGATTTCTGACCTCGGGCATGGTGCCAGAAAGAAGTTTTAATGTCCAAGGGTTTTATGCTTCAAAGATAGACCCTTGTGATTGTTGGTTTAAACCTGCATACTACACAGGAAGCAATCTGATATCCCATTGACTGGAACATGTAAGGTAAGTCAAAATTGCTTCAATTGAGGCCAACAACTTTGCTGAAGATTTGATACCCTCTAGAGATTATTGCCTAAAATAGGTGAGTAGAGGAACAACTTGCTCCACCAATTGCACATTCAGCATATTTCATATATTACAGGCAGATTTAAGAATTTAAGTATTAGAATGACAAAGAATTAAGAATTAGGATTAGTCTTTATAGCATTTTCTGGCATTTGACAGCTTTTTGAAAATGTATAAACCCTCAAATTAAAAAGATGGATAATAACTATCATTTGTTAATTGCAAAGCAAATGTATTTCTCCAGCAAAGAGAACCTGTCATGGTTTAAATAATGGTATAGCATTGCATCGATGATCCTCTTTCTAGGAAATACTTCAATTCTACCTTGTGAGAAGGTGACCCAACCAAATTGAGATGCTCTTTTAAAATATCATCTAATCCAATAAATTTTTATTGAAAATTTCCATGTGCAAAACACTAAAGAGGATACCAAGATAAGACATTTTTTTTCCCTTGAGACAGGTGAAAAGACAAAGATAAGCAAATAGCTACATTTAATAAATAAAATCTAATAAAATATATCTTAAAAAATAGATAACATACAGTGAAAAGTATTCTAGGAGGAAATTAATGACCCTTTGAGAATCTGGCAAAGTCTTATGGAAGAAGTGGCGTTTGAGCTGAGCCTTGACCAACGGGGCACACTCCCACAATTAGAGGTGATGGGAAAACATTTCACCTGAGGAGGAAGAACAGCTGAGCCAGAGTTAAGAAAGAAGGCTAATGCACACACCGGCGAGAGACAAAATGTGGTCTGAATAGTGCATCTGGGGAACATACCTTTAGTAGAGACTCAGAGACCAGGGCAGAGGACCGTGAATGGCTATCCGAGAAGTTTTTCGTTTTTTCTGTTCTAGCTGGTCCCTCTGGTGTTGCTCAAGGGAATCATTTACCAACATTGTATAAATAACCCCAGCAAACCCTATATTGAGTTGTCCATGAGAACAGCAGCTCCATGAAAAATCAACACCTATTGCAAATCACTTTCTGCAATTCAGAGAACTTGCCCTTAAACATTCAATTGGGGCTCAGATTGGAAACCATTGTTTTCTTTGTCCATGGTTGATGTTGTTAGCTGTGTCTCTTCCAAGCAGGAGTCACGCAGGTCCCTCATACTTCACTTCCAGCTGATCTGAAGTTAGTGACCAACACCACTGAGATGTCCTCCTGAGTGCCTTCAGGGGAATTTTGTGTAGTCCATATAACTTTGCATTCTAAATCACACCATCCTAAACATATCCTCCACATTTGATGAACACCCTTCTATCCATATTTACATGACACAGTAAGACTCAGACAACTGAAACTCAATTTTATTTATCTAGGTAAGTAAAAAGAATCAGCAAGATTGATGGCATGCTTCAAAAGGCACACTCCAGTGGCAGTGGGTTTATGGATAATAGGATGAGTCTGGGCTGTTAGGAGGATTTTACAATGCTCCAGGCAAGAGGTAACAAGAACCTGAATTAAAGCGGTGAGACTTAAAAGAAGCACAGATATGGGAGGCATGTTGAAGATAGGATCAAAAGGGTTTGGCAAGTGATTGAAAGTATGGAGACAGGGAGGCAGAAATGCTAAAGTGGCTTTCCAAAGGCGTGAGGCTGAGTTCACAGGAGGATGACAATAACATTACACAGGGAAGGAGAACCCAGAAAGAGCAGTGATTCTGGGGCTCAGGGAAAGGCGATAACTTATAAAGAATATGCTTAGCTTCTATTTGCTGAAGTAGTGAGAATTAGGGTAACCCTTTAATATTATTCTCCAAACTGGGACACCATCAAGAGAGAAAGTGGATGATTTCATAATCGCACCAAGACAACAGGTCTAAACCAAGATTGCTCCAAGTACATCCAGATGTTTGGTTCCCTTATTTATAACACCTTTTACTATTCACTCAGTGGGGGCTGGCATTAACGAAGCTGGCTCATGGTTTCTTGAATCTTGGGACCTCAGAGTTAGAGTGAAGCCCCCCAAAAAATCCATATAACAGTCTCTCAGGACTCCCAGAAGGTCCTCTCTACTCCAGTCCGTATGTCCAGCCTCTATCGGAACAGTCCCCAGGACTGGGGACTCAATATGACACTTAGAAGCTCATTCTATTTTTGGACAGTGCTAAGTATTCTTTCTCATTATACTTAGCTAAAATTGGCTTCCCTGTGAATTCAGCACATTGGTACTAATAATAGTTCTAATAATAATGATATCACCAATATTAAAATAGCTAACCCTTATGGAGCATCTACAAAGGGCCAGGCCTTTCATGAATTGTTTTTGAAACTGTCCGACAAATCTATTTACATTGTAGCATCCCCCTTTTACAGATGAGGCACCAGACACTGAGAGGGAATGTTACTTCCCAGGGACATACTACTAATAAGTGGTAAACTAGAATATGAACCAAGTTCTCTCTTCCTGATCTTAAAGCCCATATTCTTTCCACAATAACACCTATCTTCAGGTCAAAATTGTTTAATCTTGGAGGAATGCAGACCAAATTCAATCTCTCTTCCATTTGTCAGCCCTTATGATATTTGAAATAATTATCATCTCTTCCCATGATGATCCTGATTCTTATTTCATCTTCCCCACATCTGCCCTACCGACAGGCACCAGCTTTTTCTTTTTAACATTTCTGGATTCCTCACTGTCCACAGGTTTCAATGTAATAATGTACCTTTTAAAATATGATGCTCAGGACCAAAACCTATTTCAGGTGTTTTCCAACCAGCACAATCACCAGCTACCTACTTGCTCTGCTCTGGGTACGTGGCTTCGGCACAACACAAAGTCTCTGAAGATTGATTTTCCCCTTCATTACCATCTCCTCTTCATTGATCAGTTGTTTGTCACAGGCATGTCAGGTTGTTAGTCATTTACAAGGGTTCAGCATGGAGGGTGTGGCATCCTGATGCAATTCATCATCAACTCTAAATGTAGATTTTGCTGGTGATAGATGTAGAAGACATCTATTGTTTTTGCCCATTGGAATCCTCTTTCGTTGTTGTTGTTGTTTTAGAGACGGAGTCTCGCTCTGTCGCCCAGGCTGGAGTGCAGTGGCGCAATCTCGGCTCACCACAAGCTCCTCCTCCCGGGTTCACGCCATTCTCCTGCCTCAGCCTCCCGAGTAGAGTAGCTGGGACTACAGGCACACTCGCCACCACGCCCGGCTAATTTTTGTTTCTTTAGCAGAGATGGGGTTTCACCATGTTAGCCAGGATGGTCTCGATCTCCTGACCTCGTGATCCACCCACCTAGGCCTCCCAATGTGCTGGGATTACAGGTATGAGCCATCGCGCCCGGCCTTGAGCCACCGAGCCCGGCCTTGGAATCTTTTTTAGATAACAGTGTCCTTATTTCTTTGCCCTTTCAGTCTTTATTCCAGAGGTGAGCAAGAATCTACCACTGGATTCTAGCAGCAGAACTCATGACCTAGACTTATCCAATCACATACCAAGCCCTTGCCTTAGAGATTGGTATAGGAATGGGCAGAGTGGGCTAGTGGATTTTATCAGTTACCTGTTGCTATCATAATGCCGTGTAACAAATTATTACAAAACTCAGTGGCTTCTAATAACAAGCATTTATTTCTTGCTCACATTTCTGCAGGTGGCTGAGGTTTGACTAACAAAGGGTAGGCTTGGATGATGTTGGCTCCAAGCAGATGACTACGTCCAGGGTTGGTCCAGCTTTCATCCTCCTTGCACAACACGTCTTTCAAAAAGGCATTTTCTTCCCATGGTGAAAGGCAGGTGTGCAGCAAGAGGGAAAGCCCAACTGTATACTTCAAGTTTCTTCTTGAAGAATCTGGTTTGGCTAATGGGATGCTAACATTTGCTAGCATCCCATTAACCAAACAAGTTACATGGGCAAGTCCATGGCCGCTGAGCTTGGACAATAGTACACTGCCTATCATGAGACTGTGGCCATAAGGGGATGTATAATGCTGCCACAACAGAGTAAAGAATTGTGATCAAGAAATAAGTCAATGTACCACAATGATACTGTCTGGGTGAACAGAATTCAAATCCCAGCCTTCATTTGAGTTCTTTATGAAACTACTATTTCTATTTGAAACTCTATTTCCAGTAGACTGGGTGCTACAGTGCAGCAAGCCTAAAGTTTTGGACCACCACCCAGAGACGGAACTGAACCACCACAGAGAAAGAAGAGCCTGTAGGTGGAGCCTGGTGGCAGGAGTTGAGCCCTAAATGAAGCTATACCTGCAGTCACCTGCTGAGTATCATTCAGTGTTGTGAACCAATACATTCTGTTTTGCTTAAACCAATTGAGTTAGGCTTTCTGTCACTTTACACACAAAGGCATACTAACAGCTGGTGAATGAATGAAATCATCTTTGCAACTGAGTTATAGCACATGATTATTAAGCCTATAAATACTTTGGCCAGAGTTTTTATAACACAGTCTTCTAGCCCCCTCATCATTGTCACAGCCCTTCCTAGGTGGAGTGATAGCATACAATGCCTGGAACTAGGCCATTTCATCTTGTCTCTCAAACATCTTTTAAAACCACTTCTAATTATTAGTAATCTAGGTTGATATTTAATGATATATTATCCCATTAAAAAGCCCTTTTCACCTTAAGTGACTTCAATTTTTTTTCACGGAAGAAATAAAACTGAATTTAAAATTCCAGAATGGAAGCTCAAAAGAAGCAGAATTACTGTTTTTTTAAGGCCAAAAAAGGGAAGAGTTTTGTAATTACATTGTGTTCCTGGCCTGTGTGATTGAGTTTTTTGCTTTGACTGTTTAAGAAAAGAAACGACATGGTAAGGTTGAAAGAGCACTTAATTTCAGAAGCCATCGCCTTTGTCCAGGCTCATCACATCAGTCTCCCTTAGTTTCCTCATCTAAATAAAGGGGATAGTTTCTGTCCTATATGACTTACAAGGTTGTTGCAATAATCACAGGAGATAATGAATGAGAATTAGATATTGTTATTATTTTCCTGACAATAAAATCACTTTCTGAACATGGCAAGTTTAGAGAGAGACCGTTTGATTTTAGCTACTCAGCTGTATTTTATAATGCTTTTATACCCTGTAACTAGACTGTTCCGAGTGTTACAACCACGACATTGGAAGAAAGGGTGGCCATATTTCCCAGCGCTTTCTTAGGAGTAAGAAAGCCTTTCCTACAAGTTCCCAATGATACTCCTCTCCTGATTCATTGGTCAGAAGA
Organism: Nomascus leucogenys; assembly: GCF_006542625.1. NCBI lineage: Eukaryota > Metazoa > Chordata > Mammalia > Primates > Hylobatidae > Nomascus > Nomascus leucogenys. The sequence goes on along the minus strand of NC_044381.1, from coordinate 70,464,121 downwards.
GGGTAACATGTCCAACTATTAAACCGAACATTGGCATAGGGGAAGGGGACAGCTAAAATTGGCTTAGACGTATTTCCTTTGCATCCAATACCATGTTCAAGAGAGTGCATACCTGAACAAGACCAGAGTTTATTTCCCAAGAAAGAGAAACGGTGCTGAGGTTGGAGACCAAAAGTATCTGGTACAGTACTTACCAAACTCTACTAAAAATGGCCTGCCTACATGTCTGAATCCATTACTCTCTAACTTCTGGGGCAAGAGAGGTAACTTGCTCTTATATCCCAAGCACCCAAGACAATTTCCAAAACCCAGTGGGAACTCAGTAAGCACTTATTGAATTTTATTACCAGATTTTAAATTCATTTTAGCTCTAAGGCACTATAAACATGTTTCAGTGGTAAGCTGACAGTCATTTCTATACTTTTCTTGGTGCTGGATGGAGACTTAGTAGGGAGGAAGAAACACCCCATGCTATGTGTAAAACTCCTGATAGCCTTCTGTGATTCTTTGATTTTTAGGATGATTCCATTTCCCTGCCACCCTTTACATTATTATCTAAAACTTTTAGAACTAATTAGAAGTGGGAGGATCAAAGATGATATATTTTAAATTTGCTTCCCGCCTCACCCACTTAAAGTAAAGAATCCTGCATAGCCCATTAAGCTGGAGGTACTTGCTGACAGGAAGGAAACCATCTGGTGAACAACTTCTGTTAATTATGTTGGAACATACTAACGAGAATAAAGAACAGCCCTTAATGACCTTCCCCTTGGTGGCAGAATCCACTGCAGAGTAGACAGTCATGGCTCAGAGCCAAAAGTTAATGGTTAGTATTGGCACCGAACACTCAGGCTCACTAGGACTTAATAATCTCCCCTCGGTGGAGAAAGTATTTTAGGCATTCACAGCATAAATCCTCCTACCACCTGCATGTAACTGAGCTCCAAAATAGTCATTTAGGGCATTATTTGGAATCCCTTAGTAAATGTGAATCTGGGTGTTACCTTCTCTGTATCTTTGGACTCATCGAATGAGGCCAGACAAAGGTTTGCATTTTGTTTCAACCAATAACAATATTTAAATATTTCCTGGCAAAGAACAGATGCAATTATTGCATATCCCAGAGGGATAAAGATACACAAAAATAATTACCCTCATTATGACCTGGATGAGTTAATTATTTATAATAATATTTCTAATTCCACTTTACCCTTGGAAATCTAGACAACCCTATGTTGCCCAGCAAAAAGGCAGTTAAAGCTGCGGCATTTGTATCACGAATTAGCTATAGGTATCAAAAACACAGGTATTTTTGTTTCATTCATTTCTACTTGGTTTCACAAATATTTTTAAAGTGGCTTATGTAGAATGACAAGATTAGGTAAAATTTAAAAGAAAGCTGTTTAAAATTTAAAAATTTAATATTAAACTTTAAAAAAAGTTTAAAAGGAAACAAGAGGTGAGAAAATAAATTATGGAAGCTAGTAAACAAATATGCATGTCATGAAATACTATGCCTTACTGGAGGTGGGCTACAAACTTGGCCTTAAGCTTCCTAGTAGTCCACTTAGAAAAGGCAAATACTTTAGTGGGCACTTGAGGGGCTTTGGAAAATGTTTTAAAAAACATCTCAAGCCTAAGAGTTTCCCAGTATTAAAAATACTTTAAGCTGACTATATCACCTAGTACATTCACAATATGTATGCATTTTTAAAAATCCTAGAAACTGCTGCTTCAAATCAGGTGGAAAATGTTATTTCAACAGAAATCTTAAATAAAAGATGTGTAACTATGAACTGTCAACATTTAGCTTCTAAATTATAACAAATTTGTAAAGAATATAAATCTGTAACATATTAAAGTTTAATAACCCTAGATATTAGCCAAGAAAGGGCTTTGTATATAATTTCTTGATGTATATTTAAGGCTTTTATATGTACAAGAATATAATTTTTATGAAGGCAGGTACGTCCAAGAGAGTGCACAGAAGTAACAAAATAAAAGTTGTTTGTGCCTAAATCATCCCATCTGTGTCTCTTGGATAATACTCAATCTTCTTTGCAACCACATGCATCAAGCTATTGGCTAAATATCCTTGTAGACAGGATGTCTCCTACTTGCATTTGAACTACTCTTTTGTTTAAAATATAAATGCAATTAATTTGCATTATTTATTTAATCTGTCTTTGCATACTAATGTCGCAAAAACTGAAAATAAATATTAGGTCATGATCAACATGCCTCAAAATATCTTTGTGTTCAGTGAATTTAAATAACTTTTGGCAAAAAAACTAACCCCAACTTTCTTTGAAGCTTTTGATGCTTCCCCACCTCCTACTATCCTTTGCGCCGCCCACCACTATCTTTGAAGTTGGCTCATCTGGTAACAGACTTACTGCAAGCTGTAGTGCACACCTACCATTCGAAGAGTTAGATGTTGTCCATGTGACAGATTTAATCAGTCCCTTGGTCTCTCAGACATGCAGCTGGTGGTGAATTCTTTTTTGCTAGTGTAATCTTGTAAGTGTCTTAAGTTAAAATTAAAGCTGCCATTAAATTTTCATCTTATTCTTCAAGAAGACTGTTTTCTGGAAGTAGCATGTGTATCTATTTTCATGTGGCAATGCCAAAGAGATATTTTATACTACATCAAATCTTTCATGTTCAGATTAATAGAAAAGTCAGTAAAGAATCCAAGTTGTTGGATCTGGGCTAAACCAGGTCACCTAGAATTATTGGTAAAAATAAAAATATGACCCTCTTTGGCAGTTTTATGCTACAGATGCTGCGTTTAAGATGACAGCATCGAAATACAGAAAATCATGTGGGATTTATAGAAATTCTCTCCATGTCCAAATTGCCTGGCCTCTACAAGTCAAAATGTCACTTCTGAAACACATCATTTACCAGTCCTTGAGCAAAACAAACAATCCTTACGATGTCCCCCATGGAACCAACAAGGTAAAAAGTAATAGAGTTAGAATGTTATCACAATGAGGAGAGGATGGAGTTCAGATATTGCCAACTTTTTGTAGAAAAGTAAAAAAAAAAAAAAACAAAGGAAAGGGAACTAAAATTAAATACAGGACAAAAAAGGCTTTGAAAGGAGGAAACAAAATGAACTTTTGACAACCACCAACAAATATGTATCCTGCGGGAGATGGTGGATGTGGTTGGGGAGATAGAGGATACCAACTAATAGTAGAATATTTACCCTATTCTGCGAAGAAAATCTCTATCTGGGTCTATAAGCAAGAGTCACCTTACAGGTTTTCATTGCCATTGTAATTGGGTAGAAAAGTATGTTCATGTTTTTAACCTCTTTTTAATGGAAGCTAAAGCACAAGAAAAGACTTAGGAGCGGACTTCAAAAAGTTTGTGGAAAGTAGGCTGGGCGCGGTGGCTCATGCCTGTAATCCCAGCACTTTGGGAGGCCCAGGTGGGCGGATCACAAGGTCAGGAGATCGAGACCATCCTGGCTAACACAGTGAAACCCCGTCTCTACTAAAAATACAAAAAATTAGCTGGGCGTGGTGGCGGGCGCCTGTAGTCCCAGCTACTCAGGAGGCTGAGGCAGGAGAATGGCGTGAACCCCGGGGGGCAGAGCCTGCAGTGAGCCGAGATCATGCCACTGCACTCCAGCCTGGGCAACAGCGAGACTCTGTCTCAAAAAAAAAAAAAAAAAGTTTGTGGAAAGTGGAATTAAAAGATAAAAATAAAAAATATAAACTTTATTTTATTTTATTCAAGTTCCAGGGCACATGTACAGGATTTGCAGGTTTGTTACATAAGAAAACATGTGCCATGGTGGTTTGCTGCACCTATCAACACATCACCTAGGTATTAAGCCCCACATCCATTAGCTTTTTTTTTTTTTTATGGTCTCCCTCCCTCCCTGACTCCCCACCAGCCCCAGTGTGTGTTGTTACCCTCCTTTCTTTCTCAAAATAAGCTCCACCAAGTTTAAGGCACTCTTCTAAGTACCCAGTCATTTAATCCATCCTTAAACAACTGAAAGTCCTGAGAATTTAATCACGTCAATGCAGTCTTTTTCATTATTAACTGAAGAAAAATGGGTGCCCTTTAAAGACTTTTTTAAGATTAGAAAACAAACAAACAAAAAAAACTTCAGAATGTAATCAGGACTGTAAGGTGCATGCCTAATTATTTTCCATTGAAACTCTTGAGAAATTGCCTTTGTTTGCTGAGAAGAATAAGAAGGAGCATTGTCGAGAAGAATAAGAAGGAACATTGTCATGGTGGAGAAGGACTCTAGTGAAGCTTTCTTGGGCATTTTCTGCTAAAGTTTTGGCTAACCTTCTCATAATAAGCACATGTTATCATTCTTCAGCCTTCCAGAAAGTCAACAGGCAAAATGCCATGAGCTGCCCCCAAAAATCCGTTGCCCTGACCTTTGCTCTTGACCAGTCCTCTTTTGCTGTGACTGGACCCCTTCCCTCCTTGGTAGCCATTGCTTTGATTGTGCTTTGTCTTCAGGATCATACTGGTAACACCATGTTTCTTCTCCTGTTACAATTCTTCAAAGAAAGGCTTCAAGATCTTGATCCCATTTACTTAAAATCTCCACTGAAAGCTCTGCTCTTGTCTGCAGCTGATCTGGGCACAACAGTTTTGGCACACAGCAAGTGGAAAGTTTGCCTAACATTGATTTTTTAATCAGAACTCTCTGTATGGTGAACTAATTGAGATGTCTGTGGTGTTGGCTATTGTTTCTGCTGTTAATCATTGGTCCTCTTCAAGAAGGGCACAAACAAGATGAAATTTTTTTCTCACAGATTGATATGGGTGGTCTGCCACTGCATGCCTCATCTTCAGCATCATCTCATTCTTTTTAAAACAAGTTATCATTTGTAAACTGTTAATTTATTTGGGGCATTGCCACCATAAACTTTTCATAAAACATCAATAATTTTGCCATTCTTCCACCCAAGCTTTACCATAAATTTGATATTTGTTCTTGCTTCAATTTTAGCAGAATTCATGTTGTTCAGATAAAGGCTGTTTTTAAATTGATGTTTATCCTTCTTAGTGTCTCACTCTAGGTCCTGTATGACATGCTATAAGTTAATACGAGTTTATTTTGGTTCAAAAAATTTTTGAAATCTATGCTTACATTTTTCATGATGTGCATTTTCCATGACATTTTTGAAGTCCTTTTATATATTAAACTTTTATTATTCTTTAGGAAAGAATTCTAATGAGCTCATTTTGTGCTTAAGATTTGATACTCAGAATAGTAAGGTTGTGGGTCAGAAAATCTTGGGACTGACTTCAAGCTCTACAGACTCCTGACTAGGTTATCTCTACTGAGTAAGTTTGCTAACCTATTTAACCTACAAATTTCTCATCCGTGAAATGGAAATAGGATCTTTTGCATAGTAAAAGTAATAAATACAAATTACATTGCACATAATAAGTGACTGATAAAGTATAACTGATATTTCTAGTGAAAATACATGAGAACCCTACATCCTAAAAAGTGTTACAAAATTATTCTAAGGCAGCAGAGTACTGTGTTAGGAGCATCCTATAAGACATAGATCTAAATTGCAGGATAGATTTAGAATACATAGAGTATGCTAGATAATAACAAAACTCCATGCCTTTCTTCTTTGAAAAGATAATGATACAGTTCCGGAACAAAACACTATGTCCTGAGGTTCTATTAAATGATGAAGAAACAAATTCATGAGGGTAAATATGAGACTCTTTCTTTTTGAAATATACATATTTTTTTGTTTTGGATGATCTCTAGATTCTTGGGTAACTTAGGAGTGAAAAGCCATGATTCAATTTTTACTATCATTCTAAAAGAATAAGTAAAGGCTTTTATCTTCATTTAGCAATTATTGTGTTCGTCTCAGAGGGTAGAAATTTGACTCCTATATCTACCGACTCACCTTGTTGTAGGCAAATTGCTTAATCTCCATTTTAATCATCTTCCTTATCCATAAAACAGCACAATAATATTCACCTACCTCACAGAGTGTTATGTGTCTTTATTAATTAATGTTTGGAAGATTAATATCCTTAGATGAAAGGAAATGTGAAGTATAATTATTATTTTATTTTTGCGTGATATGTTACGGAATGAGACCTTAAGATGCTGTTCCTGTGACAGAGGCCAATAGAGATATGCAGATCTGTGCATCTGATGGCCAACAAACAGCCTATACAGAAATGATACAAAAGATTTTATCAGACTCTAATTTCAGAATGTTTCTTTTTTTTTTTTTTTTTTTTATCTCTAACTGCATGAGTTAGCCAGTGATGAAGGAAAGGAGAATTAAGTATTTCCTCCATCATCACAGCATTCTACCTTCAGTTTTTACCTGTCTCTTAATCAAACAATCCTAACACATTGAGAATTCATTCTTTTCAAGGTCAGGTTAAGGGGAAGGGTCTCTAAGAATAAATCAGTAGTTAACAATAGGAACATAAATAAGGTATTTCTCTGTGTTCACCCTTTTTTATCTTTGATTTTTTTCCTTTCATACATCTTTTGGATGAACCATTTGTTGTTTTTGTTGTTTTCTTTTCAATGAAATTGCCACAAACCTCAGCATCGAATGTGAAATTTTAGAACCTGGAGGTACACCAATTAGAATATACCCAATTACACAGTGACTGTTTCCCCCTTACATTTTCAATGGCTAGGACTGTTTTGAAAGACTATTGCAGGGTTTGATGATGCTCGGAAAACACTTTAGACCCCTGAAGGAAGCAGAGAGCATACCAAAGGATTTCTAACCAAGTAACCACCCTACAGATTTACTTGCTATAATAAAAATACACACTAGTCACATCCCTGGTCCGCTTAAAACCACCTTTTCATGGCTCCCCACAGTCCATAGGTAAAGGTCATGATTTAGGAGCACTTTACAAACAAGCACCAATCTTCATTACAGTCTTGCTGCCTACTGCCCTCCTTACTCCAAATCCTCAGTACAAAATGCTTTTCCCTAACCTCAATCTAATCCTTCAGGACTCAGGTCAAAAGTTCTTTATCCCACCATCCAGGAAGGTTTTATAGTTACATCTCTGAGTCTCCCTATTATTCATAAACACATTTGCATTAACAATTGTTGCATTTATATACAAAAATTACATATATTTGTTTATTAATAAATTATTTAATGTTATTTAAATTTAAATTATATTACATTTTTATTATGTATTTATGTTTTATTTATACTTTATATATGTATATATGTTTATTTCTCTGATTTATATTTATCTATATATTTATATAGTTATTGTGTAAACATTAATTAAATACATGAAATATTATTTAAATGTATTTATGTTTATATAAATATGCATAGATTCATAGATGTGTATGCTTTATATATATATCCTCATTACTATTTACTGATAATTTTATTTATATGTTTATATTTATTTGTATTTAGAGTATGTTTAATTAAATATTAAAATTAAATAAAATTATTTAATTTCCTTTCTACTTCAACTACTAGGCTGTAAATTCCTCTAGGTCAAGTATTCAAAATGAGATTCAAACTCAACTCAATACAGTGATAATACCTACCTTTATTGAGCGCTAATTTCATGCCAGACCCTGGGCTAAGTGGTTTGTGTACATTATCTCATTTAATCTACACAATCATTGAAGGATATTGCTGTTATTATTATCCACATTTAAAGATGAAGAAAAGCAGTAACTCACCCCTAGTATTGAGTGCTTAGTTAGGCTTTGAACCCTGTTTTGGTCTTAACTCCAAAGACCTGGCCTTTGACCACTGGGTGATGGGAAAGCAAGGTGAGGGCCATGCATCCTAGTGGGTAAGAGCCAAGCAAGGGTTTGGGAGTCAGATGACCGAGGCACAAGTCCCTATTCCATTATCTCTTAGTGGCGTGGATCTAGAATATTTCCGTCTTTCATGACCATTTTGTGTGAGAGAGACCCAGATGCAGAGTGAATGCCAATTGGGAAAAGGAAAATGTATCAGTAGTTAGTGATAGAAAACTTAGATTTTGTAAAAAAAATGGACATTGTTACTTCCTCGATGACAAAACTAAAAAGAACACTGGCTAAAAGTTAAATTCCATTATTTTCTATCCTTTAGATCCTTGCACCTCAAGAAAAGGTAACATTAGAATCACCTGGGAGTTCATGCGAAATACAGAATCTCAAATTCCAACCAAGAGTACAGAATCAAGTTCTGCATTTGGACGAGATCCTCCAGTGATGCCTACGTAGGACATAGCTTGAGAAGTGCTTATTTGTATCATTCTCTCCCTGACCAATACAATTAAATTGTGATTCCAAATAAGACTTGTTGATTCTCCAACTTTATATCTAAAAGAAATTCGAGGATTACAAGAGAGAAGTAAGGGTGCAAGTAAACCAAGAATCAGAGCCTAATATCAGGTTGGCTGCAAGCAAGCCCTGTGATCTCAGCAAATTACTTTCTCTATGACTTAAATTCCATCTCTATAACTAATGTTTTAGAAGGAAGGAGGAAAAGAAGGAGATAGAAAAGAGGGAAATTAGTATAGATAATTATAAAGGAGACTTTCTAAATTCAAATATTCATTAAGTATAAGATTAATAAAGTAAAACAGACCTGACTAAAAATTATAAGGATTGTGTGTCTGTCTTAACTACTGCTGTATTTTCTAGTACTTAGTAGGTGCTGTGTAAATATAAATGAACTAATAATGAAGAAGTGATCACTCTCACACTTAAAAATACTCAGAAGTCTTTCTCAAACTAGCAGCACCTTCTTCTGTACTCCTATCATAATTTTTTTACATCCATTGACACTTAAGACAATGTAACAAATTTATTAAATGACATACAATCATCCATAACCCTATCTACTAATAACATTTATGCAGATTTTCTCCCCTCAGCACACATCTTTTACGTAGCTAATATCATAGAGTACGTAGATTTGCAATCTGCGTATTTCTTTACTATATAATAGCACTGGCATATGGCAGCCATCCAATAGACATTTGTGAATGTGCATAGCTTTCATAATTATTTTAGGTCTGCATAATATTTCTTCAAGTTAATGTGCCCTCATTTTTAAAACAGAGTCCATAATGTTGAACATGTTGGTGGCTTTTACATTTTTTTTTCCTTTTACAAAATCATTCTAGAGGAACATCTTTGAGAATGTACATTTGTGGGTCTGTCAAGTGACATTTCTTTGACATTCACAGGAGTGGATTGATTGGAACAAAGAGCACATCATTATGGCTCTTGTTACATACTGCTGAATTTTCTTTCTAGTTCCCAGCCTTTAGGATTGTGAGAGAGTCCTAAATTCTCCAGTGGCTGTAGCAAAAATTAGAAGCCAGAAGCCAGCTACTGGTGCCACCAGTCCTTGAAAATGGCAAGACAGACATTCCCACATTCTTTTCTTTCATAGACAATTTAAACAAAATGGAAATCCTGCACTAGAATTTGGCTTACAGCATCTAATGGATGAAATATCGTGTTACACAAATGACCAGACCTGCTGGATAAACAAGATACATTCAGAGTTGCATTCTTTCCCAGAATCTTTGGAGCATAGATTCACAATTCTATTTCTAGCCTATTTTTAAAATATCAAAGAGAAGGACCAGATGTCACAATGAATTAATATCCTGGACTTACAAATCTTGAGACATAGGTTCAAATTCTCCCTAGTTGAAAGTAAATACAAGTTTTCTGGCTTCTTGGAGCTCCCTAGTGAATATTTCATTCACCCCCAAATTTGACAGTTTGACAGGATGATCCCAGCATCTTCTTTTCTATCATGACCTGAGGGCTGAAAGCTCAGATGAAGTGAGGCAGGTGCCATAACTGAGCTGAAGGAAAATCCGGCCTCATCTCCCACTCCCCTCACCACACAGACCTCTAGGGATTCCTCTCTCCTGTTCAACATTTCCCCATCAAGAGGCACTGAGTTACACAGCTGTTGCTTAAGAGAGACAGGAAATAAAGGAGGAGGAGCTCTGGCCCTTTGACTGACTTAGTGATGGAGAGTCAAAGGCCATCAAAGTGCAGCTGCACAGTCCATTGGCATGGCCATGGTACTGTTGCAGTCCATCCAAGCAGATCTCATGAAGGCTCTCCCTTGATGGATTTCCCCTCAGCGACACTCACTTTTATTCTCTACTTCAGTCAGTTTCTGAGACCCGTCACAGAGACTGTGGCAATGTTATTAACATGTTTATGCTTGATGACCTTTTCTTCTAGGAAGTCTTCCTGCTAAGCTGGGGTTACATACCCTGTTGTCATGCTCTCCTGGCACCTTTCTTCCCATCCCAGCACTGCTTTTACTTCCTGCAATAGCCTGTACCTATCTGCTTCCCCCTGGGGCCCTAGACTCCATGAGAGCAGAGAATGCACCTACCCACTTCACTTCACTATTTAAAGATCTCAGTAAGGTCTTCTAGATCATCCTAGAAATCACTGGAGACACCTCTGGGAAAAGAAGAATGGCGTGGGAGAGGCAAACTTTGTGTAGGAGAGGCCCCCCTGATGGGACCTGGGATGAAAAGGGAAATGCCCCAGGCTCACTGCCAGCTGGGCACCTCACTCAAGTGAATTTCCCTAGAAACCCCAGTGGGTCCTCATGTGGAAAGTGTGGCTGGTGTGATGATAGAAAACGGCAAATGATCTTTTCCTCAAAAAGGCAAAGGAAAGGGAGGTAGCACGTTAAGCATCAATGCCAAGATGCAACCCACAATAGTTACAGTTCAGGAAAACCTGAACTTGGAAAATTTTGATTAAAAAAACACTACATATACAATCTTACTTCATATCTGTTTTTCTTTCTAGTTACATTGGATTTTCAATTTAAAGTGCATTTAAATGGACATTTTAAAAGGCAGAAGGAGCAAATTCACACATCTCCCCCAGCAGCTTGCCCACGGGATTTGTCGTAGGGAGAAAGCCTGGCTGATCCTGGGCTTTCTAAAAAGGTGGGCTGTCCACTTTTCATCCCATATGAAGATGCCCTACTTTTACGTGAGTTCAGCTTATCAAACTATGAGCATATGTTTCAAAAAAAAAAACTATGTCTTTTAAGGCATAGTAAAGACAGTTGAAACATTCTTTCTCTCCCTCCAGAAACCTAGGAATGAATTCCTCACCACTAAGGCAGAGTCCAGGAGAGAAAAGGCAACCAGCCAGAGAGGAAAAGGGAATCCAGAGAGAGCCGATCAAGTCAGGCCAAGTTAATAACAGACCTGCAAAGACCAGCCTCCAAGACTCTAACCTGGAGCCACGGGGAAATCCCAAAGAACCTGTCTCTTTATCTTTAATTTTTTTTCCCTGAAAAATATTATCTGGAGCTCTTTCTCTAAGTCTCTCGGCACCCTGATATTTGGGATAATTGCACCCACTGCTCTTAAGCTTGGGTGCGAAAATTCCCTCCTGGAGTTGAGTTTTTAAAGGGAGCAGATTTAAAGCTGTCAGCAGTAGAGAAGGCCAAATTGCTCTCATGCTTGAGCCTGTGGCCCAATTTGTTTGTAATTGGATTGGTATGCAGGGAAGATAGAGCTGTCTGGGGGAACTGCTACATGATTCCCTTTAGTAGAGGATACTACTGATGCTGCTTGTAGCCCAGCACCAGATCCCAACTAATGAGGGAGGGCAGTGAGACCCTAAACGCAGAGGAGAAGGGCCAATTCCATGTATTCACCAGATAAAAGGACAGCAGGGGATGCCCTTCGCCAAATTCAACCCAGAAATCAGAGCATACATTGCAAGGTTTGTGTGCAAAGTTAGGGAATGTGGGCCAAGGAGGAAGCTTGGATGACAGAAGGGAGGAGAAGATGAAGCTGGACAGGATTCCAAGAGTCTAATAGCAGCCCTTTACCAGGAGAAATTTTTTTTTTCAATAAAATGAAATTGCTGCAACTTCCATTGCCGTCTCAGTTGAGTCTACAAGGCCCAATTGTCAGCCAATAATATAAATTCCATCTGCAGGCCATCAGCAGCTGCAGAGCCTGAAAAATGTAGGCTTGGGGAGAAAGAGATTTAGTTCTACTCTCGGTTTTGCTACATACCATTTATGAAACTTTGGCAAGATACTTAACCCAATTGAAGCTCAGTCTTCTGATCTGTAAAATGAAAATAATAACTCCTATGAGAATGCTGACTTAAAGGGATCTTGAAAGTCTGAAGAGCCATATTGGGTAAAATTCATGGTCAATCAGCATTATCCCCACCCCTTTATATATGTTCCCCTTTACCTCAGGCACCAGAAGCCTGGGAACTACATATCCCAGATTTGCTTTCCACCAAGGTTCTGAATTTGACTTATATTTGACAATGAAATTCATTTGTGAAATATTTGTAAGGGGGAAGAGAACAAGAGATGCCTCTTCCTCTGTCAGTGGTGGTGGTGGTGACTTGAGTATGAGCTTCCACAGATGTGACCAACATGGTAGCTGGCTGGTCACCTCTAGGCACCAGCTTCAAGGCTGTGGGCCAGTTATTATTTCCTGATCTCAGGTGGCAACCTGTGTGGCATAACCTGAAACCTAAGAGTAATCCACCTTACTTTCTTGGTTCTAGTCTTTTCCGCAATGCAGTAAGGACTTATATTTGCTTTCTATTCCTATTTGTTTCAGGCAATGGGAGTTGCAGCAATTTCATTTTATTAAAAAAATTTGTATAGCAAATTATCACAAACTTAGCACCTTAAAACAACGCTTATCATACACTTTTGTAGAGCAGGTGAGCTCAACTTGGTTCTCTACTCAGGGTCTCACAGGGCTGAAATCAAGGGGTCAGCCAGATTGAGCTCTTATCTGGAGGCGCTGGAAAGAATCTACATCCAAGTTCATTCATGTGATTGGAAGGATTTACTTCCTTCTGGTCTTAGGACTGACATTCCCCTTTCCTCGCTAGCATCAACCAGGGGCCTCTCTCAACTCCTTAAAGCCACCTATGTTCCTTCCTACAAGGCCTCCCGCATCCTCCACATGGAGTCCTTCTCACAATATCACAGCCAGCAGCAGAATCCTTGTGTCAAATCCATCCCCACACTTTAACTCTGATTTGCTTTTCTGCTCTCATGAGGAGAAAGCTGCCTGCTTTTAAGGGCTCATGTGATTAGATCAGGCCCCTTAGATAATCTCCTTTTCTTAAACTGAGTCATATAACGTATCACAGGAGTGTTATATTAGCATACTTACAGCTTATAGAATTAGAGTATAAGGTTTTTGGGGAAACATTTGATAAATCCTGCCCACCATAGCACCTAATTCCCTCTATTAAATCACATCCTGCATGAAAAACCTAGAGTGGTTTCTGTTTTCCTCTACTGAACCGTAAGTGATCTGAGACCACTGTCTGCAAACAAACTCTAAAGTAGAGAAAATATCCCTTAAGGTTTCATAATGGTCTTACCCTTGGAACATGGTGGATCTTTACCCAACAAACATCAGTTCAACAAACAATTATTTAGCAACTGTCATGTACCAGGTTGTGCTACATTTAAGGCAATCAAAAAGGAATAAGAAACCCTCCTACCCTTATGGTCTAATTGGCAAAATAGCCACATGAATAGAGCATTTCAGTGGATTATAGCATCAGAGATTATAAGAGAGATTAGGTTCAAAGTGGAACACTATTCATTTACTCGAGAAGTATTGTTTAGACAGCTACTCTGAGTCGGGCATTGGCTTAGGTGCCAGCGATTGGAAGACTAATAGTGTAGGTTCCTCCCTGGAGAATCTCGAGTCTGGTGGAGGAATTGGATATGTAATCACAATAAAATATAATGTTATAATAATGCCTGCAATATTTAGACTTCTTACTAGGTACCCTACACTATGCTAAATACTTTAAGTATATTATCCTTTTTAACTTTTACTTTAAGCCACAGCTGGGCATGCTGGCTCACGCCTGTAATTCCAGAACTTGGGGAGGCCAAGGTGGGTGGATCACCTGAGGTCAGGAGTTCTAGACCAGCCGGGCCAACATGGTGAAACCCTATCTCTACTGAATATAAAAATTAGCTGGGCATGGTGGCTCGCACCTGTAATCCCAGCTACTCAGGAGGCTGAGGCAGGAGAACAGCTTGAACCAGGGAGGCGGAGATTGCAGTGAGCCAAAATCCTGCCATTGCACTTCAGCCTAGGTGACAAGAACAAAACTCTGTCAAAAAAAAAAGCTTACCTTAAGCCTAAGAGTTATATACAATTATTTTCTAAATTTTACCGAGGAGGAAAATGAGACTGAAAACAATTAGGTCACTTTTCTAGGAAAAGATAGATCTGAGTTTGCAACCCAGATAGACCCAATTCTGTCACTCCCACCCCACTCCCTCAGGGGATCACCTCAGGATCATTTCTCACCATTTCTGTACTGCCTACTCCACTCCACCTCCACAGCTTACTGCCATTCCCACACACATGGGCTTCACTTCCCACAGCCAACACCTGCACTCTTTCTTGGAGAACTATCTTTTGAGTCTCCTTTGCCCACACAAATGGAGAAACCAAAGTGTCTTAGGGAGTGCATGTCCCCTGGGGTGGTTCTTGACCCACACCTGCTGGATATGAGGGTATGAAAACTCCAGTTCCTTTGCCTTAGGTTAGGACAACTCTGAGACCTGATTTATAATTACTGACTTTGCCTGCAGATTGGGCAAAAGCTGATCGACTTTGTCTGTGATTGTATACTCCCTTGGCTTCCTCCTTTCCCTCACCTCTGTGCCCCCCTCCCCACTACTTTCCCATTTTCCTTTGGGAATTTCCTCATTGTGATGGTTCATATTATACTGAGTGTCAACTTCATTGGATTGAAGGGTGCAAAGTATTGTTCCTGGGTGTGTCTGTGACAGTGTTGCCAAAGGAGATTAACACTTGAGTCAGTGGACTGGGAAAGGCAGACCCACCCACAATCTGGGTGGACACAATCTAATTGGCTACCAGGATGGCCAGAATAAAAGCAGGCAGAAGAACATGGAAAGACAAGACTGGCTAAGTCTTCTGGCCTTCATCTTTCTCTCATGCTTGATGCTTCCCGTCTTCGAATATCAGACTCCAAGTTCTTCACCTTTTGGACTCTTGGACTTACACCAATCGTTTGCCAAGGGCTCTCTGGCTTTTGGCCACAGACTGAAGACTGCACTGTCAGCTTCCCTACTTTTGAGGTTTTGGGACTCGGACTGGCCTCCTTGCTCCTCAGCTTGCAGATGGCCTATTGTGGGACTTCACCTTGTGATCATGTGAGTCAATTCCGCTAATAAACTCCCTTTCATCTATTCATCTATCCTATCAGTTCAGTCCCATTAGAGAACCCTGGCTAATACATTCATAAACACTTTAGCACAGATCAGAGGGTCTGCCCTAAGACACCGCTGCTCTGATATTTACACTACACCACTATGGGAACCAAGAGGAGTGGCTATATCCCTTTGGGGCAGTTAGCATGGCATTCCAAGAGAAAGTCATATTTCTGGGTTATAAGCAGAGGTCTGCCAAGGTGGACAAGTGGGAAGAAGAGCATTCCGGCTGGAGAGAATGGAACACACAAAAACACAGAAAAAGGAAGGTTAAGGGCAAGTCGAAGGATGGAGAAACAGGTTGGATAGCTGGAGCCAAGGGTAGAGGAGGCAAGGCCTGCAGTAAGTTGGAACCCTCAGGCCAGGAGAAGCACCTAAGAGTATTAAGGGAGATAAACCATGATCACCTTTATCTTTTTGATTCAGCAAATACTTACTGAGAGCTTACAATGAAGGCAGGAAACCAACCTAGTCACTTGGGGATATTACAATGACAACCACTAAATACATGTGCATATTTAAATTTAAATTAACTAAAATTAAATTTTAATTTCCCAGTCACACTAGCCACATTTCAAATGCTCAGTAGCCACATGTAGCTAGTGGCTGTCACACTGGTTAGTGCAGGTATCGAACATTTGCATCACTGCAGAAAGTTCTATTGGATGGTGACAGTCTAATCACAGGAGGGGATAACTATTCACCTTCCATCTAATTTTTCATTTTCTGTGGCTATTTCCTTTTTAGTCTTTTTAAAAAGTTGCTTCTTCTGCCTGTCCCTTTTAGTCAGAAGAATCTGAGGATTCTTTTGATTGCACAGTGGGGCGGCTGCACAAGCACCTGCACTGGGCAATCAAATCATAGTAGTGGTTGTCAAAAGATTGCAAAAGGGATTGCAGAAATCCCTTTGAAAATGCACGTGGTCTTTTATGTATTGAATGAGGCAGATATGCTCACACCTGCCTAGAGAATCCAAGTAGTGGGGTCTGCCTGCCTCAGTCTGTTTACCTTATTCATTCTGAATGTGTGTAGCTCAAAGCATGTCCTCCCAAAGCAAAAGAATATTCACAAAAGAGACACAAACTGAATTCCTCACCTGGCACTCTGTCATTTCCAGTGCCACACAAATGAAAGTAAACCAGCCACTAGCCACAGTCATTTCTGAAATCCAGCGGGGAATTTAAAACTCATGATTTTATGAATTTTACATAATAAATTCATAGGAACTGGAATTTTATTTGAAGAGTTGTTTCCTTCTGCTTCTTCATCTTCCATTTGATTACAAGAACCAACCAACCAACCAAGTTTTTACTGATATCCTAGAATAAATCTATCATAAACAGAAACACTGAGCTGTGTTTAATCAGTGTCACTGCAGAGAAATTTAAACCTAACACAGTACAAATCATAATAATTATGCATTTAAATACTAAATTCACCCTGAAGAAGCAATTTAGTATTTAACTGAGAAAAGAACAAATGTCTCATTATTCCTGGTATGGTACACCTTTCAGGGTTCAAACAAATACCACCCACTTTATGAAAGCTCTCCTCTTTATCCTAATAACAAGAGGAGTTATAAGAGAGGAAAAATGCTATTTTTAAAAATAAAATTTCAACTTTTATTGGCCGTGATGCCTGTATCAACAGCTTAACCCAGTCTGCTTTATATGACTTTTAGTAGTCAAATAAAGCATAACATTTTTTAAAAGCTTGTAAACACTAGTAGACCAGTTCTTAAAGGCCTGGAACAGCTACATGAACCAGAAGCTATATATTTTTTCTAGGGCAGAGAAGGTGTCATGGCAATCAATAAGATGTCTTTTACAGTTTTTCTTCTTTTGGTGTGTGTGTGTTTGTGTTTGTGTGTGTGTTTGTGTGTGTGTTTGTGTGTGTGTATGTGTGTGTGTGTGTGTTTAGGGCTTGGTTAATTCTATTGCCCTTGCACCTGCAAGCAAAAGGGTACAGAATATTCCCACTCTCCTTTTTCTCTAATTCTGCAAGACTAAAGAAGCAACAGCGACCAAGCTCTTAAAGTTTTCCAGCTGATTATAGAGAGGTGGGTTGTGTTCCACATTTTACTCTTACAGCCCTGCCACCAGATGAAAGGAAAAGCATAAAAGCGTCAGCAAAGCCTGGACTCTGCTTTTCCTGCTCTAACATGCCATCAAATAGAGACAGAGCACTCGACTGATGTAGGCATTCTGTTGTTCGTATTCGCCGAGTTCAGCTAAGAATGTCTGAGATCAACAGGTGGCCTTGCTAATGGAACAGATTCACTCATTGTTTGTGTGTTTAATGAATCATTGAGTTACTGATCAGCAGTGAGCAATGGAAGCTGTTCAAACAGAAAGGAAGCCCAGCCGTGAGGTGGTGCCGCCAACACACTCCTTTGAAGCTCGGCTGGCCCCTGTGGGGAGTGCAGGAGGCTGGGGGTCTACTCCCTACAGTTCCCAGAGAAATGGTAGCAAGAAGATGGTGTTATTTCTAATTGGATGATGAAAGTCAGCCTAGGGGACAGAGACCAAAGGGCCAAACGTAAGAAGAAGAGGAAGTGAAAACATCTGAATCAAAGGTTGAGGTAAAACTGAGAGACAGGTGTTTGCAGTGAACCATGCAGTCACCTTCATCTTGCCCCCTGGTCTTCAGGAAACAAGCAAGTGGGGAAGGACCGAAAGAGGTGAGAAAAAAGCAAAGCTGAAGATGCAGATGCTGATTTTTTTACAAAGAGTTCATGGTACAGTGGAAATTCTCTGTCATTCTGAGAGGCGGGGCTGACCTTCATTGTGGGATTCCTAAGTTACACCAAGCCTTGCCTGTGAGTGGAATTGACTTACGGTAGACTAGAAGTGTAATTAATGAGATGTGCTTTTTAAATTCCCTACAAATAATATGTTTTATTTGTCACCACTACAAGTTTGAACTTTTAAACAGATTCTTGGACTCTTATCCCTCAGCTCGTTTAACTTTAGCATCTGTCTCACCCCCAGTAGCTTTTCTAGAACTACTACCTTCACCATGAGGCTCCCTAGGTTTTCCCAGTTCAGAGTTGGGCATCTTCAGCTTCACTTTTCTAATGAACACATTATAGAGAGGATAACTAGATTGGCAACCCTCTTCTATGTCTCTCCAGTGCTTTCTGCTATCAATTCAATGGCCACTTCTTCCAAGACATCTGTCCGTACCTCCTAGATCGAGATTTCTATCATCTTCTTTCAGGCTTGGCAGGCCTATAGTTGCTCAGTGTAGGAGGTCATCAGAATCTGATTGTTGCTTCTTCTTTTTTTTTTTTTTTTTTTTTAGTAAAACCAACACAAAAGAGATGAAGCAAATAACCATCAGTAGTTCTGACATTAACGTAAACTTCATACCTGGTCTGACACTTTTTAACCATGGAGCACATTTTTTCATGGGTGAAATCCCTGCCACGGAAGTTGGTCAGGCAATCTTCACCCCAAATACCCTTAGTAATGAACTTGAATTTTCTAAATGCAACCTCATTGTTCTGTAGATCAACAAGGCTCACTTCAAAAAAATGGCTCAACCACTTTCTCCTTGAATCCTTTTTCGGCACCTTTTGTGGGCTGTGTTTTTTTGTTTTTGTTTTTTTGTTTTGTTTTGTTTTGAGATGGAGTCTCATTCTGTCGCCCAGGCTGAAGTGCAGTGGCATGATCTCGGCTCACTGCAAGCTCCGCCTCCCGGGTTCACGCCATTCTCCTGCCTCAGCCTCCCGAGTAGCTGGGACTACAGGCGCCTGCTGCCACGCCTGGCTAATTTTTTGAATTTTTAGTAGAGACGGGGTTTCACCATGTTGGCCAAGATGGTCTCGATCTCCTGACCTCATGATCCACCCGCCTCGGCCTCCCAAAGTGCTGGGATTACAGGCGTGAGCCACCGTGCCCGGCCTGTGGGCTGTGTTTTTAAAAGGGAGGGGACATATGAGAGATATGACCAAGTGTGGTCTGGTGGGGAGAGCACTGTGCTATGGGTTAAGCAGTGTGTGTCTTAGCTCCAATTTGGCATCTATCTTTGGAGCACCGTTGGTCCCATACTGTCTGTGGCAGAGACTGGCTAAGCTATTCATCAAATCTGTGTCCTTTTTTCTCAACACAGCTGAACCTGGTTCTTAGCCTTTCTGAGAGTCAGATGTGTCCATGTGACAGGTACTGACTACTGGACTGTGGACAAAAGTCAGGCACTTTACAATCAGGTCTGAATCATAAAATCTCCTAGATGGTCCTCCATGCTTGCTTTTCCTCACCTTGAGCTGGACAGTGATACCTAGGGCTGGCCATGAAGATCACAGAGCTGTCAATCTTGGGTCCCCTCAGCCCTCAGGGTGGCCAAGCAGGGTCTGGGGCAGCTGGAGTACCTGGGCTGGGCACCTCAGTTGTAAGAAATCTCCATTTACCCTACTGTGCTAACTCCTTCTACATGTGCCATGAAAACTGAAAAGTAAGGCAAATTTCCCAATGGACTGTGAGATTGCTTCCAGTCCTATCATCCTCAGTTGGAAGTCATCATCGTGCCATTTATACTCTCATCCACCCTCAACAAAGAGAGAAGGATGCTCTTCCTGTGCATTCAAGATCTCCTGGGGGAAGGAATGGGACTTTGCTTCCTGGTATTCTCCCTCAGAGATAGAGATGAAGGGGAAAATATAGAAAAGAAAGAAAACAGAATGTCTGTCATAGTTCACTAGCCAGTTAATGGGAGGGAATCACGAAGGGGCCTCACAATGAGGAGGCCTACAAGGAAATAGCATGACATCTGGGAGAGCCACAGGCCAGAGAACGAGGGTGCCACTTGCCACCACATCTGGCTGGTGGCAGATCCTTGGGCTGTAAATCCTAAACAAGGGCCAGACCAGTGACAACAAGCTCCTGTTCCTCCAGCACATCTCTTGCTATGGGTTTGTGCTTAATCAAGCCAGCCTCAAACCCTTTTAGAACTAAAAGTCCCAGCTATTCCAAAATTAATCTCCTTCCATATGTCCTCTTCAATAAAGCCTTCTTTTCAACTCAAAGAAGGATGTGAAAGCTATTGCTCCCTTAGGCAATGCCATTGCTGTTTGAAAAACCAAGATGTATATACACATATGTCCTATGTATACATAACATACAGTATAATTGTCTGATTCTGGATGTTTGTATGTATAGTGGAATGTTAGCTCCTTCTAGACATAGAAGCTGCACCATATGTCCCTGTGGTAGGAATGTGACCTGCTCCTGGAATGAAGAAATTGCGTTTGATCTCTGACATTAAATAGCCAAACTAAACACTCTACATTGAGACAATACAAAACTGGTCCATAAAGATATCAACAAGACCCCCACGTTTTTACAAGGACAGCAAAAGATAATTCTACATTTTTTACAAGTCTTTTTAAAAAAATCTTTGAAACATTTCTATAGTGTTTATTATGTAAAAACATAGTTGTAAATGCTTTTGCAGCTATTAATCTAATTATCCATGAGGAGGATATTATTATCATCGCATTTTACAGGTAGAGAAGCTGAGGAACAGATGAGGTCATTTGCCCAAATTCACACAGCGAGTTAGCAGCAGAACTGGGATTCCAACTCATGTAGTCTAGTGTGACAGGCCGTGTACTCAGTCATGACACCATGCTGCCTGGTGGCTTTATTTATTTATTTATTTATTGAGACGGAGTCTCATTCTGTCACCCAGGCTGGAGTGCAGTGGCACAATTTCGGCTCACTGCAACCTCCGCCTCCCGGGTTCAAGCGAATCCCTTACCCCAGCTTCCCAAGTAGCTGGGATTACAGGTGCCCACCACCATGCCTGGCTAATTTTTGTATTTTTAGTAGAGACAGGGTTTCACCATGTTGGCCAGGCTGGTCTTGAACTCCTGACCTCAAGTGATCTGCCTGCCTAGGCCTCCCAAAGTGCTGGGATTACAGGTGTGAGCCACCGCTCCCAGCCCCAGTGGCTTTAATAATGACCAAACCTCATCTGTGTTTTCCTCATACCCACCCACACTCTCTGGTCCTCCCCACATTGGAAAAGTGCACAATAAGTTTCACCCAGTCATTTCTCCAGAGTCTCCTGAGCTTATGGATCAAAAGCAGCCCGTCTGAAGTACGGCCCTGGCTAGGAAAAGCCTTCGTGGCAAGTATAGAACCTGAACATGGGCTCTTGGTAAAAAACTTTCAGTCCTTAGAAAATTTAATTCTTAATGAAAAGCCAATGTTCAAACTATCATTCTTTATGGAAAATAGGAATCTATTCTACAAGATTGACTTTTCCCTCCATGATTTTTTAGTTGTGTGAGTCAAAAAGACAGTATGATTGTGACATATTTTAAAGAGTAGGTGCTTAAATATTTAATGATGTTCAATAGTCCCTCTTTTCTAGCATTCGGGAAGAGTTGAGCAGAAACTGGCAGAAACCGTGTCAGAAGTTCTCATGTTCAGTCACCGCATTACCATGCTTGGCTGGCTGAGATGGAATGACAGAATTGACCCCTCTAGGCTCTGTTTCTCCATTTTTGAAGTGAGAAGGGCAAACTCTATGACTTCTGGAGTCTAATCCAAATCTTGCAGCATTTTGAATTCACTATCCCCATGGCTGCAAGACCACTAGAGATCTGCCTCCTGACAAGCTTTCCAACCTCATCTCGGATCACCGAGCTCCTGGCTCATGAAACTCTAGGCACATGGGCTTCCCTTCTTCCAGCCCTTTCCTGGCGTAGGGCCTTTCCACCAGCAATTCCCTCCTCTGCTGGAAAGCTGGATCATCACCTGGTTAGCTCTCTTTTGTCATTCAAGTTGCTGGTTAACTTCTTTAATCAGCTCTTCTGTGAGCCTGTCCCCAATATCTCAAGTTATACTAATCTCCCCATCCCAGCACTAACTCTCCATCAATCACCCTGATTTATTATCACTTATCACAATCTGATATTATCTTGTTTATTTCTTTTGTTTATAGTCTGTCTTCCCCCATTAGGTTTGGCTTTAATAATGACCAAACCTCATCTGTGTTTTCCTCATACCTCATAAACTCCATGTCTGTCTTATTCACCATTTTATCTCCAGCACCTATGTAAGTGCATAGTAGATACTCTATGAATATTTGCTGAGTGAATAAATTCAAGAAATGCAGGACTCCTAATGCAGGCAAAATCAGAGCCTAAGAGCGAGAGGCAGTAGGATTCCTTTCTAAGAGACATGTCTTGGTGCTACACTTCCCTTTTCTTTTTTAATTTAGTGATTTCAGAACGAAGATCTGAGTGACTATACGCAGATCCACATTGTAAGAGGTAGGTTTGTGTGCCCTTTCTCTTCTGTGGATGGATCTCCTACCTCTTGTGAGAAGTTGTGAGTCTTCAGTGATATCTTGTCTGGTTATACTACCTGCACCACAAACAGAAAATTGCATGTTCCCCCTAGGGAGACCAGCACCTCACTGTGAGGACAGCTGTATTGCTCTGGTTCTGCAGATTCTGGGCTTCTAGAATAAAGTACCTACTCTACCTATCTGAGTAAAGGTAGGTTCATGTCAAGTGGCCAGCTGGGCAGAGAAAGGCTGGATGCTGAACTCTAAGAGGTGCTTCTATATTGACTTCAATGTTCCCTGAAGCTGATTTGACGTTGGCTACTGCCCTGGTGCAAAGGTGTCCTTTCTCTCTTAACAGAAGGACTGAGTACCATACCAGATGATAGTGGATATTCTGTCTTGGATCTCTGACCAGACAGAGAGGCTTGACAAAGGCTTAGAGGCTTGACAAAGCTGCGTGGAGTTTCTGGGCGTGACACCTATAGAAGCTGCTCCTCCCAGCTCAAAAGGGAGCAGCTGCCTCCTCAGGGCCAAAGGCAGAGTCTCCACCCAGGTGACTCACCAGGGACTAAAGTAGAACGAGGAGGAACAACCCTGGTGAAGTCACCGGACAATGTGAAAGCATCACCACCTGGATTTCAGAAGGGAAGGCTTGGCCCTGGTGTGTGAGGAACCATCTCAACACACCCATGACCCAGGGGTAGAGAGCTGGCTTCATAGTTTTTAATGGTTAATTGACTTTGACTTTTCCTTCTCCCCTCCAACCAGTTTCAGAACCTCCAGGTCTGTGAAGAGACAGATCTCAAATTCCTCCATTCAGTCTCCCCAGCCTCTTACATCAAATATGTTATAAAGTAACAACTTAGAACTAGTGATTTTCTCTTCCACTGTAAACAGATTTCAGAGTCGGAGACTTCAGCACTTCGTTGCCCCAATATTTGGTTGAGAAGTACTTCCTTAAGTATTACCAATATATCTCTTGCAGCAAGCCCATTTCTTCCTATTCAATCTAGGAATCTATTCATTTCTTCCTGTTCAATCTGTCATCAGCCCATTTCTTCCTATTCAATCTAGTGTAAAGGAGCAAAATCGTGACTGTCTATATTCTTCATGATCCTTGAAAACAATTAAATCAACCCTTAGCTTTCTGTCTTTATTCATCAAATTTCATGAGAGAACATACTCCCGCCATTATAATCTTTCTGGTCATCCTTTTACAAACTTTATTTCTTTGCATCACTTTTCTAACTATGAAGTCAGAATTGTACATCCTGCCCTCATAAGGTCCTTGGCAAGTCTTGGAGCAACAATAAGTTTCTTTCCAATTTTTGATGTCACATTCCTGTTCTTTTTGATCTGGAAATGCATGGCTGACTTATATTCAACTTTAATTTAAATCTCAGGTCTTTTCTTGTCATATAGCCTCACCTAATTCTTCCCTAGACAGCATTAACTGCATTAGTTTTTTGTCCCTGGATATACTGACCTTCTCCCAGTCTTACCTCTTTTCAGATAGTTGGTGTCCTACATTTCCCAAGTTTATTTACATTTATTTTTCAATCACTGAAAGTTTCAGAAAACTCAGACAGCTCAGAAGAAATACCTGTACATCATCTGATGAGAACGTGGAACAATCTTGGCACCAGGAAGATACAGATGTGGCTGACCCCGACTTGCTCCCTAAAGTTCACCCTGAGCTTGTGATACGCAAAATTTGTTTCAGAGTTCCTGTAGTGATGTTCTCACCTGTTATTACAGTCATTCAGGCCTCACCTAGAAAATAGTTGTTGGAAATCTGTTCTCAGCTTCATTTGTTCTCTTGACTTATTCTCACTTCCATATTGCTCTGTCTGTCTAGATACTTTTTTTAAACTTATATAATGACAACTCAGGATGACTGATTTTCTATTCTATTATAAGCAGATTACTGGGTCAGAGACTTAAGCACTTTGTTGCCCCACTATTTCATCTGTCATACGCACTTGTCCATTTCTTTTCTAAACATTGTTAACTATATTAGGTTTCTATCCCTAGGTAGACTGTCCTTTTCCCAATTTTATTCTGTTTCAGATCATTGTCTTACCAAATTTATTAAGTTTACTTACATTTTTTTTTCCTTGGAGGTTTTCCAGACTCAGAAACCTAAAACTGTCTGGGGTGGTCCCAGCTTATGTTCGTACTCTCAGCATAATTATTACAGAGTTTCCTTTCACCGTCAGAAGAATCTTGCTTTGGATGGTAAATCATATGGTCACTCTGCCGGCCTTTCAGACTGACTCGGAACCACCCCACACACCTGACTGAGGGCACCTCAACTTCTTGCAGAACTTCAGTTAGAGACTACATGTGGTCTTTCCTCCAGGACTAGCTTCTGGTGGTCTGGAAATGAGTATCTGACTCCCGGCAGGGGTGCTGTGGCACTGCCTAGGACATTAAGCTGAGCTTCTCTCTGAGCTAATGGAGCCTGTGAGGGTTAGATGATGATTACTCTGATTCTGTGTGTACCTCATAAAGATGCAGTGGAGTGGAGCAATTAAAAACTGGAACTTTGGAGCAGGACTGCTTAAGTTCAAATCCTGGCTCTGTCATTTTCATTTTATATCATTTAATTGGGGCCTATAAACCCATGTACATGTTCTTTATTAAGAGATCTTTGAAACAGAATATTTATACGTGCACAGACCTACACTAATTTAGTTGTATTTGTGATCTAACTCTTGCAGATTTCCCATGTCACAAGATCCAATAACATGGACATGGCATGGATGACTCAGCTCCAAGCCAGTTTGTCATATTATGATAATTCATGGGACAGTAAGCTTGGCAAAATTTCTCAGCACTAAGACTTCCTCTCTGCAAGACAGACACAACAACTATTCCGCCTCTGGAAGTTCAGTAAAAGCTGAATTATGTCATTCATTTATTCACTCACAAAGCATATGTTCTTTACGGAGCTCTCAGCCGTACAGCATTAAGGGAAGTAAAGAATCTAAAGAAAATAATGTCCATGCTTAACCTCAAGTAGTTTGTTACTGAGCTGGAAATAATAGAAGTATGCACACAAAAATTGAATAACCATGCAAGACAATGAAGCCAAAAATGCAAGACACTGAAAGCAAAAAGAAATGTAATAACTGAACAATCTGCCAGGGTGGAGCCAAGATGGCCGAATAGGAACAGCTCCGGTCTCCAGCTCCCAGCCCCAGCGACACAGAAGACGGATGATTTCTGCATTTCTGCTTGAGGTACCGGTTTCATCTCACTAGGGAGTGCCTAACAGTGGGTACAGGACAGTCGGTGAAGCGCACTGTGTGCGAGCCGAAGCAGGGCGAGGCATTGCCTCACTCAGGAAGCGCAAGGGGTCAGGGAGTTCCCTTTCCTAGTCAAAGAAAGGGGAAACAGACGGCACCTGGAATATCGGGTCACTCCCATCCTAATACTGCGCTTTTCCAACGGGCCTGGAAAACGGCACACTAGGAGATTGTGTCCCGCACCTGGCTTGGAGGGTCCTATGCCCACGGAGTCTTGCTGATTGCTAGCACAGCAGTCTGAGATCAAGCTGCAAGGTGGTAGTGAGGCTGGGGGAGGGGCGCCCGCCATTGCCCAGGCTTGCTTAGGTAAACAAAGCAGCCAGGAAGCTGGAACTGGGTGGAGCCCACCACAGCTCAAGGAAGCCTGTCTGCCTCTGTAGGCTCCACCTCTGGGGGCAGGGCACAGACAAACAAAAACTCAGCAAGAAACTCCACAGACTTAAATGTCCCTGTCTGACTGACAGCTTTGAAGAGAGTAGTGGTTCTCCCAGCACGCAGCTGGAGATCTGAGAACGGACAGACTGCCTCCTAAAGTGGGTCCCTCACCCCTGAGCAGCCTAACTGGGAGGCACCCCCCAGTAGGGACAGACTGACACCTCATTCAGCCGGGTACTCCTCTGAGACAAAACTTTCAGAGGAACTATCAGACAGCTGAATTTGTGGTCTCACGAAAATCCGCTGTTCTGCAGCCACCGCTGCTGACACCCAGCCAAACAGGGTCTGGAGTGGACCTCTAGTAAACTCCAACAGACCTGCAGCTGAGGGTCCTGTCTGGCAGAAGGAAAACTAACAAACAGAAAGGACATCCACACCAAAAACCCATCTGTACATCACCATCATAAAAGACAAAAAGTAGATAAAACCACAAAGATGGGGAAAAAACAGAACACAAAAACTGGAAACTCTAAAAAACAGAGCACCTCTCCTCCTCCAAAGAAACGCAGTTCCTCACCAGCAATGGAACAAAGCTGGATGGAGGATGACTTTGACGAGTTGAGAGCAGAAGGCTTCAGACGATCAAACTACTCTGAGCTACGGGAGGAAATTCAAAACAATAGCAAAGAAGTTAAAAACTTTGAAAAAAAAATTAGAAGAATGGATAACTAGAATAACCAATGGAGAGAAGGGCTTAAAGGAGCTGATGGAGCTGAAAGCCAAGTTTCGAGAACTACGTGAAGATTGCAGAAGCCTCAGTAGCAGATGCGATCAACTGGAAGAAAGGGTATCGCTGATGGAAGATGAAATGAATGAAATGAAGAGAGAAGGGAAGTTTAGAGAAAAAAGAATAAAAAGAAATGAACAAAGCCTCCAAGAAATTTGGGACTATGTGAAAAGACCAAACCTACGTCTGATTGGTGTACCTGAAAATGATGGGGAGAATGGAACCAAGTTGGAAAACACTCTGCAAGATATTATCCAGGAGAACTTCCCCAATCTAGCAAAGCAGGCCAGCATTCAGATTCAGGAAATACAGAGAACGCCACAAAGATACTCCTCGAGAAGAGCAACTCCAAGACACATAATTGTCAGATTCACCAAAGTTGAAATGAAGGAAAAAATGTTAAGGGCAGCCAGAGAGAAAGGTCGGGTTACCCACAAAGGGAAGCCCATCAGACTAACAGCTGATCTCTCTGCAGAAACTCTACAAGCCAGAAGAGAGTGGGGGCCGATATTCAGCATTCTTAAAGAAAAGAATTTTCAACCCAGAATTTCCTATCCCGCCAAACTAAGCTTCATAAGTGAAGGAGAAATAAAATACTTTACAGACAAGCAAATGCTGAGTGATTTTGTCACCACCAGGCCTGCCCTAAAAGAGCTCCTGAAGGAAGCACTAAACATGGAAAGGAACAACCGGTACCAGCCACTGCAAAAACACGCCAAATTGTAAAGACCATCAGGCTAGGAAGAAACTATAGCAACTAACGAGCAAAATAACCAACTAACATCATAATGACAGGATCAGATTCACACATAACAATATTAACGTTTAATGTAAATGGGCTAAATGCTCCAATCAAAAGACACAGACTGGCAAACTGGATAAGGAGTCAGGACCCATCAGTGTGCTGTATTCAGGAAACCCATCTCACGTGCAGAGACACACATAGACTCAAAATAAAGGGATGGAGGAAGATCTATCAAGCAACTGGAAAACAAAAAAAGGCAGGGGTTGCAATCCTAGTCTCTGATAAAATAGACTTTAAACCAACAAAGATCAAAAGAGACAAAGA
The DNA here is from genome assembly GCF_006542625.1 of Nomascus leucogenys. Taxonomy (NCBI): domain Eukaryota; kingdom Metazoa; phylum Chordata; class Mammalia; order Primates; family Hylobatidae; genus Nomascus; species Nomascus leucogenys. Next base: position 70,435,996 of record NC_044381.1, on the reverse strand, counting down.
AGGCCATTACATAATGGTAAAGGGATCAATTCAACAAGAAGAGCTAACTATCCTAAATATATATGCACCCAACACAGGAGCACCCAGATTCATAAAGCAAGTCCTCAGTGACCTACAAAGGGACTTAAACTCCCACACAATAATAATGGGAGATTTTAACACCCCACTGTCAACATTAGACAGATCAATGAGACAGAAAGTTAACAAGGATATCCAGGAATTGAACTCAGCTCTACATAAAGTGGACCTAATAGACATCTACAGAACTCTCCACCCCAAGTCAACAGAATATACATTTTTTTCAGCACCACACCACACCTATTCCAAAATTGACCACATAGTTGGAAGTAAAGCTCTCCTCAGCAAATGAAAAGAACAGAAATTATAACAAACTGTCTCTCAGACCACAGTGCAATCAAACTAGAACTCAGGATTAAGAAACTCACTCAAAACCGCTCAACTACATGGAAACTGAACAACCTGCTCCTGAATGACTATTGGGTACATAATGAAATGAAGGCAGAAATAAAGATGTTCTTTGAAACCAACGAGAACAAAGACACAACATACCAGAATCTCTGGGACACGTTCAAAGCAGTGTGTGGAGGGAAATTTATAGCACTAAATGCCCACAAGAGAAAGCAGGAAAGATCCAAAACTGACACCCTAACATCACAATTAAAAGAACTAGAAAAGCAAGAGCAAACACATTCAAAAGCTAGCAGAAGGCTAGAAATAACTAAAATCAGAGCAGAACTGAAGGAAATAGAGACACAAAAAACCCTTCAAAAAATTAATGAATCCAGGAGCTGGTTTTTTGAAAAGATCAACAAAATTGATGGACCGCTAGCAAGACTAATAAAGAAGAAAAGAGAGAAGAATCAAATAGATGCAATAAAAAACGAAAAAGGGGATATCACCACCGATCCCACAGAAATACAATCTACCATCAGAGAATACTACAAACACCTCTATGCAAATAAACTAGAAAATCTAGAAGAAATGGATAAATTCCTCGACAAATACACCCTCCCAAGACTAAACCAGGAAGAAGTTGAATCTCTGAATAGACCAATAACAGGTTCTGAAATTGTGGCAACAATCAATAGCTTACCAACCAAAAAGAGTCCAGGACCTGATGGATTCACAGCTGAATTCTACCAGAGGTACAAGGAGGAACTGGTACCATTCCTTCTGAAACTATTCCAATCGATAGAAAAAGAGGGAATCCTCCCTAACACATTTTACGAAGCCAGCATCGTCCTGATACCAAAGCCTGGCAGAGACATAACCAAAAAAGAGAATTTCAGACCAATATCCTTGATGAACATTGATGCAAAAATCCTCGATAAAATACTGGCAAACCGAATCCAGCAGCACATCAAAAAGCTTATCCACCATAATCAAGTGGGCTTCATCCCTGGGATGCAAGGCTGGTTCAACATACGCAAATCAATAAATGTAATCCAGCATATAAACAGAACCAAAGACAAAAACCACATGATTATCTCAATAGATGCAGAAAAGGCCTTTGACAAAATTCAACAACCCTTCATGCTAAAAACTCTCAATAAATTAGGTATTGATGGGAAGTATCTCAAAATAATAAGAACTATCTACGACAAACCCACAGCCAATATCATACTGAATGGGCAAAAACTGGAAGCATTCCCTCTGAAAACTGGCACAAGACAGGGATGCCCTCTCTCACCGCTCCTATTCAACATAGTGCTGCAAGTTCTGGCCAGAGCAATCAGGCAGGAGAAGGAAATAAAAGGTATTCAATTAGGAAAAGAGGAAGTCAAATTGTCCCTGTTTGCAGATGACATGATTGTATATCTAGAAAACCCCATTGTCTCAGCCCAAAACCTCCTTAAGCTGATTAGCAACTTCAGCAAAGTCTCAGGATACAAAATTAATGTACAAAAATCACAAGCATTCTTGTACACAAATAACAGACAAACAGAGAGCCAAATCATGAGTGAACTCCCATTCACAATTGCTTCAAAGAGAATAAAATACCTAGGAATCCAACTTACAAGGGATGTGAAGGACCTCTTCAAGGAGAACTACAAACCACTGCTCAATGAAATAAAAGAGGATACAAACAAATGGAAGAACATTCCATGCTCATGGGTTGGAAGAATCAATATCGTGAAAATGGCCATACTGCCCAAGGTAATTTATAGATTCAATGCCATCCCCATCAAGCTACCAATGACTTTCTTCACAGAATTGGAAAAAACTACTTTAAAGTTCATATGGAACCAAAAAAGAGCCCGCATCGCCAAGTCAATCCTAAGCCAAAAGAACAAAGCTGGAGGCATCATGCTACCTGACTTTAAACTATACTACAAGGCTACAGTAACCAAAACAGCATGGTACTGGTACCACAACAGAGACATAGATCAATGGAACAGAACAGAGCCCTCAGAAATGATGCCCCATATCTACAGCTATCTGATCTTTGACAAACCTGACAAAAACAAGAAATGGGGAAAGGATTCCCTATTTAATAAATGGTGCTGGGAAAACTGGCTAGCCATATGTAGAAAGCTGAAACTGGATCCCTTCCTTACACCTTATACAAAAATTAATTCAAGATGGATTAAAGACATATGTTAGACCTAAAACCATTAAAATCCTACAAGAAAACCTAGGCAATACCATTCAGGACATAGGCATGGGCAAGGACTTCATGTCTAAAACACCAAAAGCAATGGCAACAAAAGGCAAAATTGACAAATGGGATCTAATTAAACTAAAGAGCTTCTGCACAGCAAAAGAAACTACCATCAGAGTGAACAGGCAACCTACAGAATGGGAGAAAATTTTTGCAACCTACTCATCTGACAAAGGGCTAATATCCAGAATCTACAATGAACTCAAACAAATTTACAAGAAAAAAACAAACAACCCCATCAAAAAGTGGGCAAAGAACATGAACAGACACTTCTCAAAAGAAGACATTTATGCAGCCAAAAAACACATGAAGAAATGCTCATCATCACTGGCCATCAGAGAAATGCAAATCAAAACCACAGTGAGATACCATCTCACACCAGTTAGAATGGCCATCATTAAAAAATCAGGAAACAACAGGTGCTGGAGAGGATGTGGAGAAACAGGAACACTTCTACACTGTTGGTGGGACTGTAAACTAGTTCAACCATTGTGGAAGTCAGTGTGGCGATTCCTCAGGGATCTAGAACTAGAAATACCATTTGACCCAGCCATCCCATTACTGGGTATATACCCAAAGGACTATAAATCATGCTGCTATAAAGACACATGCACACGTATGTTTATTGCGGCACTATTCACAATAGCAAAGAGTTGGAACCAACCCAAATGTCCAACAACAATAGACTGGATTAAGAAAATGTGGCACATATACACCATGGAATACTATGCAGCCATAAAAAATGATGAGTTCGTGTCCTTTGTAGGGACATGGATGAAACTGGAAAACATCATTCTCAGTAAACTATCGCAAGGACAAAAAACCAAACACCGCATGTTCTCACTCATAGGTGGGAATTGAACAATGAGAACTCATGGACACAGGAAGGGGACCATCACACTCCGGGGACTGTTGTGGGGTGGGGGGAGGGGGGAGGGACAGCATTAGGAGATACACCTAATGCTAAATGATGAGTTAATGGGTGCAGGAAATCAACATGGCACATGGATACATATGTAACAAACCTGCACATTGTGCACATGTACCCTAAAACCCTAAAGTATAATTAAAAAAAAAAAAAAAGAAATGTAATAACTAAATGTCAGATGACCTCACATAAGATCTGTAGAAGCTCAGAAAAGAGAACCTAGGAATGAAGACACCAAGAGAGTCAAGACCTAGAAGAAGATGGAAGCTATGAATCTGGGAAGGGAAACATAAATTTTAGATATGCATTAAACATCAGATTCAGACTAAATCTAGTATCTGGCATCAGCTTCAGCCTTGGCTTCTAGAAAGCCAAGTAGCTACTTCAGTATCCTTTTTTAGTATCCTGGAACTTGTAAATGGTCAGTGATCCTGTGACTGTGCAGCTTAAAATCTTATCTGATGAGCTTAACAATGCTAGGAAGATGACAAAGCCATGTCTTTCGAGTAATTTTTAAAATAGATGTGCCAGCTTTTTATTCTGAGAAGTAAATGTGTCAGAAAGGACAATCCTTATTATCATTTCATAAAAGGATATTTGACACCAAAATATAGATACGACATGATCAGATTTAATTTTAATATCTCAATATTCACTTTCAAGTATGGGTAAGTATTCTCAATATCATTGGAGTTTTTAAAAGATGTTGTTTTGTTTTATGCTATAGTACATAATATAAATGCTATAAGATTAATTAGTAAAGCAACTGACTGTACTAAACAACCTAATATCAGTCAATCGAAATATAAAAATATATTAATGATTGTAAAAGTAAAATGCTTTACTAATTATAATTATAATAGCTAGTAATTTCTGTAAAAAATTAATTATAACTTTCTACTACATAACTATAAAAGAATAGAGTTTGGCAGCATAAATGTTAAGAGAAAGTACATTTCCTCAGTAAATTAGGAAGAATGCTGTCTCTTTTTCAAACGTATGCATGCTTATAAAAATTTAAATAGTAATACAAGACAGAATAAAAGAGATCGGGTTTGTTATAATTCTAATCTTCAAATAATTACTACACTAGTGAAAAAACTTTTTCCCAGTTATAAAAAAGTGACGTTGTTAAATGTAATTCTTCTGTGTCTCATGTAGCAGATATTTAGACAAGCAGAAACAACCAAGAGTCTTATTTTTAAGTTCGGCAGCATTTAGGATTAATTACGGATTCAAGTAGGTTTCTGCTTTACCTGGTTCCTGAGGGATTTCTGGTTCCCAAACACTGATCACTGCAGTAAATCTTTTCGAAGACACATCTACAGAATGAAAAAATTAAGAAAAAACAGTGTCACATAATTGTCATTGTGAATGTAACAAACATGAAGATGTCATGAATGATTTAGAAATCACAGCATGTCTTATTCACACAGTTCATGTGTGTGCTAAGGAATTATAGGACAGGATAATGTAGTAGAAAAACGTAATCAGCAGGAAAACAGTGAGCTACTGTGATCAGTTTTCTTTTTCTCTTTCTTTCTTTCTTTCTTTTCCTTTCTTTCTTTCTTTTTTTTTTTTTTTTTTTTTTTGGAGAAGGAGTCTTGCTCTGTCGCCCAGGCTGAAGTACAGTGGTGGCGGGATCTCAGCTCACTGCAACGTCTGCCTCCCGGGTTCAAGCCAATTCTCTTGTCTCAGCCTCCTGAGTAGCTGCGATTACAGGCGTGTGCCACCACACCTGGCTGATTATTGTATTTTTAGTAATGACAGGGTTTCCCAATGTTGGCCAGGCTGGTCTCGAACTCCTGACCTCAGGTGATCCACCCACCTTGGCCTCCCAAAGTTTTGGGATTATAGGCATGAGCCACCGCGCCTGGCCAGATTTTCTTTTAGCCAAAGACAGACTCCTTGATGCACGAGATTTTAGAAGTGCTGTCTACTTACACAAGGTATGCAAACAAGATGGAAAGAGGGACAGTGGCTAGTACATGCCCCCGCCTCCCCCAAAAAAGAGCTGCTTGACAAAAGAATGTCGAACCCTCTGTTTTACAGAGAGCAGTGCCAACATCACAGGACTTCCTGCCACCAAAGACTTACTCCCTGTCTGCAGGAAGGGTAGTTTGTGTGCTGAAACCTTCTAAAGAAGTAGCAGATACAGAGGTGCCTTGAGAGGGCAGTGGCTGCTGCAGGGTAACTTCTCCAGAGATCCCCAACTATTCCACTCCAGGATATGCCTAAAATGAGAGCAAAAACACAGATGGAAACTCTGAAATGGTTTTGTTATCTGGAAATCCAAGTACCTTGTCCCACTGATACATTTTTATATCCAAATGTTAAGAAACAATTTTTGTCTCAAGTGATTGTGGGAAGCAGCACAAACACACAAAATACTGGAAATAATTTAAATGAGAACAAAAATCTTAAATTAGCTTTCGAAGAGAGTCAGAAAGTAACTTCTGCAAATGGTTTTTCCCGTCAGTAATCACTTATTGAGTACCTATGTAGCATGGAACCTGGAACCATACTGCCTGGGTTCGAATCATATCTGGGTCACTTGCTGGCTATATAACCTTGGGTTAGTTATTTGTCTCTCAGTTTCCTCATCTGTAAAGTGGGATTAACCATAATATCCACCTTATATGGATGTCTTGAGGATTCAGTGAGTTAATATTTGTAAAACACTTAGAATAGTGCCTGGCACATAACACAGGGTATATAGTATTTGTTAAATTAACATAAGATGTACCACGCACTGTTCTAGACATTTGGGTTAGAACAGTGCACAAAGCACCTTTTGTGAGATTATTTCAAAGAAATTAATCATCACCATCAATCAAATCTTCAAGTCCAGGAGGTGAAGGGAACATAATTCATTATTTCAGCGAATTAGTTTTAGAGAGAAAAAGAAAGCTTAATAATTTGGTGACAATGTGGCTATCAGCTATACCTCATACTGGCAGATTAGCCAAAAGATATCTTGGTTTTTTAATCAATTTCAGTTGAAATGAGTGAATGCTGAATAAATGTTGATTAAATTAGATTGAAGAGAAGCTGCTAAGGAGACGGAACCATGCAGTGCCATGGAAGAGAAAGTAAGGAAAAAGGGACACATGACAAGGACATAAACATCAGGAAAACTAAGAATGCAAGATAAGAAAAGGACAATGGTTTGATGGCTTAGGGGACCCTGGTGGCCTTCAAAAAACCAATTTCAGTAGAAATACTGGGGAATGAGATTACTGGAGGTTAAGGAGGTTGCTCTCTAGGGAATTTGGGAGGTGAAGAAACAAGCAGATGATACCTGGAGATGTTAGCAGGTTAAAAAAAAATCTTCAGTATATGAAAAACACAACTGATTAGAAAGGAGGCACTGGAGAAGGAGAAATTTTTAAAAAGTATAGAAAGTAAGGGATATAACTGATGAAGATTCCAGAGGAGTTTAAAGGGGCATGAGATTAAAAACACTGGCAGAGTAATCATGGGAAACAGTGAATGGGAAAGAGCTCAGATCAGATGTTTTTCATTTTCTTGGTAAAGAAGTCCATAGGAGTAAGGAGACAGAAGTCTCTTTGGGCATTTAAGGAACACGGGAAAATTTGTTGCTACAATTATGGGGGATATGATACAGCATTAATTCTCCATGAAGAAAAGGATATCCCATTAACCCTGGATGCCTAACTGAGGTCAGATAGCAGGGATCTGTGTTGGATCCAAGCACAGCTTCTTGTAAGGATTCACTTTCTGAAATGGTTAACAATAGTATGTATAGGGATCATAGGCTTGGAAGAGTCAAGTCTGGAGCAGGGGACTTTTCACACCAAAAGATTTTTCCAGCTGACTCGGGCTAAGAAAGAACAAAGTGAAGACAGAGGTGTTAACAGATTTGGGAAACAGGCACAGATTAGGCATTGGAGGACGTAGAGTGGCTTGGTGGGCATGAGGTGGGATGACAGGGCATTACTATCAGGACAGTCAATGAGTGTAAGACCCTGGAGATGTCAGAGGAAAGAGAACCAAGAATCAAGTCTTGAAAAAGAAGCAGAAGAGAGGCAGAAGGGAGTCTACTAAAGATGCTACAGTGAGAGAACTGTCAGAGAGATAGAAAGACAAAACACAGCTATACTATGGAGGTCAAGGAGAAAGAAGACTTTACACAGTATACTTACAAACAATAATCCTAACAAACATGTGATGTTATATAATAATGATTACTGAATGCTAGTGATGAAGCTAGCACAGTACAGTTTTATAGGCATTGCCGTAGTAAGTTTTCTCAGCAACCCAGTAAGGCAAGTACTATCACTGATATTTTACAACAGAAGAAAGCACAGCTGTGGGAAACAACTTATCCAAGGTCATACCACATGAGCTTCTAACCTTGACCATGAACAGCTTTCTATTTTAATAACCAAACATTATGTCTGAAGCAGTTGCCGTATTACCGCAATTGTTTCTGCAAAAACTGTACCGTATCATGCGTATGTATTATCATGATTATATTTCAGAGCAGATAACACAGAATTCAAGGAGGACTGAGACCAAAGGTTATCACTGGATTTGTCCATTAGGAGATCGTTAGAAACTGGCAGAGCAGAGTGTGGGGATAGAGCACATTATTGAAAGACAAGACTGGGGAAGGACAAAGAAGCCACAGGGGGTGGGGTCAGGAACATGGGGATTGAAGTTTGGCATATGTGGATTCAAATCCAGGCTGAGTCACTTAGTTGTGTGATCTTGGGCAAGTTACTCTTTGTTAATTAAGCTTCGTTTTCCTTGAGTGTAAAATGATAATGATAATAATACCTACTTCAACAAGATTGTTCTGAGAATTAAACAACACAATTTCTATAAATATTTTCATTCAGTGCTTGGCTCACAGTATGCACCCAATAATGTTTTTACTATACAAACTGCATATATAATTATACAGTTAACTGTACATACTATGTAATCTATACTATTATCAGTGAACTTTTAAAAATTCCCTTTTTTCTAGGCATTCATGATATAGCCATGTTTTGTTTATCCTCCTGCCACCTCTCTGATCTCTAGTTTCCTGAATTAATGTAGTTAATGTTATGTTTCAGAGCACTTTTGTATATATTAGTTTTTTTCTCAGACAAAACTTTGTGAGGCAGTTAGAGCAAATTTAGATACCTTTTCTAGGTAAAGAATTATCTGTTCTGATTAAACAAATATTCTGCTTTATAGAGAGCTATCATATGTACCATGCACCAATAAATATTTTTCAAATAATATTTAATAGAACACATTTACTAAAACTGTGCTGCTCATATAAGTACTTGTAGGTGATTTGAAAGGTCAATTTAGGATTTTTACTATCTTCACTATGTATGCATCATCATTATGAGCAATAATTTTCATCTTCCCATAGATGTTCAGAATACCGGTTATACATCTTGTCAGAGTGTCTAACACCTGTGAATATAAATATGTATAATATACACTTACATGTGCAATGAGTTCAAAAAGACCAAGTCCTTAGAACACTAAACATATTGTAGGAAGATCAACTGTACTCAGACTCAAGGCTAGCATTTGGGATTAAGGAAATACCTGGAGTCACCAATAACTTTTGGAGAGCAACAGCAACCTTCTAGGTTGTTCCTCCAGATAGGGAGGTATGAGTTCAGCTAGGTATGGGAAAAACAAAGGATGACCTAGAAATTAAGCACATCTGTTATATTATTGAGACATCAGTATTTAACTTTTGGAACAAGAGGCTGTTTCAGATAAACTTCATTTTTTAAAAATCCTTATTAAGGACCTCTAAACACAGGACCAAATTCTGTCCTTGAATTTTTAAACAAAACTGGGTCTGAAATCAATATAGGCACTGTTAGAAAGGATTTGAGGATTGAATTAGGGAATAGGATTTGGCTCCTAGGACACAAACCATGCTACTAATCCTGGAGAAAGGATTTGCCCGTTTAAAGGATTATAAATTTTTGAAAAGCATATTCTGTTGATAATACTTTTCATTTCCTGCAAATCAAATTACTGAGGGATATTTTCATTGTGAATGAAATTGGACAATGTTTTTATTGTTGTTGTTTTAATTTTCTTTGTTTCAAAGGGTACTAAATTTCTAAATGATCAGATGTGAAGTTTCATGGCCCAAAATGGCTACACATTTGAAGACTCAAGCAAATAAATTAAAAATAAAGCCTACCAGCAAACCAAAAGATAATTACATGTAAAAGCAAGTCTCCTTGATTTCTGATACTTACACTTATGAGAATGAGAAAACGACGATAGCACAGAGAGATGGTGGACATGGAAGACAGGTCCTGTAGGCTCACTTCATGGGCTTTTTCACACCCTGACCACTTTCCACGCTGGATTCATTTTACTGTAGTGAAACAATTGGCTGTAGATAATGGAAAAGATAGGACTTTGGTAACAGAAGAATTCATGGATTCTTGAAATTCCTGAATGGAATTGGCTCTCCAGAAGCTACTTGCAGCTCAAAAGAGAAAGAGAGAGAGAAAGCAAGCCAGAGAAACATTTGAGGTCATATAACACTTTGTCTCCAATGTTCTCAAGGCCTCCCTCTGTGCACAGACCTCACTTTGAAATTACCACCTGTCACAGGCCTAGCAAATCCCCTCACCAGAGACCATGTCTAATTCTTTGTTTTAAAGGGCACCCGATGGTTTTCTCCAGAGAAGTCATCATCGGTGGCAGCAGCATCCTATTTTATTTACACAGCTTAGCATAGGACCATCCCCACAATATAACAAGAAAGATTTGACCCTCTGGGCTTTTGCCTGTTCTAAATTTTCTTCTGTTGCTTGGACAAAAGGTCCATCATTTCTGAGAAAAAAAAAAAGGGAGGATGGGGCTGGGTAAGGAGACTGCCAGAGTAACAGCGTAATGCTATTAGTCTGAATTCTCCCATGACGGAGCCCTCGCTGGGAAAGACAATTACAGGCAAAAGGGTGATAACCTCACGAGGCAATAACCTCCTGAGAGATCCTGTGCCACATGTACAGGTTATTAATTTCAGGGAAGGAGCCAAACTTCAGGGGCTCTCTCAGAACCAACTCTTTCAATGTTTGTCCATCTCTAATGAGCTGGGTCTTTTTTGCGATCGTCTAACCACATGATTTCCTTAATTCTTAGCTGGTTGCATAACGGCAAAGATAAATGTGGCTTTTTCCAGCTGCTTCTAAAATAGGTTCAAGGTTGAATTAATATGAATGGAAATACTTTCTGTTCATGTAAAGGGTTGGAAGAAACCACGTGTGGGATTTGCTGACACCTGCTAAAATGTACACTGCGTGTCCTACATGGAGGACTCAAGAGTGGCAGAGGTGGAATAATGACTTATAGGAGCCCCAAATTCCTAAGATGGTGAAATTCCACCAAATTCATTCCATTTCAGCAGGAGCTGGAATATTCCAAAATTTAAAAAATGGACTTAGTTATAAAGGAATCTTTTCAGAAGTCTTGACTCTCATCACATACTCGATGTTAATTACCATCTGTGTGTAGAACGATGTGAATTAAAACTAAAGAAACAAAAAACTTGCCTTGCTATTCTGCCAAAGGACCCCATAATCTAATGGGGGAGAAGTGGCACCCACAGACCAAAGAACACACAAGATTTCAAAGGTGCTTATTCCAAATGAAAACACACAACTGAAAAACAAAGTCGATGAGGGCTTAGTGGAAATTAACAAGAACAAGGGGAGTCCGTCAGGAACAACTTTTCCAGGGAAACTTGAGGTTCAGATTTGAGAGGATAATATGGCTGGATGAATAGGAGAAAATAAGCTACTCCAGAGGAAATGAAGAAAGTTAAGACATGGAATCACAATCCATTTCACCTCTTTGTTCTTTTAACCTTAACTGCAACCTTCCCCCTAGTAAGCAGAGGAAGAGTAGATATTGTTCCTGTGGTTAAGTTACAGAAAGTGTGTTGCTTGCTAGGTACTGCAAAGTATTTTTCTGTTAGTGACAAGCAAATCATATCGAACTGTTCAAACTCAATTTCAACCCTTATAAGAGGATAGACATGGGTTTTGAGGAAAAGGTTATCATTTGCCTTGTTATTACCTCATCTTTGAGCCCCAACATGTGCCTTTACTACTTATCCCAGTGATTCTTTCAAAAAATTATTTAATAAATCAAAATAGTCAAAATATCTTCAGGTTGCTGATTTACCTTTGACTTTCATCTTAATCAATTGTTTAAAATTCCCCCATTCTCCTCTCATCTATTTTGTATAAATCCAGATTAAAATTTAGTTAAATTCATAAATGCTCAGTCATTTGATGTTCCTGTTATTTATGTGTGTAAGACTGATACTAATAATGACAACCATATATTCAACACTTTCCAAACTGCAGGCCCTAGGATCAGTCCTTGGTTTTGTTAGTTTATTTAATCCTTATAGCAAGGCTAAACAGTGCTTCCAAAATCCCAATGGATATTAATCTTTGGGAATTGAAAACAAAAAATTAGAATTCCCAGAAAATCTTAGAAATTTCTGAAATCATAAGTTGTTCTGTATTTTAGTAGTATTTACCAAGGGAGAAGTAATTTTTAATATTTTAGTAGTTGTTTAGCTTTTTTTTTGGTTTTGTGGGTTTTTTTGTGGGTTGGTGGGATTGTTTTGTTTTGTTGGCTTGTTTTTATTTTTTATTATTTTATAGTATTTACAAAGAACTGTGGTTTATAGTTAATACTCAAAAATTAGAAAATGCCTGCAAAAATTATTAGATAATGCTAACAAACCTAACATTTGGACACCCTAGCAAGATTAACAACACTACACAAACCGATATGTCAAAATTGCTAATTTAAGGACTTAACTTTGCTTCCAAATGTGTTATTTCTTGAAACACCATTCATAGGATTTGTATAAAGTATATGATGCATATGAACTTACAGACATTTATTTTATTTATAAGAATGACTCACCCTTAGTCACAGAGAAGATCACAAACAAGCTCTTATAATATGGTTAGTTGGTTTTCTACTACTACGTAACAAATTACCACAAATTTAGCAGCTTTAAACAACACATATTATCTCATGTTTCTGTAGGTCAAGATCCACAGGGCCAAAATCTAAAAGTGTCAGCTGAGACTGCAGTTCTCACTGGGAGCTTGGGGTCCTCTCCAAGTTCACTGGATGCTGGAAGAATTCATTTCCTTGGGGTTGCAGGACTTAGATCCACGTTTTCCTGCTAGCTGTTGGCTGGGAACCACTCTCAGCAACTAAAGGCTGTCCACAGTTTCTTGTCATGTGGTCCCATCAGGCAGTTCACACTCGATATTTTTCTTCCTTCCAGGCCAGCTGGAGCATGGCTCTCCGCCTTCCTTTCCAGCACCAGTCAGAGAAAACTCAGGTTTTAAAGGGCTCAGGTGATAGGTCAGGCCCATCTACCTAATCTCCCTGTCTTTAGGTAAACTGATTTGATTCTTTAATTGTATCTCCAAAATCCCTTTACAGCAGTACTTTTACTGAATAAGGAAAAGAAGGTGTGTATTGGCGCCGTGGCTCACGTCTGTAATCCCAGCACTTGGGGAGGCCCAGGCAGGTGGATCACTTTGAGCTCAGGAGTTCAAGACCACCCTGAGCAACGTTGTGAAACCCTGGCTCTACTAAAAATACAAAAATTAGCAGGGCATGGTAGGGCACCTGTAATCCCAGCTACTCAGCAGGCTGAGGCTGGAGAATGGCATGATCCCAGGAGGCGGAGGTTATAGTGAGCTGAGATGGTGCCACTGCACTCCAGCCTGGGCAACAGAGAGAGAATCTGTCTCAAACAAACAAACAAACAAACAAACAGAAGGTGTGTGTACACCAGAAGCATGGAAATTTGAGGCTGTCTTAAAATTTTGCCTGCCACACATAACAATAGCCACCAGCCACAAATGCTGGCCACCTCTATAATTTTAAATTATTTAGGAGTAACATTAAAAAGGAGGGAAAAGGCAAAAATAATATGTCTTTTAGCCTAATATATCCAAAATATTATGATTTTGATATGTAATCAATATAGTAATTATTAATGAGTTATTTTACCTTCTTTTTTCCATACTAAGACTTTAAAATCTAATTCATATTTTATGCTTATAGCTCATCTCATTCAGGCTAACCACATTTCAAGCAGTCAATAGCCATACATTGCTGATCAGGATTGGATGGTGGCTGCTTTTCTCCTACATGGGACTGTCTCATTTCCAGAAATGCTTACCTTAACTTTCAACTCAGGGTCAGCAGTTCTTCTTCTTGCTTTCAGTGTGACATTGGTGGCTGTCTTAAAGCTCATAACACTTCTATGTTGATCATTAAGCTTTAATTCTCACAGAAGAACTATGATAGTTTTTCCTGTTTTTCTGATTTCTCAACCGATTTTTATGGAATGCAAGATTAATGAAAACACACATTTACTGAGAAATTCTGAGAAGGAATTTCTACATGGAAATACTATGAGATATATACTGCAAAAAGTAACTAAGGCTCAAAGAGGCTAGAGTATTGCCCCAAATCTTTACACAACTAGTATGACTGTCTGATCATCCTCTTGGCTACTGTATTGTATTGTTAACTCTTGTGTAACTAGAAGGACAAACCATCTTTCCTCTTCACTCCTCATTCCCAGTGTGTTAGAGGGTAATTCTTGTCTAAGACTTTAATCAGAGGCATACTTGTGAACAATATTTTTTATGCTCCAGCTAAATCCTTAGATGTGCAAAGGAATATCCTGAGCTAAATTTGGAGGTGAGGGCTGGAGATTGTGGAATTGTTCTGCTTAAGAATATAGAGGTAAAACTATACATTTAGTGGTTAGTCAATTTTCAAGAAGAGTGCCAAGACAATTCAATGAGGAAAGAAAAGTTTTGCAGCAAATAGTGCTGGGACACTAGATATCCACATGCAAAAGAGTAAATTAGACCCCCTACCTCACACTACCTACAAATATTTACTCAAAATGAACCAATGACCTAATTATAGGAGCTAAAACTATGAAATTCTTAGAAGAAAACATAGGCATAAATTTGGCAATTTCTTAAGAAGTTAAACATCAACTTACCATATGACCCAGCAATTCTACTCCTAGGTATATACCCAAGAGAACTGAAAATATATGTTCATACAAACACTTGTACACAAATGTTCACAGCAACATTATTCTAATAGCCAAATGTTAGAAACAAATCAAATGTCTATCAACTGATAAATGAGTAAATAAATGAGGTATGTCCATACAATGGAATATTATTCAGTCATAAAAAGGAAAGAAGTACTGATATACACTACAATGTGGATGAACCTTGAAAACATTACACTAAGTGAAAGAAGCCAGAACCAAAAGACCATATATTGAGTGATTCCATTTATATGAAATGTTTAGAACAGGCAAATCCAAAGATAGAAAGTAGATTAGTTGTTGCCAAGAACTGGGAGCTAGGGGACTGAGGACTACTAAAGAGTATGAGGTTCCCTTTTGGAGTTGTGCAAATATAGAATTATATAGTAGTGACTGTTGCACAACTTCGTGAATATATTAAAAACCAATCAACTGTACACTTTAAAATGGTGAATGGTACGGTATATGAATTATATATCAATTAATAAAAAGGGAACATAGAAGAACTTGTCTTTCATTCCTGAGAAGAGAGGGACTTTTAGAAAAGGAAGCAGGAGCAAGATGAGAAAGAAAGAGCATCCAGGGCAATGTGGCTGGGGACTCAGTCTTACTTGCAACAAAGAGCAAGGGACATTTTAAGATGAAGACTGTCCACTATTCAGTATTAACATGTTGCAATAATAAATCATCTCAGTCTTACCTAAACCCCAGTGAAGTCTGATAAATCCATAAAGGCTTTTTATAAATGAGTCTTTTTATATTTTATTTGTTGCTTGCTTTGGTCTTTTTCTGTGTGTGTGTGGTGGGGGTAGAATTATGTCAAAGCTCTGAGTTCCAAGTATAGGCCAATGCACCATGGAGCAGTAACATAATGTGAGGGACGATATGATTATCCTCAAATGGAACTAAGGTGAGCAGCTGGAACCTGGAGTCAGTGGTGGGCATAAGAATGTGAGCCCTGGAAATGTGCAGATATTCTGGGAAAGGAGCTTGACTTCCCACAGTGATGGATTGGAGTTTCTAGGTAATATTTTCTAAATCATAATAATGAGAGTGACTCCAATGAACATGTGAGTAATCAATAAAACTTAGTTTAAGAATGGTTAATTGTGATTCTTTCCTATGAGATTTTGACTATACCTGCCCTGACAAGAGCTATGTGTATTCCAAATATCTAGACCTCAGTTTTTCTGTTTCTATAAATTAAGAAAGTTGGTCTAGATCCTTTTTCATCCCCCAAATTCTTGTACGCTGGGCAAATAAAAATTTGCAGCTCAAGTTTTACAAGCCCAAGCTTTCTGGATTAAAAAATACATATATGCCACCAACAAATTACCCTCAGATCCACAAAATTTAAAATCAGTTAGCTGGGAAAGTCACAAGGATGCCAGCAAGTACTTGCTAATAGAGAAAAAAAGCAAAGTTCTTTTTCAACTGGACACCCGGCACCCAAGGTAGGGGAGAACATCCTCCTTACCTACAAAGGAATTCTCAACAACTTGAGGTCCAAGCCCATGTCAGTGTATTTAGCAATGGTTTCAGATTTACAGTATGCTCATTTGCAAAATGGAGAAGGGTAACTTGTTGCATAAGAGGTTTTCTTTTCTGCTTTGTCAACTTTTATCTATCTAAAGAATGATATCTTACAGACAGCCTTGTTCCTATAACCAAACACTCTCACATGAACTAATTCTAGAGAAATTCATATTGTGTTGATTTCTGTCCCTCTCTACTTAAAAACCACAAAGAATATATACAGTGGTCAAGAACACGGCTCTCAGGTCAGAAAGGTCTTCTTCTATCTAGAATGCCAACTCCGTTAGAGCAAGAGCTCTGTCATTCATCATGACATTCCCAACATTTGCCATAATGCCTGACACAAATTGTTTAATAAATGTTTGTCATTTATTAATATTTGATATTTGAATGAATCGTTCAAATATCAACTCTACCATGATGATTTCATTGGCTGAGCCTCAATTTCCTCATCTGCAGAATGGAAGGAATAGCACCTCCCTCATAGAACTTTCTGTAGTATAGGGTGTGCAAGGAGCTTAGCACAGGGCTGGCATGCAGCACTCATTCATGGTGCCTATTTTTGCTATTTTTAGAGCAACGTGTCTCTGAAACATTTTTTGGGACTCATTTATGAAAGAGTCTTTTAAAAAGTGGACAGCTTGTCACATGACTCCAACTACTAAATGATTATAAGAGTAAAGTAATGTCTGTTCAAATCAAAGCCCAACCTAAATAATTCAGAGGGAATTATTTAGGTTGGGAATTTGTTAATGAAGAAGCCAGTGTTTGCACACAATGGGACACCTAAGACTGAAGGGGCAAAAAAAGACACTTCAAATTCTATTCTTACATAGACCCTCAGAAAGTACTTTGGGAAGAAAAAAACACCATCCTCTTTATTCACCTCCTAATATTACCGTGGTCCCTACAACATCCTCCAGACTTAATTCCCATCTTAATGACTTCAGAAACTTCAGTAGAAATCAGGGGTTCTGAGGGATATCTATGAATGGAGGAATCTCACCGCTTTAATTTATACCACAGAATGTCTGATTGTTCAGTTTTGCAAATTAGCAAGTGAACAAACCAATTTAAAGAAATAAAGACAATGCCACATAAAACACAGTCCTCTTATTTATCTTGACGAGGCATGGTTCCATTTTAATGATTTATGTTAATGTTTTATTGTACAGTGGTTATGCCCCAAAGTGCATTTTATAAGACTAATGAAGTCTTAGTAATCCCAGGCGTCTTCTCCAATATGCTCTTATTATGTCTTTGCTGAGAACGCTTGTGGGGAGACCACCACCACTGCGTGAGCAAGGAAGTTTGTGAATTACTGAAATGAGAATCAGTCAAGTTCTACAGTAGTGAGGGGTCCACAGGCAGTTCCAGTGGGATTCTGCATTTTCACACAAAAATGGTCTATTGGTCTTCATTACAATGAGAGATGAGCAAACTCTGCTGTGTTTAGGGTTCATCAAACATCAAACCATTTTTTTTCAAATGTTTTGGGTTTGCCAAAATCCAAAACACGTTTTGCCCTCAGCATTTTTCCCTTCATTTTCAAACCCCTGTGTATTTTAAGGGAAATTTAATCCTTATGTTTCTGACTCATTTGCACTTAACATGTGAACATGTTGTTTCATAAGACTTATTTGAAGTCTATGAAGCCTTGTAAGTCTTCTAAAGCCCTTTTTCCATAGTGGCAGGAAGCTGTGTGTTGCAAAGTTATGTGAACTTGAATCCTCAATGAGTGGAATTGGTATGAAACTTAAGATTTTTTTAAGACACAATGTTAAATTGAGTTAAACTTGGTAAAACCCATCCTCTCTCCCATAATTGCTATCCTATATTTTCGTGCATAGCTTTTAACAATAAAATAACTGAGGCTACACAACAGTTATTCTTGAAATTTCTGTGCTATATCTGGCAAGCTGGATTTCTATAGAGGAAGAAGGAGCTGAGGTCATTTGCTAGCTGTGGCCAGTGAAATGCAGTTTAAGTTCTAGACTTTCTAATTTCTAGTCACACCCTCCCTGGAAGCCACTGTCTCCTGGGTATTTAGCTAAAAGACCCCCCTGCAAACTTCCCCCAGCCTTACAAAGGGGTGTGTTGCTTGTAGAAGCCCATGCACACTGCCATCTACCAGACCTGGGTTCAAATCCTAGCAGCACTACTTCTTGGGAGTCATACAAAGTAGGGAAGGATTGTTGCCTAGACAGAGAACATTTCCCACCCTAGAGAGTCAGAAAAATAAACCAAAACAGTGATCAATGCATAGACTTTTAATCCAGATACTGTGGCAATAGGCAGAGGTGGGGAAAAGTGGAGGCTTCAGTCCCTTCCATTCAGTTCTTGCATTCAGCCCTCTCATTCATCCTTTCTCCTATGCAGCTTCTTCCCCTGCAACAGAGCTCCAGATGGGTCTGCAAAGTTGATATGGATGGGGCATCCAGAGCCATTTCCAGATTCTTCTTGGAACAGATAGAAACCTTGGGCCTCCTGAGGTTTCTCTAGGTTAGAAATGATTTAGAGTCATTGTGTAAGGAATAAGAATTTTAGAGTTAATCATTCTAGCCCTGTATCTTGACTCTTCCACTTCTTAAGTTGCTTCATGCTTGGCGAGTTAACTATATCTTCTCTGATAACATCTCTGAGCTCTATTTTCCAAGTGCAAATGAAGATTTAAAAAAAAAACACTTACAAGGTGATTGTACCAATTAAAAGAGATCAAACACAGTAAGTGATTAGTGAGCGTGTATTAACGGCACAATGAATAGTCATTGCATTTGTTGCTATCATTGTTGACATCGTTCATTTTGGCAAACGACCAGCTCCTACAGGATTTATGGTATCTGGAGTCCTTCTCCTCCACTGCTTATAATCCCTTTCCCTATCTGAATTATTTGGACAGGACTAAATATCCAAGTGTAGTATTTTGCAATATTTGTTTTTGTCACTATTGAATCTCTTTGGGCATCAAATTAGCAGCGCCTTCCTTCTGCCTCTGCCCCCATGTTCGATCATGAGCAATCCTACTCGTAATCAGATTAGGATAATCTTTAATCTAACCTTTGAACAGTAGTCTTCAGCACCATCTATTTTCAGGCACAACAGGTTGAATTCAAATATATTTGCCTTTCCTTTGAGACTGTCTTCTACATTCCTCCTTTTCAATAGAGTCCTTCTCTCTAGTCGCTCCTCTGCAAGCAGATACCTTTACTGATGGCCTTCTTTCTGCCTTCATGCATTTCCATATAATTTCCTTGTATCTTTCATGGACTGCTTTCTCATTTCTTGCTCCTCCAAGAAGTATCCTTGGTTTAACTCATGATTGTTATCTCAAAACTAATTCCTCCTCCCTCTGTAGATTAATAAACGGCTCTGCTACTTTCCCAGACACTCAAGCCAAGACTCTCAGGTCATTTTGGTCTCTCTCTTTCCATCATCCCCCACATCTGATCACTCTATGGATTCCACATCAGCAACAAATATATTTCTCCATCCTCTTTTCCATGTTCACTGCTAACACTCCAGGCTAACCCACTGTTACATGATGCCTATACAACAGCACCACTTTTCCAGCTGCTGATCCTCTCCACTTTTGTTTCCCCCGTTTTTCCCCTACAACCCGTTTTCCAATGTTTTTAGGATCCTACAAGGTTCACATAAGCCAGCATATCTTGTTTCACTCTCCCTCCAGCTCGCCATGCACCAGACACACTAACCTTGCAGTCCTTCAAAGGTTTCCATCTGCCTTCCACGAGGGGGTATTTTCTCTGCCCAGAGCAAGGTTCCCTCCTCCCGTAATCCAGTCAATTCCTATTCTTTCTTCTTGCCAAAGCTGAAACCTCACTTTCTCTGAGAAGCCTTTCTTAACCTTCATCATACACCTTCACAGCACCCAAACTTATCCGTTGTGACACTTATTACAAACATCACTAAATAATTTGGATGGTGACTATTCATTTCATAGCTCCTAATTGTGCCATAAGCCTAAACTCTAGAAGGGACCATGTCTGTCTAATATACTGCTGTATCCCCTCTTCTAGAAAGAATACCTCAGCCTGGTTTGTTGTTCATAAAAATGCCTTGAATGAATTAAACCCTCCCAACTCTGTGCACTGTTGTCCTACATCCCTTCCTGTGTAAGGTTTCAGT
Source organism: Nomascus leucogenys (assembly GCF_006542625.1). Classification (NCBI taxonomy): domain Eukaryota; kingdom Metazoa; phylum Chordata; class Mammalia; order Primates; family Hylobatidae; genus Nomascus; species Nomascus leucogenys. The sequence goes on along the minus strand of NC_044381.1, from coordinate 70,415,575 downwards.
GTGCACAGCTGAAATTTGTACTAGTCTTAAAGTCCTTTGGTGGTTGTAGTCAAGGTACTAAATCTGGTTCAGGATTAGACTGTGAGCTCTAGGTGGAAAAATGCCACATTTTCCATTTCTTTTGTTTTCGCCACAGTCTCTTCACTCCTGATATTATGAAATCATATTTATTGGTGTTTACAGGGTGACTGATAACTCACACTCTTCCTGAACAACTGTTAGATTACCTTTGAGATTCCTCTTTTCTACAAATCAAGTTCTTGAATTGACTATGATTTATATTCTATCAACTGAGTGGCAATACGAAATCAACACTGTTAAAGCTCAAGAACTGTTTTACATGTTTAATAGATTATTAGTTGAATATTAAGTAAATGTACACCTTTGATAAGTTGTATTGATTCTGAGGTCTGACCCAATAACATGAAAAAAAAAAAAGGCTCTAGAAAACAAAAGTATTTAAAACACATTGTTTTAATTTGTTAACAGGTAGTCAGTAACTACACTTTAAGGATAACAATTTTTTAAACTTTTATTTTAACATGATTTTAAACTTACAGAGAAGTTACAAGAATTGTATAGAGAAATCAGGTACACTTTTCACCCAGATTCCCCAATTATAACATTTTACATTCTCTTTCTCGTTTATTGTTCTCTGTCTCTCTGTATATACATTTCTGAATCATTTGAGAATAAGTTGTGGATAGGATACTCCTTAATATTTCAGTGAGTATCTTCTAAAAACTAAGACATTTTCCTATGTATCTCTAGCAAAACAATCAGAATCAGGAAATTAACATCGATACAATAATAATGTCTAATTCATGGATCCTAAACAAATTGTGCCAATTGTCCCTTTAATATCCTTTACAAGTCCAGGATCAAATCCAGGATCGGCCATGCTTTCATAGCCAAGAGTGCTTGCTTTGTTTTCTCTATTTTGACCTTAATATTTTTGAAAGTACACAACAGTTACTTTGTAGGATGGCCCTCAGTCTGGGTTTACCTAATGTTTCTTCATGATTAAACTCATATTAACGATTTTTAGCAAGAGCACTACAAAAATGATGCTGTAGTCTTTTTAGTTTATAACAGAAGACACATTATGTCAACTTTCCAATTTAAAGATTGGGTTACTTTTTTCCTTAAGATGGTATTGACCAGATTTTCCACTTTAAAATTAATTAATATATCTTTTATACTTACTAAAAACTCATTAATAAGTATCTTCTGTGGCTATATTTTGAGACTATGTAAATATCCCATTCCTCATCAAATGTTATCCACCAGTTTAGCAAGCATTGATGAGTCTTGCTTTAATCAATTATTATTATTATGGTTTTTAAATAGTGTTTTTTTCTAAATTTTATCATTCCTTTTACATTCATTATCTGGCACTCTACTGAAAGGTAGAATTTTTTATATTTATCCATTCATACGTTTCTATCATTATGGTTTTTTGATGCCCAGCTCATTCTACATGTAGCCAGTGAGAGTTTTTTCAAAATAACTCTTGTATCCTTTTGACATGCCCCCAATATTCTTTGTAGGCTTTCTTATTTTTTTAGCACACAACATTTTCCAGAGTCATCTAGTACTTTTCCTGCTCCAGTCCCAGAATCACTTATTTCTCCAAGGAACTCTGTTTCCTTTTAGTGGAGAATGATATTTAGTAATCAAGATATGGGTATGAGGCCTACTCATTGCTACTGGGTATCATTGCTTCTACTCCCTCTAATACCCACATGTCTATACATAAATCTATATTTGTTTCAATATCTACCGCTCTATAAATTCCAAAACCCATGACTCATGTATGGGTTTTCTTTAGCCTTCCTTCTTTTTATTGGTAAATCCTTTCTCTAAAAGAGAGAAATCTGGCTTTCAATGCTCTTAATATATTTACTTATATGGTCAATTCCCCTGTATGTAATCAATATCCCGACCACATGGACCATCTCCTCGGCCCCCACCCCATGTCCTCAATCAAGTAGGGTACCTTCATGACCCTTGCCCTGCTGACATTAAATATATTCCTTTCTTATGGAGAGTCTCTGTATATTTGGGAAAATGTCACATACTCTTTCTCTGTAAAACTGAAAATAAAGCTTATTTTTGACATATGACAACCATATTTTGGATCTTTCTTATAAGTAGAAACAATCGCTGAGACTCAGCAATGTTGAAATGCCTTAATTCAGAAACATATAGTTCTTTAGCTATTGATCCCTAGAATCTAACATTAGCTAAAACTTTGAAAAATACTTTAAATTTTAAATGGACTACACTCACAGGATTCTATGGAAGGCCAGAGGAGAAGCACCCAACCCAGCCTTGGTGAGTCATAGAAAGCATCCTGAAGATGATGTCTGGTTTGGGTTGTTGTTGTTGTTGTTGTTTGTTTTGTTTTGAGACAGAGTCTCGCTCTGTCTCCCAGGCTGGAGTGCAGTGGCACGATCTCTGCTCACTGCAAGCTCCGCCTCCCGGGTTCATGCCATTCTCCTGCCTCAGCCTCCTGAGTAGCTGGGATTACATGTGCCCACCATGACGCCCGGCTAATTTTTTTGTATTTTTAGTAGAGATGGGGGTTTCACCGTGTTAGCCAGGATGGTCTCGATCTCCTGACCTCGTGATCTGCCCACTTCGGCCTCCCAAAGTGCTGGGATTACAGGCGTGAGCCACCGTGCCTGGCCTCTTCATTCACTTTCTTATTAATCACATTACTTTTTTATTCATCATGTTATTGTAATTAATCACATATTAACACAAGAAGTTTCCCTTACCCTCTAGCTGTATGACCAAAGTGGCTGTATTTCACTTGTTTTCTACCATAGCCTTAGGTCCCAGCACTGTGCCTGACCTAGAGGAGGCACTTGATAAACATTTATTGAATTGAATTGATTATGTCCTTGCTACTTGGTATTATGGCCTTTAAGTAATTATTTTCCAAAATTGCATCCATGCTACACTGTAGCCCAAGTATAAATGATGACAATCCTCTCCCCATATGTTTTTTACTGAGCAAGGGTACCATGACTAAAACTTTTCTCAAGTTTAGAGTCTAGCAAAAATTCATACTGAGTCAAACAACCAAAATTCTGGATCTGTTGCTCATTCTTTTAACACACCATGGTGGTTTCAGCAGCTATAACCCAGCCCGTCATTGCCTAGCCGCGCTACCCTCAGAGAGAAAACCCTCCCCTCTTAATGATCAGCACAATTAGGTGATTGTGGCTACAATTATTTGTCAGTTCAGCTTTGAATCTCCAGATGAACTCTAGTATCAAATGAAATAGACAAAAAACAAAAATAAAGGAAATTCTGATGCAATGCTGAGATAGAACGTAACCTGGGGTTTCTCTCTCCTTAAAAGGTTGCAATAATGAGTGTTCCATGTTTAAACTCAAAATATCATAAAGTTTCTTTGCAGTCATACTATACTTAAACCATAGCTGCTGGTTCCATTTTTATAAAAGATAAAATCCTAGCAATACCCTAATTACATTCATTTTTACAAAGAAAGCTATGACAGCAGTCACCAGTAAAATGCTGCTCTAACACTTAAAATGTCACACCCACAAAAGTAGCTGTTTATTATTTCCCTCTCTTCCAGCATTATAGCATAGAGGGAATGAAGTCAGCCTAGGATTCAAGAACCTGTGTTTGATTTCTAACTCCATCTCTTACTAGCCATGTAACTTTATCTATGGAGTCATTGATTTATAAAATGAAGATGGTAATGTCTTTGCTATGTATTATAAAGAGTGGATAAACCAAATGATATATCATATGTAAGCATACTTTATGAAGTGCTGTACACACTAAGCGACCATCAATGCCACATTAGACAAGTATATTTCATTTTAAAATAAAGGATTCCTAGAAATGAAAGAATTTTTCATTAAGATATAATTTATGAATTATACTTTTAAGTATTTTCTTCAGTTTTTATACTTAGCTTTTTAAAAGCAACTTCTTTTAACTCCATAGGACACCTTGTATTTAATAGTTAATGAACAAATAATTTGTTGAATGAGCAAATAATTGCTTCATTTTTTTGGGTGGGTAGTTACTTTGGTGAAGCAACACCTTCAGTTAATTCCATAGCCCCTGCACATACAGGCAACAGGAAATTTCAGGAAGAGCTTTAAACTTTGGGAATTCAATGAATTGTCTTCAAGTTCAAGATGTTCCAGTCAACATGGCAAAGAAGAGGCAATGCTGACACCATGTTCAAACGTCCTAGTGAGGTTTCCATCTTTAAAAAGGGTCCCTTGATGGTTTGTTTCCACCAGGGCATCAGAGACAGCAGCCTGCTCTCACCATCTGGGTATAATAAATGAAGAATTTGAGTCATAAAAATTTCTACCCAATTTAAGATGCACAGTATTGCTTTTCTCAAACTAACTGCCCCTGGCAGTTCTAGTTAATACTTCCGTTCAAAATAAAAAACCTTAAAAGCCTTTTAAACTGACATTTAAAATAATTTGGGAAACAATGCTAAGGCTTAATCTCTTTTACATCAAACCTCCTGGGAGATATGATTGTATAAATTCTCCCATCTCCCAATTTCTCCTCATTTAAGGCAGACCCGCCGAGAAGCAATGCAGAGGGTAGAATCAGTCTCCTTAAGAAAACAAATGATGAGATGATGTGCATTTTACACTGCTGCACTGAGGAGGTTTTAACCAACATCAACAACAGCAAACTCAACAAAGTGGATTCTGCCAAATCATGAGCACACTGAGTCAATAGCAAATTTTTTTAAACTGCTATGTGCCAAAGTTTTAATCTTTGTCAAACAATGCATTTTTAGGAAGGTAAATAACAGATGCTTCTATAGCCCTCAGTGGAAAATAATTTCTACTTAATGTGACTACTGCACTTACTGCAGACTCTACAAGAAATGGGTGTGAAACAAGAGTAGAAATTTTGGAATTGAGAAAAATGTGTTTTCCCAAAATTAACCGTAAATGACTTAATTATCATAGATTTGTTTGAAGAAGGAAATGAAAGAGCAGGAGAAAAAAAGCCTGATGATAAAAACAAAATCTCCCTTACCTCTTCATGGTAAATATTTAGCTTTTTATACAAAATTTTTAAAGAAAAACAGAAATTCACGCTTTCTAAACTTAAAAGCAGTGGAAGAAATCACAAGTGGAAATAACTTTAAAAATTGACTACATAAGAATAGAAAACTTAAGTGCATCAAGGACAGATAGAAATAATTTGGCACAAATTTGACAAAAAGTTAATGCCACTACTGTGCGAAAAGCTCATGCAAGTTGATACAAACAACAACCAAAATCCCCTCCCCTCAAAAACTGGACAAAGGGTACATTTGGATGATCAGTGATAGAGAAATCAAAGTGAAGAAACATTTTTTAAAAGTTCATAACTTCCAGTCTGGTGACTATAGTTAACAATACTGTATTGTATACTTGAAATTTGGTAAGAAAGTAGATTTTAAATGTTCTCACCAAAAAAAATTGATAACATGAGGTGATTAATATGTTAATTAGCTTGTGGTCATTATTTCACAATGTACAAATCTATCAAAACATCATGTTATATACTTTAAATATATGTTTGTCAATTTTACCTCAATAAAGCTGGAGAAAAGTTCAACTTCACTAGCCAACAAATATTGCTAATTAAAGTAAAATGCTGTGTTTCACCTATTAAATTGACAAAGATTAAAAAATGATAGTACTAATTAATCCCAGCTATTCGGGAGACTGAGGCAGGAGAATGGCGTGAATCCCGGGGGGCGGAGCCTGCAGTGAGCTGAAATTGCGCCACTGCACTCCAGCCTGGGCGACAGCGAGACTCCGTCTCAAAAAAAAAAAAAAAAAATGATAGTACTAATTTTAATGAATATACAGTGAGTTGGAAACTCTTAAACATTGCTAGCAAGAGTATAAATTAGTTTAGAACGGGTGCAGTGGCTCACGCCTGTAATCCCAGCACTTTGGGAGGCAGAGATTGGCAGATCACTTGAGGCCAGGAGTTTGAGACCAGCATGGCCAACATGGTGAAACCCCATCAAAAAATACAAAAATTAGCGGCCGTGATGGTGGGCGCCTGTAATCCCAGCTACCATGGAGGCTGAGGCAGGAGAATCACTTGAACCAGCGAGATGGAGGTTGCAGTGAGCCAAGATCACACCACTGCACACCAACCTGGGTGACAGAGCGAAACTCTGTCTCAAAAGAAAAAAAAAGGGGGGGTGGGTATAAATTAGTTTAACCTTTCTGAAATCATTTCAACTACAAGCAAGAAGAATTTTTAAAACATCCATAATCTTTAACCCAGTACATTTATTTCAGGGTGCTTTCTCAAGGAAACAAATAACCTCACAAAGATTTGGGTAGAAAAATATGTATTTTTTTTTTATATAATAGTGAAAAGCTGTAACACCTAAATTATAACAATAAATAAACAATGATGAATCATATGATGGAAGATGATCCAAAATTGTTACCAGAAAAAATACAGGGTTTGTTCACGGGGTAAGTAACAAATGACTCCCCACAAGAATGCAGGTTTTGATCTATAGGAGTTTTATTACTTGTCACAGGTAAGGAGAGCACTGAAAGGATTCTCCAAAGTGGCATCTCGCTGAGGGAAAGGGAGGGGAGGGTTTTATGGAGCAATGGAGAGGGTAGAGGGTACATCATTGCACATAGAAGAGGGGTCCCAGGGGCCTGGACACAGTGAGTCATCCTGCCAGCACATAGGGCACATGTTATGATAATAAAGCTGCATCTCCTCCAGGGGTGGAGACTTTGGCATGGTAATGAGGAAAGTTCATTCTGGTTCATCTATAAGTTGCCTGGGTCTGTCAGGACCTAGCTCCAGCCCACTAGGTTACTGCATTCCATACAGGGTTAGGGGAAAAACAGGCTGTAAGGCAGGAGGCTGTAAAACAGGCTGATTGCTTGAGTTGATTAAATTCCTATAGTCCCTGAAGACCCTCCCTGTCTGCTTACATAATCATTAAAAACAGTGTTTTTCAGGAATAATTGATGACAATGGAAAATGCCATCGTAGTAGGATACAAAACTGCATGTATAACATGACCACATTTTCGTTAAAATACATGCATAGAAGAAAAAAAAAGATAGGAAGGAAATGCAACAAAAAATCAACAAGGGATAAAGTAGAACTATAGTTTCATTTTTGTACTTGCATATTTTCTAAATGTTTTATAATAAATATTTTATAATTTAAAAATTTCTGTTTATGGAAAGACAGACCATTATGGATGCATTCTTGCCAGAGAGGTCAGTGGATATAAACTTGGCTTCAGAAAGGAGTCAGTATATGCAAATATATTTAGGTATAAATGTATATAAATTTCTATTATTTTTGAAATTCACAGCTCAAATTCTACCTGATCCATTAAGCGGTCCATGGAAATTCCCCTAAGTATTCATACTCAAGGAAACCTCTCCCTTCAAAAATTCACACTTTATTTTCATACATCTTCTTAAGAAATAATAAACATGGAGCTCCTGTCCTAAGACCCTTAGATGTGTTAATTAACTTTTTATTCTCATTTTACAGATGGGAAAAATGAGACACAGAGTGACTGAGCAATTTGCCTAGAATCACACAACTAATATGTGGTAGAGTGAGGACTCAAATATGGTTAGTATGGTTTCTATGCCATCCCTCTTTACTGAGTTTTAGTGTGTTCTACCTGTTAGGTCACCATTTTATGTGTGTTTTTCTCCCAAACAAGAGTGCAGTTGCTTTAGGGGCAAAGCATAAGAACTTGAACTTCTTCAACCTGTCCTTAAAAAAACTGAAGAAGTGAGCCATATAAATATAGACTTAATTGTATTAAAAACAAAACAAACAAGTCAAATGTCTTTACACATTCACTGAAAATCTCAGGAGTACTTCAGAGATTAATATTATTGATTTTCAAGACTTGTTTCCTAAGCGGATATATAAAAAAAGCAAACCATAGTGGGTCTATATAGCCATATGCTCTGGTCTTAATTTCCTGATACAGTGACATAGAGACTAATAAAATTTTTAATGAAAAAAATCAAGATGTTGTTATGAACTGCCTTTCATGTAAATCAATGTATTACCTGTGGAATTTGTTTGGACAAATGCAATTCAAAGGTAGGAAATGAGGAAGGATGGAATGAAAGACCCTCCTTCTGTAGCACTTCCAAAAGGACAACATTTGAAAGTTTACATCTATTGGATCCCATCTGTCCCTCTAAATCCCAAGTGTGTAAATAGCACAGTGCCCAGCACTTGGCAAGTACACCATGGATGTTAAACTCTTGGTTCCTTTTATTGTACCTTAGGCTTGGCCTAATGTAAGAATCTCCTCTCCCCAAAAACTCCTTAAGCCCATTCCCCACTTTAATTCGGTCCTTTCTATCCTGACTTATGAGCATTTTCTACATAATCGTATTCCCCATTGAAGAATATTTTGTCGGGGCATCTTCTGCCCTGGTTGTTTACTACAGCAGTCAAACTGTAGCTTCTGTACCAGAGCTTCTACTGGCAGGGAGAATCTTCAGGTTGCTCAGCAGCTTGGCCCTTTCTACTTAACCATGTCTGCCTCCTCTAGCCAGGCCTCTCAAACTCCTTTGTGAGTGGTTCCCTTCCATTTCTCAGATTGCTTTATATACCCAAGTGTTTTTATCTGCAGGAGACGGAGAACTATTTCCTTATCTGCCAAAGTGCATCTCCACCATATTTTCATTTTCTTCAAGGAGTTTTGAGATGTGAACCCTAGACTAGGATTTGGAAAACCTGGTTTCTAGTATTGACTGAAGGAAATCACTTAACCTCTGTTTCATCTCCAAAGAGGGAATAAAGATCCCCATTCCAACCAGCTCATAGTGGCAAGGGTCAAAGTCTTCGAAAGTGCATACACACATGGAATTATGTGAATGAAAATACAAATGCACACATGCAAATTCAAACAATTTCAAAACCATTAGTTGAATCATAGTATGAGTTAATCTTATGGCCAATCAAAATTTACCTGCAAATGGCCAAATCCATTATATTCAAATTTAAAAAACCTTTTAGTGCTACTCAAAACATTTAAGAGTATTGCCCTAAAAAGAAAAAGGCTGTAATAGGTCTTTGAAGTAAGAACTGGTTCTGCTGCCTTTCTCCCCCATTCCACCCCCTTCAAAGTCATCAAAGCAATGTTCTTAAAGTGTGAATGTCTTACAAGAAGCCTCTAACGGATTCACCCTTCACTCTGTTTCTCACTAAACAGAGGTAACCTGACTTTTACATTCCTAATTATGCCTCTTTCAAAGAGCATTAAGGCTAATATTGGTTTTAAATGGCCCTAAATGCATCTCTGCTTTTGACCTGGGCTGCTCTGACCAACATACATCCTGATATTAGAGCAATCCAAAGGACAGTGTGTCCCAAGGGCATCTAGCCAATAGGGTTGTTTTCAGGGTCACTTCCCTTTCTTTTTCCCTAACCACCTGCAAGCTGTTCCCTAAATGGTTGATTCCCTTAGTCCTTTCCCAGAAGAATCCAAAGTTTTTCAAAGACTCAACATTGTCTACAAGACCGAATTTCAAATCGAATGCAATTTTTAAAAATCCTTGGAGAATATTGTAAAAAATGAAGATCCCTGGGCCCCACAGCCTAGATATTTTAATCTCATTGGTTGAGGTGAAGCTGGGAGTGTATGTTTTAAATGAGCAGCCTCCAGTTCAGCTGTAGGTGATCTGCACTTGGAAAAACTGTTCTACAGAATAATGTACATTTCAGGCCCAGAGAACTTCCTGGGCTTATGTCCCATATTAACTCCCATCCTCAAAGTTCACTCACACACTAGTTAGGCCAAGATCTAGCCTCTGTGCTCTTCCTCTCAGTTTTGAGTGTCCTTCCCCATCCCCCTGCCACATGAAATCTGTATGTTTTCAAGGTTGTGCACAGACACTGGCTCTGATGTCTGCCCTAAGATCCCATTTGGAGCTCTCTCCTTGAAGTTTCAGCAGAATCCATTTTTTTGTTGTTGTTTTTGTTTTGTTTTGTTTTTGAGACGGAGTCCGCTCTGTTGCCAAGGCTGAAGTGCAGTGGCGCTATCTCTGCTCACTGCAAGCTCCACCTCCCAGGTTCACGCCATTCTTCTGCCTCAGCCTCTCCAAGTAGCTGGGACTACGGGAGCCTGCCACCACACCCGGCTAAATTTTTTGTATTTTTTTTAGTAGAGACAGGGTTTCACCATGTTAGCCAGGATGGTCTCGATTTCCTGACCTCGTGATCCACCCGCCTTGGCCTCCCAAAGTGCTGGGATTACAGGCGTGAGCCACTGCGCCCAGCCAGCAGAACCCATTTTTTATGTCATCTGTCCCTCATCAAAACATTTCTTGTATTGCATTTATTTTTTAGCCAATCAGTGTTTGCTATTAAACTGTTTTTTTTTTTAGCCTATCAGTGTTCACTATTATACTTAAAGGTAAGTATTATATTTATCTTTTAATCTTAGAGAGGGCTGTGAACATAGTAGCTGCTGAATACATGTGTATAAAATTAAACCTACGTAAATTATGTCTATCAGATGTATTTAAGGTTAGTTAAGCACCTCTCCTGTCTTCCCTCAGATAGCTGAAGTAGAAAGCATCTCTGACATGGATGTAATACGCAGCCCAACCAGCCAGAAATAAACGTTGTATGACTGCCTTCTGACCTGGCTGCTTACCTTATTTATCAATTTGAGCCCCAGAATCTTGCCCATAATAGATAAGTTATAATTACAAGTATCTAAATATGAAAATATTTAGAATTGTTCTTTAATGAGAAACCTTATAAAGGTATAAAAATATTAACTCAGAAATTAAATAATCCAATAATCAGAAAACTCTTTATGCTTATCAAATTAGCCAAAAAGAAAATTAAAAAGATTGATAACACTGTATATTACGAAGCAGATGGGGAACTGGGCACTCACATATGTGGTAAGAGTACTGTAAACCAGAAGAACAGTTTTGGAGTACAATCTGATAGTTTCTATTCACATGTAAAGTGACACAGAAATTCTACTGTTTCTGTGGTCTTTCCTAGAGAAACACACACAAATATGCAGAAAAATGCATAAAAATATTCATTGCAGCACTGAATGTAATAGCAAAAGTTCCACCAATAAGGGAATGGATAAATTAATGTTGGTATGATCACACTATAGGATATTATACAGTACTTAATAATAAGAAGCATCTACATATACATTATGAAAAGATCTTTAACATATCATTGAGTTTAAAATAAAAGTTGCAGAATCTATATTGTAGAATACTATATACTTACTTTTTAAAATGTGGCCCTAAAAGTTGATAAAATAATATCTACACTTAACTGCAATTGAAAAAGTAAACATGTGTATAAAAAGGTATGGAAGGCTGGGCACAGTGGCTCCCTCCTATAATTTCAACACCTTGGGAGGTTGAGGTGGGAGGACTGCTTGAGCCAGGGGTTCAAGACCAGCCTGAGCAACATAGGGAGATCCTCATCTCCACAAAAAAACTTTTAAAAATTAGCCAGATGTCGTGGCACACACCTGTAGTCCCAGCCACTTTGGAGGCTGAGGTGGGAAGATCGCTTGCACCCAGGTCAGAGCTGCAGTGAGTCGTGATTGCACCATGGCACTCTAGCCTGGGTGACACAGTGAGATTCATTCTCAAGAAAAAAAATGAACGAAAAGAAAAAAGTGAGGAAGAATATGACACAAATTGAGGACATGAGTTACCCCTCCTAAGGAGGTGACTGTTACTGATATGATGGATGTGGAAGAGTCTGAGTGTATTTTAAATAAATTTGTATCATATGTTACATATGTTAAGGAAATGTCTTATATGAATGATTTGTGCTATGAAATGACAAATACATTCTACTTCATATTTAGTATAGTAGAATACTATATTATATGGTTAGCTTACTATACAGACATGATGTAGTTAGCATAAAGCTGCAGTTTTCGAAGTATGTGCAGTTTCTGATTCTAAGTCCCAATTCTTTTCATGAAAGACTGACACAGACACTTAACTAGCCTGTTGAAAACAGAAATCTGTATTTGGTGTGGTTATGCTCATTTTCTTCCTGTTCCCATGGGTTCTCTTCTCAATGTTCTCATGCCTGCAAGCTGCACTTGTCCTGTATTATTATCCTTCCATCCCAGGATTAATGACAAATTACAAAAGTCCTTATTCTCTGCATCTACATACCCATTGCTTGCTAATTAACCAGGAATGGCTGCACAGTACTGCAGCTCTCTGTCTCTCATGAACATGAGCTGCAGGTAATGCTTCTGAATGCAGTGTTCTCTGCACATGGTGAGGAAGAGAGGAATATTTTAAACACTCTGTGCCTGGAAACGACACCAGGATTGGGAGTTAAAACTTTCCTTTTGCTCCTGCCTCTCAACAGAAACAGAGATGCCGAGATATTCCCTGTTTTTGTAAGGCCTGAGGCAGATACAATTTTGGAAAGCCCTATTTAGGAAAAAAAAAAATAGAAAGTTACAAGTAAAAATTGCCAGAGTCCCTCCCAGGTCCCTGGAAGGAACATGCAAGTACAGGGACCTGAACCTTAAGCTTCATTAGCTTCTTGCTAAGTCTCTTCTGCTCAATGTGTAATATCAGTAAATGTGCACCTAGGCCAAGAGTGCAGGGGTGCTTTCATCATTTCATTTCCACTCTCAGGTGAGTTGCACAAGGGTATGTATGCTAAACATACTCAGGACATGTTTAGGCATTAAGTCCTGATGAAGATGGTGAAAAGAATGGTGCCAAATTGAGTTACATGAACACACATTCTGCCCTAGATTATTTAAAGATTAAAGTGTACATCCTGTAGGTCATTGATAATAAAAACCAAATCCCATTATGGCACTAAAAGTGTAATGGACTGAATGTTTGTGTCCCCTGAAAAATTTATATATTGAAATCCTAACTCCCAAGATGATGGTATTAGAAAGTGGGGCCTTTGGGAAGTAATCAGGTCATGAGGGCCCCACCCTCATGAGTAGGACTAGTGCCCTTGTAAAAGAAGCCCCAGGGAGCTCATTTACTCCTTCTGCCACATGAGGTTAGAGTGATAAGACTATTGTCTTTGAGGGAGTGAGGCCTCATCTGTCACCAAATTTGTCCATGCCTTGATCTTGGACTTCCCAGCTGCCAGAAACATGAACAATAAATTTCTGTTGTTTGTGAGCCACCCAGTTTATGGTATTTTTTTTTTTTTTACAGCAGCCTAAATGCACTAGGACAAAAAGAAAAAAGAAGTAAAAAACCTTTTCTTTCAAGGACCCACAAACTTCATGTGTATAGGTAGTTTCCATTTTATGACAAAACTTCAGACAAAACTATTTCAAACAAGATAGGAGTCATATTATTTGTAGGACTTTATCAATGCAAATTTTACAAATGTTTTAGTTGACAAATTTTTAAATTTTAGATTGTTTATAGAAAGTAGAAAATTCTCCCTTTACATTATAAGTGTGATTAATGAAGTTAGTTAGTGGCATTCACAGCACCCCATGCTTCAGGGTCCTCTGAAGTCCTCTGAAAATCATGGGCAGTAGAAATAGTATTTTTGATTTGGTTTAAGGAAAGCTGCTTATGTCTGAGAGTATTGTTTCATAACAGTGTGTTCACATAACAATGAGCCTTCACATTATCATAAAGTAATAGAGATGAGGGAAAAGGGGGCCCAAAATTCACTAAAAACCCACAAAAAAAGCTGTGAAAGTTTGAGAAAAACCTAAAATTTAATAGCACACCTCCTTTTTAATATTAAGTGGGGAAATTTAGGCAAATTTTAAAGCTCTTCTTCTCATTGTATTTACAAAATCATTTCCTAACCCAGTCTTTAACAATCATAATCACCATCATCATCATCATGATAGCTACAATTTCTAGGAACTCCCACTCTGGTCAGTCATGCTACTGAACACTATATGCATCAATGCAATCCTTGTATGAGATAGATGAGATCCCACAAAGATACATGTTCCTAAAGGACAGTCTTGAGAACTGCAGGAGCCTGCCACCACGCCCGGCTAATTTTTGTATTTTTAGTAGAGACGGGTTTCACCGTGTTGGCCAGTCTGGTCCAGAACTCCTGACCTCAGGTGATCCACCTGCCTCGGCCTCCCAAAGTGCTGAGATTACAGGCATGAGCCACCGCGCCGGGCCAGCGTTCTTCTCGTTCTTTATAGAGATCTCCAAGTCAATCAAACTGCTTATACCCATGCATGTCTTCATTATATATTTTTAAATGTTCTTATACAAATATTTTTATCCCTTCACCAAGATTTTATTGGATTGCCAAAAACATAACTATATTTGGAATTATTCAAATGTTGTGAAAAATTAAAATATGTTAAATCTTAATACATCTGAGTTCAAGATTGTTATATTTATTGCTAATAACATAACCCAAGTTATGAGACCAAGATAGAATAGTGTGTCATGTATATTGCTGAATGAGTTATGGGTCTGAATTTTCACCACACTTCACAATAAAAAATGCTAGACTTGAGGAAATAACAAAAAAGTAAAAGTAGTTTTCTTTTCTCTATCTTAACAGAAGTCTTATTTGGAATATTCTTTGTAGTAGTAGTCAGCTTACCACAAAAAGTGCTGTTCAACTTGCATTTAAAAGGAATGGTGGAAAATGGATTGGGAAGAAAGAAATTTGAGTTCCAGTTTAAGCTCTGTGGCTAACCAGCTGTGAGACCTTGGGCAAGTCACTATACATCCCTGTTTCACATTCCTCATTTGCACAATGAATAGGTTGCTAGAGATTATCTTTACAAATTCCCAACCCTGAACTTCTTCGAGTTTGGTGAAATAAGCATACCAGACAGGGAGCTCAGTTTACCTACACATCCAAAATGGAACATTACTGTCCAACTCCCCTCTTGGGATGTTAATATCGAGTGATAGAGACAGAAAGTTTGGAGGACAATTCTGGGTTTTACAAACAAATTTCCGAGTACTTCTTTAATTTGCGATTACCTTAAGTCAGCAATTCCCTTTACATTTTTATTCAAAAATAACAAGCTGTGTTTGAAATGCCGGTATACACCATTTATTACGCTCTCCAACCCAAACACAAAAACATTTTTACTTATGTTATGACTTCACCTGGTGGCTTTCATTTTCCCCAACATAAAGACAGGGTGAAGCAAAGTAATAGAAAAATAGAAAACATCTTTGTCGGAAAATGAGATTGCAGCTGTGTAACTGGAGCACACAACCATAAATCAGAATGTCAAATCCAAAACACATGACTTTTTGCAAGTTCCCCATGTGCGCTCTAATGTGATTACAGCCTGGTTGCTATTATGATTTAAAACAAAGTCTTTCATGCTAGAAACAAAATGCGGAATGTGAGCCGCCTGGGGGAGAGAGCTGCAAGCTAGCTAGTGACATACCCCTTGCTGTCATTGAGGTGGGCTACAGTATTTCAAGTACTGGTTTGTCAGGTGTGAGAGAGCAAGAGGATACAAGAGGAACCTTGGCAGAGGTCTTAACATGAGGGACAAATTAGCCAGCAGTGTTCAGCTCAGCTTGACAATCTGAAATTAGCTTCTTTCTTCCCCCTCCCCATATTTTTTTCCCCTAAGCAGAATCCTGCAGCCAAATACAAAGATTACAGAAGTCATTCTTTCCTGCCTATCACATAAACAAATGGCCCAGCTGTTATTGCTAAGATTCCAGTTTTAAACTTGGACTTTCTTGTATAAACTTCAATGTAATGGTATTTAAAGTGTCATAGGCAATAAGCATCTAATCCTACTCAATAAATTGTAGGCTCATTGCATGAACTCCTAGAGCTGTTAAAGACAGCTGTGCTTTTTTTGTAATTTAAGTCATTTCCAAATTGGGCAGTTCTCCAGGTGTATTTTCAGACAAACAATGTGTGCTAGAAAAAGTAATGTTCTGACTCTTTCAGCAATGGAATAAACACAAAGAAGTAAAAGCTGAGGTATAACACAATGAAAATATCATTGCTGATCACCCCAGGAGGGCAGGCATCAAGGTAGGGGTGCTGGGAAACTGCCCTTGTTTCCTTTGACTATTAAAGTATGAGCCAGGACATGTTCCCCTCAAGGACCTTTTGCCAGGCCCATCACTTTTGTAACTGGTCTTTGGGCCAATGCCATAGATGAGTACCAGGATAGAGGATAACAAGTTAGTATGTATCAAAATAGAACCATCAACTTGAAGAACAAAAACACAAGCCTCAAATGGAAAAAGCTCCTCCCATAGCTGATATTTAAAGGGTCCGGACAAAACAGCTTGCACTTCTGTAATGTCACTGAAAAAAGTCATCATAGGCCCATAGGATAAGAGGGAATTGACAAGGGGTTATTTCATCCAGCTGACTGTCTCTAAGAAGACCCACAATGGAAGAATTTCAAGCAGATTAGTTGGTAATTATTTTATATCCAAATTATCATTAAGCATTAAATGAATCCTCTTCCAGTATATAAAACCTCTGAGTAGACAGGGCACTTTCTATATCCACCCCAAGTTGAGTATTTGATTGACCTGAGTAGGAAGCAGCCCAAGTTCTTCCTAACCACGGTTTGATGATGGTGAGTCATTTTCACAGAGGCCATTGCAAAGTTTGCCTCCTGTAGCTGATTCCAGAGCACAGGAGTGCTGCTGTTGTTGTTGTTTCATTTTGGTGTCTTATCATCAACAGTTGGTTTGTGCCTACAATCTTACCCCGCCTTGTTCTACACTGTTATGAGATACTGTACATTATCTTTTGGGCTAAACACATGTGATAACTACCTCATCACTGACAATGCAGAGTAAACAAAGAAAAGCAAGGAGAAAACAAATCCCAGACCTAGAGCCCACAGTGTAGTTCCCCTGAGTCCTCTGTGATGGGTTGAACTTCATCATAGAAAGAGTAGGCCTGAAATGAATCAACACCTCTTTCAGTTGCTGGAACGTAACACAAACACACAGGTGGAGGGAGTTTCAGGCAATGACTCAGGATTACTTTTGGCCTAGGTGGACAACTGGACAGCTAAACACTGTCCCAAAACTCTGAGAAATCGCTTTCTAGATTCTTACCTCCCCACAACCCCAAAAATGACAGCTCCACTTGCATTTCTACTGAAGCTTTGAAGTTAAGCCTCGATAATTAGAACTCCCCTGGGAATGAGATCGTATTCCTACTGTTCCCCTTTGAGAAATGACAGCTTAGACCTGTCACCTTAGGGGAACACTTTACCTCAGGCAAAAGCAATGGTCCACTTGTTTCTAGTCCCAGAGAGCAAAACTCCTCAGGCTTTGTTCATTTTTGAGGGGAAACTCTACAGCTCTGCGTACATTAAAGACCTAACCAAAAAATGTCTAGAAACAACTAATCTCTCAGTGTCACTTCAAACAAGTATAGTGTACTAGGCACATGGTATTTATCAAACATAGACCCTCAGCTAGCCAATGGATTGAGTCCCATTTCTCTCATTTAAGAAGTCTCTAAAAGCCTACAAAAATATTGTCAAAGTTATATATATAGTATTCAGAATTTTGTTCTGAAGGCAATTAACCCAATACTACAGGTAGCATTTTTCAATGCATATAACCCCCACTAAAAACTGTTTGGTTTTCATGAACGTGTCTTGAAAGGAAGGACATGCCCCATAGAATGGAATGGTGGGTTGTTGGTTTTTTTTTTTTTTTTAAGCTAAAAGCTAGAGAATGAAATTATTGAAACCATCTTCTGTTCTACTTTAATTTTCACCAGCTTTTTGCTAGTTTACTTTAACAAGTAATGTTTGATTGAATTCAGGCCTGCTTTTGTTTACAAAATGAACGAGAGCCAGCAAGTCGTGGCCTGGCTAATTTGCACATCCACTGCCTTGGTCTCCTCCCCTTTAAACAAAATTCTGGAGTTTGTGATTTATTGTTGATTTGGTTAGCTCAAATGATTTTGATGGCTAAAATCTACCTTCCTCCCCATCCTTGAAATTTTGTCCAAAAGCACCCACTCTATTTTTACCATACAAGGCAGACTTGACATTCCCACTCCCCCAATTAAAAAAAAAAAACACAGAAAAAAAAAAAAAAAGAAAGACACATCTTAACTCCCAAGATTTCAGATGCCAATGAATGAAGCTGAGAATAAAAATCCACAGATGGGAGAAGAGGAAAGCAAGATCCTCTACATCTATAGCTTTAGAAATGAAACTGGCCCATTCAGAAGAATAATATCCTGACAGCAAAGCAAAGTGGTAATTGTTGATAACACATCTCTTTGAGGCTATGTGAGACATCCTTGTTTGACAATCAGGTAGACCAGATGTTTTTGGATTCGGCAGCCCCTCAGAATCATCTTGGAAGCCCTATTCTTAAGTATCCTCCTTTAAAAAGTCTGATTTTAAAAGTCTAGGGGCCAGGTGCGGTGGCTCACGCCTGTAATCTCAGCACTTTGGGAGGCCAAGGCAGGCGGATTATGAGGTCAGGAGATTAAGACCATCCTGGCTAAGATGGTGAAACCCCCTCTGTACTAAAAATATAAAAAATTAGCCGGGCGTGGTGGCAGGTGCCTGTAGTCCCAGCTACTTGGGAGGCTGAGGCAGGTGAGTGGCATGAACCCGGGAGGCGGAGGTTACAGTGAGCCAAGATCGTGCCACTGCACTCCAGCCTGGGCAACAGAGTGAGGCTCTGTCTCAAAAAAAAAAAAAAGAAAAAAGAAAAGAAAAGTCTAGGGTAGAATCTGTATGTTCACAAAGTACCCTCAAATGGTTCTGGAGGTCCCTCAAGCTTTGAAACATTAAGTGTAGTCTTTATTCATGTTTAATGTTACCCTGTCCAGCCAATTTAATCTCCTTCTCTGCTTGAATTCTCCAATCACAATCTGGAAGTCACATAGGATAAGTATGCTGTGAAATTGGTGTGTGGTTCCCTGTATAGTCAGGAGAGGGGAGGTGAGGGGCAATGCTCCTTGTCATTCAGGCACAAAATCCACACACACACGCTTCTGTAGGGGCTACTTCAGCAAGATCACTACCTAATGCTAAAAATCTTTTGACTCTCACATGCCTACCGTCTATTCATAACGTTCCACTTCCATTCAGCTATCCATTCTCCTAACAGCAGGACAAAACTCACTCCCAGCCCCCTCTATCCCCATGCAATCAGCTGCCTTTTGGTGATTTGCCCCCTTCCCTCAGGCTGTTCATTTAAACATAATCTCATTTAAAGTAAAAATTAAATTTACCCAATGGTACAAGTGTTGAGGCAATGACTAGTCACTCTGACAGGGAAGAAACCATACCCATCTTGCTTATCCCTGCAATCCAACTGAATAATAGGAAATTCAGTTCCAACACCTACCTACCCAGAGTTAGGTCAATTCCAACACCTACCTACCCAAAGTTAGGTCAAATTTCACAGGTTAAAAGCAGAGTCCTCCATAAGATTCTCCTCACCTCAGACACCAGCCATAAGCTCTGGGGTTCCCAGGCCACCTGCATTTCTAACTGCCTACAAATTCTGGGGTTCTCACTACTCCCTCGGTACCATAATTCATTTTAACAACTCACAAAATTCACAATAGCACCATATTTATAACTACAGTTTTACATAAAAGATACAAATTGGGACCAACAATGAAAAGACACATGGGGTGAGGTGTGGGAGGGTCCCAGATACAGAGCTTCTGCGTCTTCAGGACACATCACCCTCCCAGCACATCAATGTGCATCACTAACCAGGAAGTTCAACTGAGCTCCAGGTGTCCATAGTTTTTATTGGGGTTTCATTATATAGGCATGATTGCTATTAGCACATGATTGAACTCCATCTCTAAGGC
This sequence comes from Nomascus leucogenys, assembly GCF_006542625.1. NCBI lineage: Eukaryota > Metazoa > Chordata > Mammalia > Primates > Hylobatidae > Nomascus > Nomascus leucogenys. The sequence goes on along the minus strand of NC_044381.1, from coordinate 70,395,730 downwards.
TCCTCTCCTCCCCACAGGCCAGCCTGACATCACACAGATCAAACCACAATGCTCTAATCACATGATTGGTCCTTCCAGAGTAGCCAGTCCCCATTCTAAGTCATCTCATTAGCATAAACTCAGTCATGGTAAAAGAGAGGGCATCCATGAATAACAAACACACTCCCCTCACTCAGAAAATTCTTTAGACTTAGAGGTTACCTCCCAGGGACCAAAGTTTAGCCAAATTCCTTACTATACAACAGGTCTCTACTTGAATATGATTGTTCTTATTGTCCTCAGACCATAAACAGTACTAGGTCAGCTCCTTTTGCTAAACAGGCCCTAGCTCTCTGCTTCTGCCTTTTGATATACTCATCATACTCACAATCATTTGCTCTTCATCGCCCCTCCTTAAGCTTAAGGTGAAGAACCATGTCTGTCATATTCATTACACTTCACCAGTTCCTCACACTAGTTAAGGAACATAGTTAATATAATCAAATATTTGTTGTTAGGTAAATTCTATCTCCATGCCTTTATTCATAGGTGTGAAAATGACATTTATAAACATAAAGCTAGCACCAGGGACACAGTAGCTACAGTAAAAACAGGTATACATATAAATAAGATAACCAGGGAACCCCCCAATCACTGAAAAAACCTTTGGAATAGATTTGAAATGTCCTTCATCTCAAATCCTGTTGTGTCTACCAGAGTCCCGGGAAAATGTGAATCAAGAGGCACAAAATAACAGAATTTCTATATTTTTCATCCTGAAGATGCTGATAGTGGTGATGGGAGAAAGGAGGCATTGACTGATTTTCTTCTTTATTCAATTTCTAGTTGAGTTTCATTAACCTTTTAGCAAACAATCATGTTCTAAACAAGCAAAGTGTTTCTTCGAAGTTTATTCCCCCCTAAATATATGGTAATAGTATTTGAAAGTGGATTTCTATTTCAATTGCCACACAAGCATCCTTTTCTCTAGCCTCTCACCAAAAAAAAAGATTATACATGATTTTTTTTAAAAAATGGAATTCAAAATTTAAATTTGCAACGAAAAACACAATCATCTTAGTTCAGTCAATAAAAAGAAGATAGAAAGTGAGCCTGAGTATTTTGATCCACCCACTTACTGCAAAGTTCCACATAATTTTGACTTTCAGATGAAAATATTTTCAATAAACATTGGTAGAATCAAATTGAAATCTGATTCCTCATTTGTCTAAGTCTTGTTCTCCAGCAATTGTGGGTTGTAAACTCAATGGTAGGAAGCAGAGCTTATGGAATATCATAGCTGGAAGCAATATGCATAATCAGAAAACAGAGATTCATAGAGGACAAATAACTTGCTCTACTTTCCACACCAAGTTAATGGCAGAGACGGAACCAGAATCCCATCTCCTGACTCTCTACTTCCTAACGTTTTTTCTATATCACGTTACATTAATATTTCTTTTCTATGCCCCAGAGTTTACAATAATGTTCAGCACATAATAAATGCTCAGTGAATCATGCCGATTTTGATTTCTTAAAGTGTTTTGTCTAACGCACTGTGAAGCATGATTCCATATTTTCCTTTCATATGTTTAGTTATACTTTTGCACCTACACAGATGACATATGGCTGGTCACATAGCACTGCTCTGCTGAGAACTCAATGTGTCTCCATTTCTTCTGTCATCCTTCTTCCATCTCTCCCCAGTCTGTGCGCTTAAAAATAAAGGTGCAGCCCTACACAACATACTCTTCACGGATTGTCACTACCTTGCCAGGTGGTAGATTTGCTCTTTTAGTTCCAGTCTTAAAAGCAAACAAGAGTATTTGTTGTAAATGATTTAAAAACTTGACTTGTGGGTGGGAAAAAAGTCTCATCCCTCCCAAGACATTCAAACTTTGTTTTTGGTCTCACTGGACTTCAAAAAATACTACAGCTAGCATTTATGATATTCATATGCCTTTTAAACCAAAGTGTTTGACACATGTTAGTCCCTCAAATGTGTGTTGAATGAAATGTGTGTGAAGACATGTGATGTGAATTATTTCACCTTAAACTGCAATGGGATGTGTATTTATGCATTCTACATTTGGGTACCTTGGAATAGAGTGTTTCTCTTCAGGTAACTAATTAATGAATATTGGAATTTACACAGGAGCCAGCACCACCATTTGAAAAGACAAATCATATCAGATCTTTCCTGCTTGAATTATTTTAATGGCTTTCACTTAGAATAAAATCAAACCCATAACATTAGCCTACATGTCCCACATAATCTTGCTCTAGGTTCTTCCCTAGCCTCATCTCAATTGAAACTTCTTTTCATTCATCATCAGCCACCATGCTTTCTTTTCACCTCCTCTTATTTCAGCTCTTTAGGAGTCTTTGCACATGGTGTTCCTGCTGTTTAGAATATTCATTGATATGGTTTGGCTCTGTGTCCCCACTCAAATCTTATGTCAAATTGTAATCGCCATGTGTTGAAGGAGGGGCCTGGTGGGAGATGATTGAATCATGATGGGGCAGACCTCCCCCTTGCTGTTCTCATAATAGAGTTCCCAGGAGAGCTGGTTGTTTGAAAGTGTGTAGTGCTTCCCCCTTCACTCTCTCTCTCTCTCTCCCACTCTGCCATGTGAAGAAGGTGCTCGCTTCCCCTTTGCCCTTTCACCATGAAGGGCCTCCCAGCCATGCTTCCTGTACAGCCTGCAGAACTGTGAGTCAATTAAACCTCCTTTCTTCATAAATTACCCAGTCTCAGGTAGTTCATTATAGCAGTGTGAGAATTGACATTGTGTTTCCTATGCTCCTCCTCCCACCTCCCCCTGCCAATGAATCATGTCTCTTTGTGTCCATACTCCTGTGTAATATTTTGCTGCAACTCCCAGCAAATGGTAGAAGCTATTTATCTTCTCCTTAATCTGGACAGGACTAACATAATGCAATGGAAGTAACATTCTAGAATTTCTAAAACCAGGTCTTTAAGTGGCCTTATAGCTTCCACTTTTGCTCTCGGAACCCAACTGCTATGTAAGAAGTTTAAGCTGTCTTGCTGAAGACAGAGGACATACGCAGAGAGAAATCCTGGAGGATAGTAAACCAGGTAGAAAGAGATGCCACATGGAGAAGAACCAAGGTCCTTTGGCTAATAGCCAGCATCAAGACCCAGACACATTAGTGAGGCCATCTTGGATTCTTCAGTCCCAGCTGAAATGACACCATATGGTCAGCTGAACCTGGCTGAACCCTGCCAAATTCCTGACTCAAAAAATTGTAAGCAATAAAATGGTCATTGCCATTTTAAATTTATATTTTTGTTACACAGAGTAACATTTTGTCTTGTTTACAGTTATATGGGTTTCAGCACACACATAGATATTTGTAATCACCACCACAAGTGGATTTAGCTTAACTTCGACATCCCAAAGCATGTTCTTGTACTGACCATCAGAAGTCAGAGCTCTATACCCACCAACCCTAGCAACCACTGATCTATTCTCTAAACCTACAGTTTTGCTTATGTCAGAGTATCATATAAATAGAATCATACAGTGTTCAACATTTTGAGACTGGGTTCTTTCAATTACCATCATATATTTGAGATTCATTCATGATGTATGTATTAATAGTTTGTAACTTATTATGACTGAGTAGTATTCTATTGCATGGATTACCCATCCATTGACATATTTTGGGGTTGGTTCCAGTTTTTGGTGATTTTGAATAAGGCTATTTTAAGTGTATATGTAGAGGTTTCTTTTCAAAAATAGGTTTTAATCTCTTTGGGCTAAATAGTTAGAAATGGGATTGCTGGATCATACGCAAGGTCTATGTTTAACTTTTAACTCAGAAACTGCCAGAAGGGCTGTACCATTTTGCATTCCCATGAGCAATATATGAGAAACCTAACTGTTCCACACCCTTGTCAGCAGACTATTTTCAGTGGTTTTTAATCATTTTAATAGGCATGCAGTGGCAACTTAATTGTGCTTTTCATTTGCATTTCCCTAGTGGCTAATGTTATTGAGCATCTTTTCATGTACTTGTTTTCCACCTGCATATCCTTTTTGATGAAATATTGTCTCATCATTTGCCTAAGCTTTTATTTGGTTGTTTTCTTATTGTTGAGTTTTGAAAGCTTTTTCTATATTTTGGATACAAGTCCTTTGTCAAATATGTGATTTGCAAATATTCTTACCAAATCTGTGGCTTATGTTTTCATCTTCTTAGCAATATCCTTTGAAGAACAAAATTTTTAATTTTGAGAAAGTCCAATTTGTATTTCTTTCTTTCTTGGATTGTGCTTTTGGTGTAGTATTTAAGAATTCTTTGCCTAGCCCAAGATCATGAAGATTTTCTCCTATGTTTTCTTCTAAGAGTTTTATAGTTCTATATTGTGTATTTAGATCTATATTGAGTGAATTTTTATATAAGGTATGAGGTATGGGTTGAGAGCTTGCATATATTTTATTAGATTTATACCTAAAATTTTACTTTTTAGAAGGTATTGTAAATGTTACTTTTAAAAAATTTTAGTTTCCAGATGTTCTTTCCTAGAGTATAGAAAACTAACTGATTTTTGGATGTTGACTCTGTAGTTTGTGACCTTGCTAAACTCACTTATTAGTTTTAGGAGCTTTTTTGTAGATTACTTAGGATTTTATACATCTTGAAGTATAGTTTTATGCTTCCATTTCTGAGGGCCTTTTATTTACTTTTCTTGCCTTATTGCACTTGCTAGGACTTCTAATACAATATTAAGTAGGAATGCTGACAATAGACATCTTCACTAGTAATAAACTTAAAAGAAAATCATTCAGTCTTTTCCCATTAGATATACCATATTAGCTGAAGGACTTTTTAAATGCATTTATTTATTTTTTTGATGCCCTTCTATCTATGGCTTGCTGAGAGTTTTTAATCATTTTTTTAAATTTTGCCAAATGCTGCTTCTTCACCTATTGATAGGATCACATGGATTTTCTTATGTATCCATTAATCTGGTGAATTATATTAATTTTTGAATGTTGAGCCAGCCTTGCATTTCTAGGATACACGCCCCTTGACAATGGTATAGCATTCTTCACATATATTGCTCAATTTAATTTGCTTATGTTTTGTTGTTTTGCTGAGAACTTTTGTATCTATGTTGATAAGACATATTAATCTATAGTTTTCTTTCTTTTCTTTCTTTCTTTTCTTTCTTTCTTTCTTCCTTTTTTCTCTCTTCCTTTCTTTCTTCTTTTTTTGTAGAGATAGGGTCTCACTTTGCCAACCAGAGTGCAGTCCAGTGGTGTAATTATAGTTCACTGCAGCCTTAAACTCCTGAAACTTTACACCCATTGAACAACTCCCCATTTCTCCTACTCTCCCAGCCCCTGGCAACCACTATCGCATTCTCTGCTTCTATGAGTTTGACTATTATAGATACCTCATCTATGTGGAATCCTACAACTTCATGGCAAAAATACCCCAAATAACTGGATTTTAAAATGTGCAAAAAACCTGAATAGACACTTCTCCAAAGAAGACATACAAGTGGCCAACAGGCACATGAAAAGATGCTTACTACAGATTCTGTATTCCCTTTGCCTTCAGCAAGCACCTCAGCAGGTTTTGGTTTTTTTCCTGGTGGAGTGACCCAAACCTTCATTCCTGAAGGGTCTGGATCATTTGTAGTCCTGCCTGAATTGGGCTGTTATAGTTTCCCATCGACCTTAATAACAGGGCATGGTAATACTAAGAGACACTCTAAGGGATCTTTTGTATTCCATGCATACTCCTCCCTACCTCCATTGTGGAGTAGTAGACTGATTTCATCTTGATAATCTAGGTCAGTCACCCCAGCCAGTAATGTAACTCCCTTCTTAGCCTGTTGACTTAAAGGTAGGAGAAGCCCAAAGTGTCCAGGTGGCAATCTTCACTTCTAGTTTAATGGAATCATTGTGTCTCCTGGTGGCAGTGTTCTTCTCTCTAAAACTAAGACCTCTAGGCCAGCAGGACGTAATGTCATGGGAACAGGAAGCAAAAATGTTGCTAGTGGATCACTGGGGTGATGGTGAGTAGTGCCACTTCCACTTCTGCCTCTTGATTCCCGGACCCGTGAATCCTGGCTATGGGAGAAACAGTACCATATATTGGACACTGATTCAGAGCATACATGGCCTTCTGGAGAACTTTGCTCTAGCCCTGAAATTATTGTCATCTAGTTGGCATTGTCATTGTGACTTCAAAAAACCATTCCACCGTTCTATCAATGCAGCTGCTTCAGGATGATGGAGAACATGGTAAAACTAGTGAATTCCATGAGCATGAGCCCACTGCCACACTTCTTTAGCTGTAAAGTTGGTTAGAGGCAATGCTGTGTGGAATACCATGATGGTGGATAAGGCATTCCATAAGTCCATGGATGGTAGTATTGGCAGCACTGCGTGCAGGATAGGCAAACTCATATCCAGATTGTCTATTCCAGTGAGGACAAACCTCTGCCGTTTCCATGATGGAAGAGGTCCAATATAATCGACCTGCCACCAGTTAGCTGGCTGTTCACCCCAAGGAATGGTGCCATATCAAGGGCTCAATGTTGGCCTCTGCTGCTGGCAAATTGGGCACTCAGCAGTGACCACAGCCTGGTCAGCCTTGGTGAGTGGAAGTCCATGTTGCTGAGCCCATGTATAACCTCCATCCCTGTCACCATGGCCACTTTGTTCATGGGCCCATTGGGTGATGACAGGGGTGGCTGGGGAAAGAGGCTGAGTTGTGTCCACAGAACAGGTCATCCTATCCACTTGATTATTGAACTGCTACTCCGCTGAGGTCACCCATTGATGAGCACTCACATGGGACACAAATGTCTTCACAGTTTTTGACCACTCAGAGAGGTCCATCCACATAACCCTTCCCCAAATTTCTTTGTCACCAATTTTTCAATCATGCTTCTTCCAAGTCCCTGACCATCCAGCCAAACCATTGGCTACAGCCCATGAAACAGTATATAATCGCACATATGGCCATTTCTCCTTCTATGCAAAGTGCACAACCAGGTGCACTGCTCTAAGTTCTTCCCACTGGGAAGATTTCCCTTCATCATCATTCTTCAGGGATGTCCTAGAAAGGGGCTGTAGTGCTGCAGCTGTCCACTTTCAGGTGGTGCCTGCGTATCATGCAGAACCATCTGTGCACCAGGCCCTAGTCTTCTCTTCCTCTGTCAACTGATCATAGGGAACTCCCCATGAGGCCATTGGTGCAGGCTGGGGGAAAGAAGGCAGAGTGGCAGGAGTGGAGACCATGAGCATTTGAGCCACTTCGTTACGTAACTTACTTGTGCCTTCAGGACCTGTCAAGCCTGATCAGGCATATGCCACTTCCATTTGATGATGGAATGCTGCTGTGCATGACCCACTTTATGACTTGATGCATCAGAAAGCACCCAGTTCATGATAGGCAGTTCAGGTCAAATGGTGACTTGATGATCCATAGTCAAACGTTCAGTTTCCAACAAAGCCCAGTAACAGGCCAAGAGGTGTCTCTCAAAAGAAGAGTAGTTATCTGCAGAAGATGGCAGGGCCTTGCTCCAAACTCCTAGAGGCCTCCACTGTGATTCACCTATGGGAGCCTGACAAAGGCTCCAAACAGCAACCCTATCTGCCACTGACACCTCAAGCACATTGGATCTGCTGGGTCATATGGCCCAAGTGGCAGAGCAGCTTGGACAGCAGCCTGGACCTGTTGCAGAGCCTTCTCCTGTTCTGGACCCCACTCAAAACTGGCAGCCTTTCAGGTCACTTGATAAGTGGGCCAGAGTAACACACCCAAATGAAGAATGTGTTGCCTCCAAATAGGCCCACTAGGCATGCCTCTTTCTTGGTTGTAGGAGGGGCCAAAAGCAGCAACTTATCCTTTACATTAGAAGGAGTATCTTGACAGGCCCCACAACCACTGGACCTCTAGAAATTCTACTGAGGTAGAAGGTCCCTGAATTTTAGTCCGATTTATTTCTCACCTCTGGCATGCAAATGTCTCACCAATAAGTCCAGTGTGTTTGCTACTTCTTGCTCACTGGATCCAAGCAGCATAATGTCACCAATGTAATGGACCAGTGTGATATCTTGGGGAAGCAAAAAGCGATCAAGGTCCCTCTGAATAAGATTATGATATAAAGCTGGAGAGTTGATATACCCCTGAGGTAGAACAGTAAAGGTATATTTCTGGCCTTGCCAGCCAAAGGGAAACTGCTTCTGGTGGGCCTTATGGACAGGAATGGAGAAAAAGGAACTTGCCAAGTCAATGGCTACATACCAGGTACCAGGAGATATGTTAATTTGCTCAAGCAATGAAACCATATCTGGTACAGCAGCTGCAATTGGAGTCACCACTTTGTTAAGTTTACGATAATCCACTGTCATTCTCAAAGATCCATCTGTCTTCTACATAGGCCAAATGGGAATGTCGAACAGGGATGTGGTGGGAATCACCACTCCTGCATCTTTCAAGTCCTTGATGGTGGCACTAGGCTCCGCAATCCCTCCAGAGATGCAATGTTTTTTTGATTTACTATTTTTCTAGGTAAAGGAAACACTAATGGCTTCTGTTTGGCCTTTCCCACCATAATAGGCCTCACCCTACCAGTCAGGGAGCCAATGTGGGGGTTCTGCCAGCTACTAAGTATGTCTATGCCAATTATGCATTCTGGCACTGGGGAAATGACCACAGGATGAATCTGGGGACCCACTGGACCCACTGTAAGACCTGAGCTAAAACTCCATTAATTACCTGACCTCCGTAAACCCCTACTTTAATTGGAGGACCACAATGACGTTTTGGGTCCCCTGGAATCAGCGTCAGCTCAGAGCCAGTGTCCAGTAATCCCCGAAATGTCTGATCATTTCCCTTTCCCCAGTGCACAGTTACCCTGGTAAAAGGCCTCATGTCTCCTTGGGGAAGGATGGGAGAAAGATTCACACATAAATTGTCGGTAATGTAGTGGGGTCCTTCCTCAAGGGGACCCGGCCTCCCCTTCATTCAAGGGGTTCTTGGTCTGTAAACTGGCTCGTCTGGAAATTGATTGAGGGGCTGTGATTCTGTTTTTATAATTCAAATTAGTCTTTTGTTTATTCAACCTAGAAGTTTTCTGGTTGTATAATTTAAGTTGGAATGCAGTAAACTTCTTAACAATTTTACTTCTAGGAACACCATGATTAATTAGCCAATGCCAGAGTTCTACAGTAGTCAGACTATTCTGATTGCCACTTTGCCTCTACTGTCCATTACGGTAGCTATGCCCACCTTGGCTTTGACAGTTGAGTCCTGCCACTTGGCTCCTGCCAATTATTCCCATTGTATTTAAATTTTGTAATTGAGTGACTCCAGTTCCCACTGTTAAATCTGACATATAGAGAAAAGCAATTACAAGTCTCTTCAAAGATGCAGGTGCTGCCCTCACAAATCTATTTCGCAAGGCATTGGTCAGGGGTATATCTTCTGGACCTTCCCAGCTGGGATGAGTAGGTCTAAAGTGACTAATCCACTCCATCATCCCAATCTCCCTAAGCCTTTGGATCCCTTCCTCTACATTAAACCAAGGGAGATCAGGCATTTCCAGCTCACTTACAGTGGGCCATCTTTTAAACCATGTTTCAGCTAACCAAGCAAGTAAACTGTTAGAAGCTTTTTAACTCCTCAAGCTGCAACATTAAATGCAGATTCCCTACTTAGTTGTCCCAAATCGATAAATTCAGCCTGATCCAACTCTATGTTCCTTCCACCAATATCCTATCCCTTTAATATCCATTCCCATGCCTGTTCTCCAGATTTCTGTTTATATAAATTAGAGAGCTCAAACAGTTCTTTTCAAGTGTAGCGTACCTTCTCATGGGTCACACTCTCAACCTCCCCTCTAGGGGCCCACTGGACTTTAGTCTATTTATAGGTCTAGAAGCAAACAGAGGTGTTGAGGGTGGCTTCTGAGGAGAATCAATATTATCTTGCCTGGCAGCTGCCTCGGGGGAGGCCATCAATGTTGCCTCAGGCAGCGCAGGGTTTATCTCCTCAGACAAAGGTGGAAAGGCTGATGGCAGCCTGGGTCAGGGATGGGGATGTTGCCCCTACTGGGGATGGGGAAGCTGTTCTTTCTGGCAAAAAAGTTTCATGAGAGTTTACAAACTCAGTGTCCCCAGCTTCACCAGGGTCCTCCCACACGTCCCCATTATAAGTTTCAGGGTCCCCTTCTTTTCCAATCAATGCCCTCACTTATGTGTAGAGTCACTAAACTTCTTGCCTCTCACGAGCAGTGAATCAGGAGTGTCAAATGCATTTATTTTGCCTAACTGTCTAAACAGTTCATGCCACAGACTATCAGTGTTCTCTATACTATTAGAAGTAGAGTCCTTGGCATTTTGGGGTCTAATCACATTAAGCAGCCAACTCCAGAAACCCCAAAACCAATGAAAGAATTCCATCCTTAACACTCTGTTTCTCTAGAACCACTCCTTGTACTAAAATCTGTATTAGTCCGGGTTCAGGGTTCTCTTAGAGGGACAGAACTAATAGGTTATATATATGAGTTTATTAAGTATTAACTTACATGATCACAAGGTCCCACAATAGGCCATCTGCAGGCTGAGGAGCAAGGAGAGCAAGTCCAAGTCCCAAAACTGATGACCTTGGAGTCCGATGTTCAAGGGCATGAAGCATCCAGCATGGGAGAAAGATGTAGGCTGGGAGGCTAGGCCTGTCTCTCTTTTTCACATTTTTCTGCCTGCTTTATATTCACTGGAAGCTGATTAGATCCACCAGATTAAGGGTGGATCTGCCTTCCCCAGCCCACTGACTCAAATGTTAACTCTTTTGGCAACACCCTCACAGACACACCCAAGGTTAATACTTTGTATCCCTCAATCCAATCAAGTTGACACCCAGTATTAACCACTACACACATATATATTCATGGTGCTTCTTGCCTTCCAAGTATTTCTCTACATTCTCTATAAATTCTGGATTTTTTCATTTGTATTCATGAGACTAACTTCCATTTCTTTGCTTAGAGAGAGAATTGAGCCCCCATTATTCCCTCCTTGCCCTTTTGCTTGACCCTAGTTATCCTAGAACAGTCTTGATCTTCAGGCCGGGCGCGGTGGCTCACGCTTGTAATCCCAGCACTTTGGGAGGCCGAGGCAGGCAGATCACGAGGTCAGGAGATCGAGACCACGGTGAAACCCCGTCTCTACTAAAAATACAAAAAATTAGCCGGGTGTGGTGGCGGGCGCCTGTAGTCCCAGCTACTCGGAGAGGCTGAGGCAGGAAAATGGCGTGAACCCGGGAGGCGGAGCTTGCAGTGAGCCGAGATTGCACCACCGCCCTCCAGCCTGGGCGACAGAGCGAGACTCCATCTCAAAAAAAAAAAAAAAAAAAAAAAGTCTTGATCTTCGACATCCAGTTGCTTCTGGGAATCTTTCTGGTCCCTTCTCTCAAACCCCATTACTCCTTCTTGCCTGCAGCTTTCTAGTGTGATCTATTGCTTTAAATCTTATTTTTGTCTTTTTCTTCCATTACCCTCAGACTAGATGCTTTGGAGCGTCCCTTACTTCCTGGGCCCATCCCAGCCCTCATCCCAGACTTTGATTCTAATTTCCCTTTAATTAGAGCCCTCCAAGTGCAGAAAAACCACACCTATTCTAATATCAGCCCCTGCTAGTGGAATTTCAACCTTGGCCCAGTCCCTGCTTTCCTGAAAAGGAAGGTCTGCCATCTAGCTTGCTATGAACATAATAAGAAATCTGACAGCATGGAACTACCATGGAATAATTCATGCAGTCTTGCTGGCTTTATTGATTACATTACAATTTTATCCACTGAGTGAAAGATCTTTGATTTAAAGTACAATAGAATCTGGATTTTTTTCCGCCTTCCTAAAAAATTACATAAAAATCATTTCACTTTTTTATTGGTATTATTTTAACATCAGTTATCTACTGGGATATTACAGAGTGAGAACCCCAGATCTTAGTCAAGTGAGGACTGTTTCTATTCTAGAGAGGCCAAGATTGCTATAGGTTTATTGTGTTTTATTGTTCTTGGAGGTATATTTGTTTTTGTTCCTTTTTCTACTTCTTGTATTTTTGATGTTTTCTCCTTTTTTATGAAGCTATTAACTTCCTCTTGAAAAGTCTTTCTTTTAAATTGATTCTAATTTACTATAAATATTGTTTAAAACAAAAATAAGTTATTTGCTTAACTTACTACTCCCTTTTTTCTTTTGAATTTTCATGCTTACCTATGACTTGAATTTTTGCAATAATTATATATTACTATTACATTTTAAAATTCAATTTTAAATACATTTTTAAAATAAATTAAAAATAGTACTTACCTCATGGAAGAGTTGTAAATTTTTAATACATAAAAACACATAGGAAAGTACCTCATACTTTGTAAGTGCTCAGTAAACGTTAGCTATTATGGGTTTCACGTTTATGCCTGGTCCTAGAGATAGTCCAGCTCTGCATCTTCAGCTCCTATGAGACGTCTCCTCTTGGAGGTTCTATGTGCACCTCAAATTGCAAATTGGAATTCACCATCTTCCTTCACACCCACCCAAACCTGTTCCTACTCTGCCAGTAGCATGATTTTACTTTCATAGACTTGAATTTTTAAAGATGTATCTGAGGCTGAAGGAGCGCAGATCAACTGAGATCAGGAGTTCGAGACCAGCCTGGTCAATGGGTGAAACCCCATCTCTACTAAAAATACAGAAATCAGCTGGGCATGGTGGCACAGGCCTGTAATCCCAGCTACTTGGGAGGCTGAGGCAGGAGAATCGATTCAACCTAGGAGGTGGAGTTTGCCGTGACCCGAGATTGCACCATTGCACTACAGCCTTGGCAACAAGAGTGAAAATCCGTCTCAAAAAAAAAAAAAGATATATTTGATTTTTCTCTTATCCCCCAACTGAAACAATTCCCAAGCGCTTTTTATTCTACTTCTGCCACATCTCTTAGGTCTCTTAAGACTTTATTGTCCTCTCCATACCCTCATTCAGAACCTTATTGTTACTTATCTGGACTAACCTCATAGCATCTGGACTAACGCAGTAGTCTCATAACTGTCTTGGGTTTCCAGCCTCTGCAATATAGTCTATGCACTTCAGGTTAATTTTCCTAAAGAACATGTCTAAACATGTATCTTTCCAACTCAGTAATTTTCTTTGACTCCCTAATCTATACTGAATTAAGGCCTTGCACTTTCTAGTCCCAATCAACCATTGCAATTTGCCTTGGAAACCCCTTAATGCTTTGCACCCTTCAGACAAGTTCTTTACCTTGCAGTAAAATCAGAACAGTAATATTCTCACTGAAGGTCTATGTGGTTTATTTTTTCTATATTTAAATGCATTCGATGTAATGAGTAGACTTAGAAGCCCACCTTTATCTGGGCTTCTAAGAAGTCTTTTCTGTTGACTTATAATAGGTTTTTGGCTTAATTCCGAATAGATAAGATTGCCAAATAGAGCAGTTTCTTATAAATAAAATTTCCTGCCATTAAAATATATATATATATAAAATGGATACACATACAACCACACATACAGGTGTGGGCACAAACACAGACACACATACATCTAAGGAACACTTTGGAATTTCAACAATATTAATTCTTTACCTCAAATGCAGTAGATACCAGAGGAATACTTTTCCATTTTCCTTTACATTGGACATATTTGCAATTTGAGAACAAGAACCAGTGTTGGTTTTCAGACAGAATCCATTTAATTAATCATACTATTTGAACAGCTGGGGAGGCCATGTATTTATGTAAGAGCTTAACATTCTTTCGAAAAATTGTCAAGTATGAATTAAAATAATATTATTTCACTTTTTAATGATATGCTATTTATCTTTAGATTTTATTCACACCTAACTTTATAAATCAATAGTTCCAGTCTTTGAGACACATTATTACCTATGCTTTAAAAGCGCTATCATATGCAGTGCGGTAAAAAAGGACTAAGGTTCTATTTACCACAAGGACTCATTTGCAAAGTGTGAGATATTCCCATTTTTGTTTTTAAATTTGGCAAGCAATGGATAGAAAAAAGAAGAAATTGCTTGATAAAATCATATGTTTTCCACTTACTCGTCACCAGCAGTGAGATGAATTTTTCTTATTAAAAAAGATTAAGTTCGTCTCATTCAATACAGCAGTAAAAGCTCTACACAGACAAATGTGGGTAGAAGACACGGTAAAATGGAATTATTGTATTAAATTGCCCAAGAACACAGTTTTAAAGAAAAATACTTATGAAAGCACAACAGATGATAGTGAAAATAAGTGAGAAAATTTTATAAAACTTGTTTTAATACTGGATTCTAGCTTCTGTTTCTAGAATAAAGGCCAACTTGAAAGAGAAACTTTGGATTCAGCCAGAGCTAATCCAACAGGAAACTCCAGGGATTTGGGCAATTATTTAAATGGGAGTCACTTACGGGCACCATCAACAGCTGTCCTTTGGGCCAGCCAGTGTGGTTGGGCCTTAGAACTGTGGAGTGACTCCAAGCACTTACAATGGGGAAGAGGCACCATATGAATAAGTTTGGGACGATAAAGGGAAGGATGGGTAACTGGAACACGGCATGGTAACGTTTACTTTTCGGATTTATATTCTTGCGGAACACACTGCCTATGCTCAGCAATTTGCATAGCTAATGCCATATGACTTTGACAGTTATGATTCCAATGGAGACAGGATACATGCTCTCCCTTACAGTGATAACACATGAAGCTTGCCACTGCAGACTGGTGCTCAGAGAAACCCAAAGGCCTTTTATGCATCAACTCAGCCTTGAAATTCAGATGAGCCATCAACCAAGGTCCACACACCACACACCTTTCCTATGTACCTCCCCCGCCATCTTTGCTTTAGGGGGCCATCTCTGCTTCTTCTCCAGTTGTTTAATTTAAATAAATTCCAGCTGTACAGGAAGAAGATGGAAATGTGTTATTATGTTCTCTGTTCTGTTTTGCAACCTCATAGATGTGGCCCTGTCTCTGATTTCTGTCTGAAACTGCTGAGGACTAGACAAGACAAACATAGAAAGCTAATCTTTACCCTCTAGAAATTTAACAATCCAAGAGAAGAGATGCAGATGCACCTGAAAGTATGGACTTAAGAATAAAAACATCAACCTGATACACAAAAGTTTTGGGTACAGGTCAAGTGAACCTTACGTTATACATTCATTCATTCACTCATGCATTTATTCATTCATTCTACAGATATTTACTGGACACTTAATACCAGGTAAGTTCTTCAGTACTGCAGATAAGTAAATGATCAAAACCCAACCCTATCTCTGACCTCATGGACCTCTCTAAGTAGTGGAGTAGAAAGCCAATCAAATAAAAGATAAATAAATGTAAAATTGAGACAGTGGTGTGAAGAACATGGTACTATGACAGCTGATCATAACCGAAGTGACACCATCAGGAAAAACACTTGTTTTCCTGAGAAGGCAGGAATGGAGCAGGAGTAGGCCATGAGGCCATCAGGGAATGGCTTTCCATCAAGGAGGAGGAAGCATGTGAGGCACTGGAAAAAGGCCAGTGTGCCAGGAAAAGAAAGCATGGGGGATCTGATGGGAAATGAGGATAGACAGGGAGAGGGGCTCAGACCCTGCACAATTTGCAGTCCTCTCTAATGAGTTTCATTTTGAGTAGAAAGCAGGAGTAGCACATATTTTGAGGTAATTACACAAAAGGGTCATGTCCAGTTTGGAGAGAGAAGAGATAGACCCACAGTCTAGAATCCAGTATGGTTGAGTATAATAAGGGCACACCCACCCTCTCAGTGTATGTTAATTGCTGAGGACAGCAATATTAAGAGATGGCTTCTTGAATAGGAGCCAAACCACCACTTGGTTAAAACAGGGAAGTTTTGACTAGCTCTACTAATAAATAATGAACCCAATATCCTTTGCCTGGCCTCCACTCTTCCACATAAATTCAATATGTTAATGCATCTGTAACAAATTAAGTGTCTCTTAAAAGTCCCTTAAAAGTCTCCAAATCTTTGAAAATTTAGAGTGCCTATGGAAAACAAATAAGCAAAATCCTTGACCTTTTCTCTATTCATAAGTAAGATCAATGGAATATGCCAAGAACCCAGAAACCTCTCTATTCCCAGAAATTTTTTAAATGAATTTGCTTGTATGAATCCAAAGCAAAATTGGAGGTCTCTTTCAAACTAGCTTGTTTGGTTAGCTTTTTTGATAATGAAGTCAAGAGAATACTAATATACACCAGTCATAATGCAGAATAACCCAATCTCCAAACTCACACTGATATTTGACATATGTAGCCTAGACAACTCTTGGAATCTAAGAGTAGCAATTTAAGTTGTTTATTCTTACATAATGGGAACAGAGGGAGGAAAAGAATTTCTATTTCCCATTAGTCGGCGTCACAAGTCCCTTCTGTTTTGCAGTGAGCATTTTCTATAACAACCCACTAAGCTGATCTGTAGCAACCAATAAAATACCTGAGATCATGTATGAAAACCAAATGGAATCTGAGAATAGAGAGATAACAAGGAGATAATCTTTTGACTGGACATGCTAAGTAACAGATTTTATTTTATTTTGAAAAAGAAAGAAGGAAAGAATCATGAGGGAAATGCTATTAAAAAACTACCCCAAGGAGTCAGCAATTTCTGAGTTTTTCAATTAAGTTGCCAATTTTAAGGCTATTACACTGCTCCCTGAATCAAAAGGATTAACAATTTTCCTCTTAGCAATTAGAAAGGTAGAATTTTACCATGGAAGCACATGGGGAAAGACTGTACAAGAAGTTAGAATTAACTAAATCTCCACTGAGGACCACCCAAGAGGAGCTAAATGAAGGGTTACTTTCAAGTGGGGTTGGGATCAAAGATTGAGGGAGATTAGAACCAATGGGAGGTTAAAGGAAAACATCTGGTCTTTTGCAGTAATCACCAATAGAAAGGTGGATCTTCCTCGGGGAAAGAGCAGCCCATCTGACCGCAGACCCTCCAACGTGCCATAGAGTGCTGACTCCATAGAGAAGACACCTCTGACATTCTGCAGAAAATGCAAAAACATTCTGAAAAATTAATAAGGAAGTTACTTCATCAGGCAGAATGCAGATGTACAATTCAGCATTGAGATTCAAAGACCTTTTTTTTCCTGTTTGGGCAACATGGTCATGCTACCCATTGAGTGTAACCCCTTGATAGTCTTGACTTGATGAAATCCATTGCTGTGGATGGCGGAGGAGGAGCACGCTGCTCTCTTTGGACAGAAGCTTACAGCTGAAGCTTTCAGAAAAGGAGGTAATGCATGTTAATATCATTTTTATTTAGCCTTAAAGCTTTGGCTTATATCATAAATTCCTACGTCTGCTTAGGCAAAAGATGTTAAAGTCCTGGGAAGAAAGTGGAAATATTTAGGAGAAGTAAGACAGAGGGGGAAGTTCCAATATTTTCCTAATAAAATATTCTTTGTTTTAGAATGTTCTTGCTTTTTGTAGTTTGCATCTTTTAAGAGGAGCTTTCAATTATTTCTATACAAAGTCTAATTCTATATTATTTCCTATTCTTCAGATTATCCTGGACGATTAATCACCTGGAAGAATGACAAAACAGCCCCAGAATGGCATCTTCACACGTGCCAGTTTTATCTGTTATCTCGTCACATCACATTTCCTTAGGAATCCAAGGAGGAATTTTTTAAAGGATTAGAGCAAGTGTGTTTGCTTGACTCCTCTATCTAACAGGAAGGCAACTGGGACGGAGCTCCTGTGCACTTTGCCCCGGGTCACGGTGGGCAGCTGGCTGTTTCCTCAGTCAGGCCACACGTGAAAAGAGGTTACTGCTTTCTGAGCACCATTTTTCCACACAACACTTTCTTCGGCAATGAGCTTCTAAGAGGAGAGTCACAGATGAAGGGCCTGAAACGGAGCTTTGATTAGACCATCTCACTTTTGTAATGAGTACACTGAGGACCAAAAGAGTCACAAATGGCAAAACTAGAGCCACTTCCTCCTGGTTTTCATCTAGAGGCCTGATTACAGCCCAGGACTTACCTCATTTCACCCATATCTCATCATCACTATTTCTTTCTTTCTTTTTTTTTTTTTGAGATGCAATCTCGCTCTGTCTCCCAGGCTGGAGTGCAGTGGCACGAACTCAGCTCACTGCAACCTCTGCCTCCCAGGTTCACGCCATTCTCCTGCCTCAGCCTCCCGAGGAGCTGGGACTACAGGCGCCTGCCACCACGCCCGACTAATTTTCTGTATTTTTAGTGGAGATGGGGTTTCACTGTGTTAGCCAGGATGGTCTCGATCTCCTGACCTCGTGATCCACCCACCTTGGCCTCCCAAAGTGCTGGGATTACAGGCGTGAGCCACCACGCCCAGCCTCATCATCACTATTTCAGTGGGCCTCCATTTTTCTTCCTCTCTATCTCAAACACCTGAAAGCTAGGCTAACAAGAACCAGGGAACCTTTGTCCCAGAGGATTCAGCATCAGACTAAGAGGTGGGCACAAAGAGGAAAAATAACTTAGAGCCTGGGGTCACTGGCTTTTACCTTTTCCCCCAATCATAAGTGGGCTTTCCTATTAACCCAGCTAAACATTTCCCCCTTCTACTTTTCTCATTGTCTTCTTGGATCTCAGGTGTAGAATGCTGAGAATTATATTACTCAGTTTTGACTCAATATTATCATCTGGCTCTGCCAAGCCTGCTCTCTTTTTTAAAATTTTATTTGATTATTTTCTCTCTTCATCTTTCATCCTCACTCCCACTACCCTCCCTCCCATAGGCTGCTCGTTTAATTGTTACTATATGTCCTCGAATATCCATGTGTGCTTGAAGTATTTAGTGTGTTGTTTTGTGCAGTACCTGTTTCTAATTTACATAAGTAATATTGCACTAAGCTCTCCTTCTGTTACTTTTTCCCTCAATACTCTTAGTAAGATCTAGCCATGCTTCTTTATGTGAATCCAGTTTATTACTTTAAGCTACTGCCTCTGATTATGTAGTAGAATGCATCACAACATTTTTCTTATCTATTACTTCCAGTGATGGACATCTAGCCGTCACCAGTCCCAGCTACCAGAAGTCACACTGCACTGAACATTTTCATATATAAATTCATTAGTCAATGGAAGAATTTCTCTTGGGTCTAATTCTGGGAGTTAGACTACTGGGTCATGGGGAAGACCCAAGAATACTTATTTTACTACATATTCACATACTTATTTCTCAATACATATTCACATTTTGTTCTCTAGAATGTCTGAACTAGCCCCTCCTGCCCATCTTGCAGTCCAGGAGAATTCTCACATCCTCATTAGTACTTGGTATTATGTGACTTTTTAATTGTTGTCAAGCAGGGTTCCCTCCTCTTTAATTGACTTGGCAATTAAAATTATTATTCTTATGTTCTGTTTTTTTATTTTGTGAAGTTATATGCAATGACCAAATGCAGGAAAATCTCGTTTGCAGTTTGAATAGGTACTGAGGAATAATTCAATGTTCTGATTAGTAGAAAGTTATCTGTATGGCATACCCAAGTTATCATTTTCGAAGAAGCAGAAAACAAACCAGATTTAATTATAAAAACTCCCATGACCATAGTTTATGAGAATTCAGAAATCACTTCTGTATTAAGTGTGACCTACAAACAAACAAGAAAACCGGCACTCATTGAATTTTCCCTGTGGATATACCAGTTAAGAAATCACTTTGCTTTATAACATGGGACTATTTTGGATAATGTAGCCAATATATTTATTATTTCCATGCTCTTTCCTTGAAATTGCTCTCCCCACAAAGCCCCTGCCGAAGGAGTGGTCCTAGGTTCATGTTAGGACCACATGATTCTGCCCTCTGGCCACAGCTTGCAGGATGAGGGAAGTTCATTGATCTAACATTGAACTCATCTATAACCTGAGATGGACCAGTAACAGACTTAGTGACTTTGAATTAAATAAAATGAAGTCACTTGGTCATGATAAACACCTGAGCTGTCAGGTCATGGAAAGCCTGGCCTAGGGGCAGCCCAGGGCAAGACAGAGCTGAAGTCATGAGAAGACAGAAACTAAGAAGCTGCAGAGGATCTTAGCCTGCAGAGAGGAGACAAGAGCAAATGTGCAGAGAGAAGCAGAGATTACAACCACTCCAACAGCTGTAAGTACGTCAATCAGCGAAGCAGGAGCCCTACTGGGAAGAATCCTTACCAAAATCCTTCATCTAATTTCACTCCCATTTTACAGGAAATAAACCTGATGAGACATTCTATCCCAAAGACAAGCCTCATCTACCCCAGGCAAGGGGACGGATTTTCAGGCCTGTTTTCTCTAGTTCCCCAGAGGGTTCTTCAACAAAGCGCCATCCACCATTGTGAATGGCAAATAGAACACCTGAGCCTTCACCACTCCATACCTGTTAGAAGTAAACTTTGATAAATTATCTTCAAGGAGATGGGTAAGGAACTGGAGGGATAAAAGATAGATGTGGCATTTATCAGGGAATCAACTCATGCATCCAATACACAAATATATCCCCAAACTGTTGGAATGTCAAAGCTAGAAGCTACTTAAATATAATAACTCAGATTATGATTTCACATTTTTAAACATCCACTGAGTGTTCTCCTTTTAGTATGCTGAAGATACTCTAAAAATTGTTTGTTAATAGAACAAATTGACTTGATAGAAGTCATCATGTGAGAGATGTGCGAGGAAACTATAAAAGAAGAAGCTATGATTGTGAGAAATCACTTTCTCAGAAGCCAGGAAGCAACTTCTGGGACAGAGTCTCAGAGAAAACCCACCCTGGCAATGCTCAGACCACAGGTGAACCAGTAACTCTCCATTTGCCATCATGAGTTAGATGCTACCAGACCATTGGCTCTGTAGCAATCTGTTATCTCATCACATCACATTTCCTTAGGAATCCAAGGAGGAATTTTTTAAACGATTAGAGCAAGTGAATATCCACGTTTTTCTTTACCCCCAGACTCCTTTTCAGGTAGCAGAGTGTAGTGGTTAAGGGAATGAGCGGGCAGTGGGACTGTGAATGTTTCCATTCTAGCTCTATCTTCCCAGCTATGTGATTTTTAGCAAATTACTTAGCCTCTGTATACTTCAGCGTACTCATGTATAAAATAAAGATAATAACAGTGCTTCCCTTAAACGGTTTCTGAGGGTATTGCCTTTTGAATGGTGTCTGGGAAATAAGTGTTTAATTGTCAGCCATTATTATAATTATTATTTTCGGAACAGCAATAAGATTCTCTTTCAGAGAATCACCATCTCTCCCAGTCTCAGTCCAATTGACTGAGGTGAATCTGACCTCCTGCCTTGGCTCCTCAGACATTGCCAAAGTAGTTTCTGTGAGAGTCAAAGTTAGGAGTTTCTATTTGAACTACTGGGAAAGAGCCACTTTTATTTTCTCTGGGGTTTGCTGAGCTAATGACTGTAAGCCTGGAGACACTTGGCAAATTGAGAGAAACTGCCTGAGGATACTGTCAACCCAGAAAAAAAAAATCAGTCAAACAATGGCAAGACACCAAATCATTATGACATTATTCAAGCCCCTGGATCTAGCTGTGCCTGAAGCCAGTACCCTTGGAATTTCTAGTTGTGTATGCCAAAACATTATCTTCTTTGCTTAACTAATATAAATTGAAGTCATACTACTTATAATTGAATAAGTCCCAAGGATTACAGTAAATTATGGCCAAGAAATATTTAGGAACTACGTAATTTATTTATTTAATTCATCGAAAACTTGTGAGTACCCACTTTGCTAGACACTGTAATGGATACCGTGATACAGCGTTGAACAAAATAATATATGCCTTCTAGTTGGGGAAGACAGACAATAAATAAATAAAAATTATTAAATGGAATGACATGAAGTTATCATTTTTGGAAGTCAAATACAGTTGAATACTGGCAATTTCACATGAGTCAGCCTAAGACCTATAGGCCATTCATACAACAGTTACTCTTTACCATAAGAGTTTAGATGCCCTGAAGGGGAAACACTTTTCTGGCTTCTAAGCAAAAATCACCACAAGGGGCTGCTGATTTAACATCTTCACCCCAGAGGTCATCACCGCTCTTGCCAATCATTTCTTCTGTCATTAATTCATCCTGATTAATATTGCAAGTTCTGTTCCATCATGGCAAAGGGATACAACTACCACCTTAGAAATCATTTTCTTATTAGGTCCCTCATACCTATAAAAGCTCATTGCTTACCGATATTGTTGCTGTATTTTCTTTCACATGTTTTTAGTAACAATCTGGCTCCCCACCTCCTTTTCCTAACCTTCATGCCTTACTTGATCCCAAGAGTTCCCCTTTATAAGTGATATCCCCTGGTACTTTCCTTGCCTGCTGCTGGTCTGAGTTTCTGATTCCTGCTTGGTTGCTCATTCCATGCCTCCCTAACCTAGAACATCTGGCAGGCCCCCATCTGTAGTTTAGGGGAAGGTTACATCTTGGCTGGCTAGAGGGAATTCAGCAGGCCTGAATCTGGTAGAATGACTATTCATATTGGGAGCGACAGTAACATGGGGTGGAGCAGGGAGCCAAGGTGGTAGCTGGGGGAAGTGGACTCTGAGACACAGGGTAGCATGCAAGAGATTATTAAGAAGTACTATTGAGAGTAAACAAACGCAGAAGAGAAGAGGAGGGAAGGAAGCAAGATTGAGTAGGAGAAGTTGGGCTGCAATGCAGTCCCAGTGGAAGCCTTAGAACCCTACAGGGAGTTCTGAAGATGAATTAATGCTTAAGATTTGTCCTGAATTGTGGTAAGAGAAATGAGGCCTTTATATTCCAGCATCAATCATCAGGTGGGGGTCATTCTGGGAAGAGATACGACAATAGTTTAAGAGGACTCACAACTGAGGGTGCCTGCTTAAGACACTCTCAGCATCCAGGATGATAAGTCCTTTACTCCTGAAGGGAGACCTGAGCAGTATGGCACAGCATCCACCACAGTGGGTATGCAAGAGAAAGGAGTTCCAACAGCCACCAAGGTACAGAGTAAGGCCAGAAGCAATTAGCAAAAGCCAGAGCATGGTACAGCATGGGACCTGCTTCACTTCTTTGTTAATATATTATGAACAATATTCATGTTATTTAGAGTGTGTTTTATCACCTTAATTTTAATTGTAGTCTTTTCCCACGTATTGTCAAGCCCTTTGGCCCCTAAGTGCTGTCCTTAAAAGTCAATCGAATGCTTATTAAAAGCATGAGTAAACAAATGAAGACTCAGTATTAAAGGGAGCAAAACAAGACAACAGTTCATGTTCTCTACAGGACTGCTTACGTTTAAGGAATAAATCTGATCATTTTATTCCCAACATTTACATTAAGAGAAACCTAAAGACTCCACCAAAAAGCTGTTAGAACTGATAATGTTAGTAAAGTTGCAGCATTCAAAACCAATGTACAAAAATCAGTACCATTTCTATATGGTGAGTGAACAATCTAAAAAGAAACCAATAAAATAAAATAATTTCAAGTTTTAATCTCTCAACAAATGTTGGCTGAGAAATCCATACTCAATTTTGTAGAGATACAAACACAAATGAGAAATGGTCCTTAGTGTCAAGAAACTTGCCTTCTGGTTGTAAGTCAGACAAACAAGTAATTCCTATGCAAAGCAGATTGTGTCACTACCATTGGAATCATCCAAAGTGCCTCAAGAGTTGGGAGGCTTGAGTCTTTCTTAGACCTGGGTTGGGGCAGAAGGCTTTGGGGAGGTGGTACATTTTAACTAGTCTCCAAAGGATGAGTTGGCTCGGATAAAGTTAATAAACATGTTCAAAACTGAGGGAATGACGCTGAACAAAGGAAGTGCAAGCTGTGCGAATTGTCTGGATGATGGAGTAAATTTGCAGAATGGCAGGAGGTAACACCAAAATACAGGTTTTGGGTCAGCTTCTGGAAAAGTCCTAGCAAGTTTTAGCAGTCCAGACACCTGAGCCCTAAGAGAAAAACACTTTAGTATTCTTTACTGCAATTCTTAATTTTATCTTATTTTCTCCAGAAGTGGGCGTATACTAGGCCACTAATTCATTTGTGGATATCAGTGTTTTTTATTTGATTCTGACATTTTCAAAAGATAAGAGATTATTCATGAGCACATGTGAAAATCATCTCAGCAATTGTATTGGTTGATAAGACCAAGATGATTCTGAAATGTCCTAACCCCACCAAAAGGCTTAAAGATTACCTATGTACTTGTGAGAGGTCCTTAATTTTGTTTCTTTTTGTGTTGACAGGGGAGAGGTCATGTTCTGAATATCCACCTGAGAAAAGGAAAATATTCAGAAAAGTTTGTTGGACAGCTAATAATTAAACTTCTACTACTCTTTAAAAGTGTCAAACCAGTTGACAGTAGGGAAAGTGATGAAATAAAGGTGAAAGGGAAACATATTTCACTTCTAAGGTTGATCAGGACTAAATTAGCCATGTGTTACTTCTCTAAGATCGTTCTATTTTGAGATAATTTTAAAAGACAATGGGTCTAATTATAAACAGTGACAGAAATAATTTGAGATTTTGGATAAACTTAGGAAAATAATAATAAACAATATATTTACTCCCATATTTCCATTGCTATCAGTTTTGTCCTTCAGAAGGAAAGCCAACCATGGCCAAACCCTATCTCTGAGGATGAAAAATTGTACTTTTGTTTTTACCATAGCCTTAGTTTTCAGCTAGATCCACGCCTAAGTTATCTGCCAGCGTTTTTGTGATAGTATTGAGGCTCACGCTGAGCAGGAAGATGGACCTGTTGAATTAGAGCAGGATAGCCCCACGTTTCTTTTGAAGAAATCCATGATTAATGTGTTCTTGCATCTCCCTCAGCAGGTTACACATTGGAAAGGTCTTTCCAGAAGGCTCTCTTAAAAAAAAAATTCACAGCATCAGCCAGATGCATGAATGTCTTCTCGCTACAGGAAAACCATCCAGACTGGAGATTTGCCAAAGGGCATACTTTGGCTTCCTGCCAGTATTTTGTAGTGGGGAAACATTATGTTGAGGGACTTCCTTTGCTCTAGTGAAAGCTTACTAAAGGTCAGAAAATTATCCATTTTACCCACACACGGTGTCTGACATTCACAGATTTATTGCAGTTCAGGAATTCATGACATGTCCTTTGAGTTTACCCTGGATGACAAAGAGAGTAGAAATATGATAATGAAATCATTATACATAAACATTAGTCTTTTCCACACATTTTCCTTACACTGCCCCCTCCACCAAAAAGTGTAAGTAATGGCTTGATTTGCTACATTCTATAATGCTTTAAATAACTTTAAAAAATGTTTTCCCAACAGAAACATAATAGCATTTGGTACATAATAACTAAACCTGATGTACTGAAACATAAATATAATGCTTCTTTAAATTTTTTAATTAGATCATTACATTTACAGTTGCATTTTTAAACTATACTTTTTAAACAAAACATTTGATGTTAAAGAGGAAATATCACAAGGACAGATGGGTTGTTTCTATCCCTTTATACTCCACTCTATTTTCTTTTTTATATTAAATACTAACGTTAAGGAAAATTAGTGTCTTTTTGTTGTTCTTTGTGAAATAAATACAAAAAATCATGTGCCCAAACTGCTAAACTTTAACAAAGCAATGCATAGAGTTTTATTCTTTTTACAAATTAAAATTTATTTCAAGTCTTTTTCATTCAGTGCCAGGCCTAAGACCACCAACCTAGAAATAATCTCTAGATTTTAATAGCCCCCATTAATATCTATGAAAGCACAGTAAATGCATAATTTTCACATCAGGATATGGAACCACAAGAAGTGAATTATTTATATGGACTACATAAAAGTAATCTAGCAATACCAACACTTGCCAAACAAAAGTATCCTTTATAATTTTCATTCATTCAACAAAGATTCATTGAACTCCCACCAAATGCTTTGCACCAAGGCAGAAGTTTTCAGGGATTTGAGATGTATAACATGCAACTCCTGTCCTAGGGAAACTAGGCTTTTTGTGTGCTGAGAGGGGAGTTTAGCAGACACAGAAGTATGTGTGCACACGCTTACACCTACACAAGATACCCAGTCATATTATGTGATTACAGATGCAATAGCAGTCATAGTAGACAAAGGGCATAGTGGCTCAGAAAGAATTGTGCTCACTACTATTTTTTAACTGTCTAATAAGTTGTCATGGAAATGGTGGGGCATTATTCCAAAGGATAAACCAATGGCCAAGGAGTCCACTCCTCACAGATGTATATATCTAATTGAAAGGAATTCTGTTGATGCTCTGTTACCCTGGATAAATATTTTTATACCTTAACATCCCTCTTCCCTCTTTCTCTTCTCCCACTCCACACCCATCAGCTGCTTGTGCTTGTAGTGCCTGTTGCTATGATTCCTACATGTTCTGCCAGAAATCCTAAGCAAAAGTGAACCTTAATCTTTGAGCACCAGAGAAAACAATGTTACATTAATGACCTATCCTTATACACAAATGAGAATTGGGAAGGGGGCATATATATGAATGCATGGACCTCCTGAAGAACTTTCACGAAGAGTTTTAAGCCATCTCCTTATCATCTCCTATGGAACCAAACCAGCCTCCTCCTGAATTTTTAATCTCTGTGAATGGAAGACTAAGCTAGATGGCAACTAAGTGTTCATACTTTGTAGTTAAGTTTTCTAAATGTTTTTGAATCTGCAAATTTATCCTCTCTTTTTTCTTAACATTATAGTTTTAATCATTAGACTCAGCACTAGAAGAAGGATCATTAAGAAACTTAATGTATGTACACTTAGAGGTAAGGAAATTAAAATCAGATATAAACTGCAGGATCTTCATAACAGAGGAATTGCTTTTGTTTCTAACCCTCCTGGGTCCAGCCTCCAGCCATGAGGTATCATGACATCATCATGTGATGGTGGTCCATGATCTGAGATGGGTGGAACGCAGAAGACATTAAGGTGTTAACAATGCATCCTGGCCAACATGGTGAAACCCCATCTCTACTAAAAATACAAAAATTAGCTAGGCATGGTGGTGCACACCTGTAATCCCAGCTACTCAGGAGACTGAGGCAGGAGAATCACTTGAGCCAGGGAGGCGGAGGCTGAAGTGAACTGAGATCATGCCACTGCACTCCAGCCTAGGTGACAGAGCAAGACTCCATCTCAAAAATAAAATAAAATAAAAATAAAAAGTAAAAGTTACAGTGTCACAAAGGTTCTCCAGAAGGTAGAAAACTTTCTGTTTTTCTTTAAAGCCTTTTTCTGCTTTGTTTTCTTCAGAACTTGACTACATATAAGATATTTCACACACGTTATGCCTTATTTGGAGAAGTCAAGCCATGCATCTTTTTTTTTTTTTTTTAACAAACTGCCTGCTCTCTGCACCAACAACATGGATGCTGTTTTCACATATCAAGCCAAAAAAGAAATCAATTTACAGCCTGCTATTCAAATTAGGCCATCTGTGAATTCCTCGCTGTACAGGGAGTTTTTATGGCCAGCTATTCTTAAAAGTTCACAGGTGTTCAAGACATATGTGTTAATTTTACAAATTGAAATTTTATTTATTAAGAAATTCCATGCACTCAGAAAGAGATGTGACTTGAATAGGCTAGCTTTGTTGAAAATGAGCAATCCAAATCTTTGGGAGATACAAGGACCAACTTTCCAGGCCAAGATGCCCCTTTAAGTAATGAAACAGTAGGATTTATTTTACTACTGAGCGGTTAGGGATAGCCAAAATCTTATTCTGGGCCACAAGTCTATGACCTATTAAAAAGCTGAGAGACTTTGTACGTTTCTGAGGTTAAATGAAGGGGCCTATGGTTCAAAAAAACAGATAGCCAGGAAGCCCAGAGGCAAGGCCTGAGCGGTTGGGAACAGGCTGCAGGAATCCAGTTCTTCCCAACTTTGCTCATCTCTGTTGCTATTTTATTTAGTGAAGTTATCCGTAGTGACTAACCCAGAATCAACAGATCTTATGCAAGTGAATTCCTATCTGGGCTAACAGGAGCCAGGGAGGTGGTACAAAAGAACTCTGAAATCCTAGAGAAAAGGTCTATGGAAACATCAGGGATCTTTAATTCACTTTTCTCTTCCTCTAAGAACCTGCTTTTGTATTTCCCTTTCTCTCCTTTTCTTATTCCCCTTCATCAGTCATTCTTTTCTGTAGTCAATTGGGTTACCACCCAAACCCACAGTGACACCTGCTGGCCAATTTGCAATGGCGAGCCTGAGTCCTGCAAGGCCTTGCTTGGCCCACAGTAAGCAAGAGTCCATTGAGGCAAACATTAAATACTACAAAATTATCTTAGAAACTTAAGACAGTGAGAGAAAAATTAAGTGAGCATTGCCAGGGAAGATCAGGAATGGAGAATTTTGCAGAGAAACCTGCCTGAACCATTACAAATGTAAAATGTATGTATTATAGGTGTTTTTACCTCATAAAAATTAGCCAAAAATATATCCGGTGCTATGAGCCAATTGTGAAGACTTAAGAAAATAGTTATGGTAATCACTCATGGAATTTCACTTTTTACATTGGTTTTCAGCAACTACACTTATAGTCCAAAAGATTTTATATTAGCATTAACTTAATAAAGTCTCAAAAAGAAACGCAGGAGAATATGTTGCACAAACATTTATTTCCTTTAAAAATATTGATTAGACCTCCAACACAAAGGGTTAAAAATTTAGGTTTAAGACACTTTTTTCTGTTATTTCCCAAGGACTTCCAATTCTTGGTCAAGTTTCTTCACTGAAGAATATTCATATTTTGTTAATCCTAAGTATTTATACATTGGTTATTTTGGCTGGGTACATTTCTGAGGACGTTTGCTTTGTTTCAAGCAAATCCGTTCCTGACTTGAAAGTACAAATTCTAGCAAAAACAAAGACAACAGAAATATTTTTTAACATTAGTACATTTTCTTAAAATATTTACACTTTTCATTTGAAGGTTAAATCCTAGGAATAATTCTCCATACACGTGTTCATATTTGAAACAGGAGGTTGTCCCCAAGGACTTGTAGCAACAAATGTGTATTGGACAAAAATGTTGGCCTTCTTCATCCTTACTCTGTGTTCTAAAAGCCAAAACTTCATTTTAGTATGACCTTAGAAGAATAGTGATACTTTTAGAATTTCCTGGTATTTGGTGGAAGGAATGTTTTTATTTGACTGCAGATGTCACTTGGTTTACAGGAAGGATTTGGTAACGCGTTCATGCCAGTACTGCACTTACCCCAGATTTCTTGCTATGTAGGAAGAACACATGTCAAAGCTCACTGTTTGTTAAATGGAAAAGATTCAGTACACCAGAAGCTTCTATTATAAACATTGTGACTTTGTGCAATTTACAAAATGTTCTATCTCCATTAAACAATAAACCCTTGACCCCAGAGCTCAGTTTTGGGATTCTGCGATTTGAGAAGGTAGACATAATGGATGGCAATAATAAATGAAAAGTTCAAGAGGTTAAGAAAAACTGTTTAATTATTTCTGTAGAGCGTGGGCTGCAGAAAGCTTGCATGTCTGCCTTCTTCCTCATAGAAACACTGCATGGAAGGGATCCACCAGGGCAGCCCAGGCAGGGCATAAAAGCAGGTTGTGGTCCCTCAGTTGTGTTTATGAACAAATGATTTCTAGATACCCTTCCATCTCTGAACCTTTGCAGTTCCTGCCAGGGAAGAACCAGTGCCAGTCCCAGCGCTCAGCATCTGTTTTCCAAAGAGTTTGGATTTGTTAGCATGAGAAATTCATTGCTCATAGTTGCTCCCCAGCTGTGGCACTAGTGAGTGTAGCCTCTTTGCCTTATTTATTTGTAGAAAACCATGTCCTGTCCTCTCTTGGAGGTTCTCTTATATAACTAGTCCTGGACACAGGCCGCTGTGCTTTTAATCCCAGGCCCATTAAGCTGCCTCGTTAGCAAAAGAACTCCTCCACATTTGAATTTCACAAGGTTGGGATGTCCACATGAGGGCAGAACTTGGCGATTCCCAAGGCACCAAGCTCTAAACCAGATGTCTAAGAAATAAGGGAAGTCTATCAACTTGGGCCTTAATTGGAGAGATAATCTAGGGACAGGTCTCAGTGGAGCTTTGGAGGCCAGGTGAAAAAGCCTTCCCAGAAGGAAATGACCGGAGCAGAGCTGCTAGGAATTCCTCACAGGGTCCACATTGCATTCAGAGCAGGAGCCAGCAAAGAATGCTTTGTAGGTCTAAACCCTGGATCTTAAGGATAGCAGACAAGCATTCCTGTTGTTGCCAGATGAATGTGAATTCTTTAGAGCTTCCTATCTCTCCATCTATCCCAAAAAATTTACAATAAATTGCCATCTGTCTTATTCCATCTAGACTTGCAGAAACCAGATAGGGGCAGCCGCTTAGATGAACCTTGGCTTCTGAACTCTAGAAGAAAAGCATTGTGAAAGCTGTGACATGGGAAAGGAAAAGAACTTGGCTTTGCTTTAATTTAGACACTGAGGATTTTTTCATTAAAATCTGGGGAAAAAACCATAGAAATCAAAACTTTAATGAAACAATTATAGCATTTATTCAGTGTCTTAATACGGAAAACACCATGACCAGCATTCCCCACAAAAGAGGGGAAACTGCCTTTTTTCCCAATGTCTGGATTACATGACAGGAGGTGGGCAGAACAATGAATAAGAACCAGAGCTTTGAGTGAGAAAGTTCCGGATTCCACTATTACCTAGGTGGGTAATGTTGGGGAAGTTAGTTAAATTCTCTAAACCCCAGTTTTCTCATCTGTAAAATAGGGATAATAATAGTTCTGACCTCAGATTGTTGTAAGGATTAAATGACACAGTGCACCTAAGAAGACACAGAACCTAGGATCTGGCACTCTTCAGTCATTGCTGGCAGTGTCTTTGACAATTAAGCCATCAACTGTGACTAGAAAGGCCTCGAATTTAAAGCCAATCTTGACAAGACTCTGTGTGACCTAGAACAAATTTTTCCCATTCCTTTGGTTCACTGGGATGAATAATAGAGTGGATGAAATGTTCCTTGTTTCCAATCTGTATGAGATTAAAGTAATCATTTCGATGGGAAAAGGCTATGCCCCAGAAACAGGTGCCTTTATTCTATTCTTATTCTGCACTATACAGACAACCTCCTGACAAAAGAAAAATTGCAAACTCCATGGCCTCAGCATTAATTGAGACATATGGGAGAGGGGGCATGTGAGTAGACACACTGGGTACAGGCCATCTGGTCCCCAAGCAGAGAAAGCACGGTTGAACCAAACTCAGAAGTAGGCTTGAGCAGAGTTTCTCAACTGCCATGCTCCTCCCATACTGCACACTGGTATGCCTCAGATGGGGTGAGCCACAGCAGGAAGAAGAGAGGGCTGCCCAGGTGCAAAGCCAATGAGGCATGGACCTCAGGCACAAAACTTAAGAGGGCACCAAAAAACTCAGTAATCAAATAATATTTCAATACCGTACTTCAAAGGAAAATTTAATGTATAAAACCCCAGGATGAGCAAAATATAATTTTAAATAAAGACAAGATTTTAGGGTTCAGAAGCACTTCAGAAGACATGGGCTGGAACTAACTTAGGGGCTGTTGTTGCAACAGAAAAGATCTAAGTCTGACTGGGCTAAATGGGGTGCTAGAAGTCCTCAATGGAAAAGCCCATAAATGTCCAAGGCCTGTTTCTGAAGGCCTTGCCCCCAGAAAGCCTTGTTCCCAACATTGCTTTGTAGTAGACACATGGAAAGCTCCCCACTCTGTCTGGGAGATAATCTGAGAAGTATGCTCTGTACTTCTCTGCGTTCATTCAAAGAGAATTTTTACTTCCGGGTTCAAAGAAAAAAATTGCTTATCAAAGAGCTCAAGAGATTTCTTGAACCCAGATCTAGTATTTACCATGCAATATTTTGATGCATGAGAGTTAAATGATTCCAAAATACACAGATTAAATTTCCCTAGAATATACATGGTTTTGGAAAATGAAAGGAAAATGGGACTTTGAGCAAAATACATTTTGGGCTCTGCTGAACCCCAAATATTAAAAAAAAGAATATAAAGTTTGCCAAACCCCAAGTGCTTCTGGGCTCACATATTCTGGCTCTCTCCTTGAGAACACCTTTCTACCATCGTTTTCGCCAGGCAGCTCTACTCACAACAGGAAGTCTGTAACTCAATTTCCCTTTTGTAAATAAAGGCATCTTTAAATGGTATAGACCTGACATCCACACCAGAAGGCAAGAAAAATATGGCAAATACAGTTCTTTGGGATCTTGTCATCCACACAGTATCATTATACAGTTAGGCAGTAGGATGGCAGGTGCTAACCTTGGGGGGACTCTGATTAAACAAACAGCACCGATTTTCATGTAATGTTACACTCCAGCACAAGACCTTGGGAAAAGAGCAATGGCATCACCAGGATCCTGAGTTCTTACTGAAATCTAAATATACAGATAAACTAGTGAGCGTTAGTCTATCCAAATTTAAATATATGCACAAAATGCTCTTTTGCATAGGGGTATAGTCCATCTCTGGAGTTGCAATGCTGTGGCTGGGGGACCAAAGCAAATGAACTAAGTTTTGATGAAGACCATAAAGTTATGTTTGGGAAAAACGTCTCGTTACATATACGTGACCATGTTTTCCTAATTCTCCTAGAGCAGGATTTGGAACAGGTATACAACAGACAGAAATTTTGTTTCCGAGTCAGAGAACACAAGGCAGCCAACAAGAGCTGAAGACTCGCAGTGTTCTCAGGTTTACAAATGGGTTAGCAGGGCACAGTTGAGGTGTTTCCGTTTGTGGGTTTGTTTGCTTCACTCAGTGGCGTGAGAAGCCAGGCACATTTCTTCAACTTTGGAAGCCACGAAGGAGTCCTATTCATTGGGGCTTGTGAATCAACAAAGAGGAATGGCGTTTAATATTTATATATGTCTCATGTAGCCATTAAAAATCTTTTATGAGGGTGAAGCCATTATTAAAGCAAGATGGGTTCTGGGTCATGGACCCTTTCATGGCATTCCCATAGTGCTAATGAGACAAATAATATCTCCTCACAGTACAATGGCTGCCTCTAGCACTGAATTCAGTTTGCCTACTGTAGTTAAAAATTCTAAAGGAAAAAAATTTACCATAAGAATTACCCTACCCTAAGAACTTTTTCCTTTTCATTGCCTGAACAAACAACGCAGTTTCTAACTCAATTAAAACTAGGTTGGGGTGTGTGTGTGTGTGTGTGTGTGTGTGTGTGTTAGAGGGGCTGAGTAGAGACTATAGACTAAAGATGGCCAAATACATGGATATTAATAACACACATGAATGAATGTCTGTTATCCACTGGACCACATGTAGTGTATCCCCAGGAGATATTTACCTTCTTATATTTACAGATGACATTATGTTGCACCCCGATCTAAGTCACCCACTACTTCTAGGACAGCTGAAGAGAAGACAGAAGAAGGAAAGAACAACAATGACAAAAGCATGGAAAGCTAACAAAAGAGGATAAACATAGTGCATAAGAGAAATATGTGAATGAACACTGATGCTTTAAATTTTATATAGCAACTTGTTTGGGAAGATCTGCCTTACTTATGAGTGATATCTTACACTTGCCAAAAATACAAGTTTTACTATACCCCCTTGCCAAACCATATTCTACTGAGAGAAGCAACCACACAAATGAAGAGTAAGATATACATGTAAATGCTCTCAAACACACTTCTTCCCCTTTACCACAAAGAAGATAGAATTCTACATTCAGCTGCCATCAGAACATGGCATTCCCTACCAAGAGTAATTTAATGGCAACCAGCATGCTATGCGAATGAAATACAAATGTCTAGTGGTTTCCAGACCATATATTCAGCACAAAACTTCGTTACAGTTTATTTTTATATCACACATAACAACTTTTTAGTTCCGTATTCATTAAAATGAATTAATAATAAAGGACTATATAATAAGTACTTCTGAGTTCTGATATTAGTGGTATCTGATTGTTTTATGGACATTGGTAACAAGGAAGAAAACAATTTCCAGTGGTTTTTCAACTACAGACATTCAGTTTTTCAACTACAGACATGTAGTCAAGGCATTCAGAAGACATTTTTATGACCGGGAAATGGTAACGGGAGGGTAACAATTACATTGGATATTCTCTAGTTAACTTATCTTGGTTTCTGTAATACTATTATCCATAGTGTCACAATATTCAACAAAAGTTCATCAGGCTTCACTGATGTTGTCAAGGCGCATTTGGCCATAAGGGGCAGAGACAGTTCATTCAAGGTGCTCCAAGATAAGAGACATGAGTAAGCCAAAATTGGAAGCAAAAGCAGTCAGGAACTGAGGTGGCTTTTGTGTGAGTCTGTGTATCACCTTGTATGCATGTGTGTGTGTGTGTATGTCTGTCTGTCTGTCTTTCTCCCTTTCTCTCACGAACTGCATGGAGCACTACTCACACCTTCTCAGTGCATCACTGCTTTGTTCTCCCCATTCCCTTGATCTTCATCCTCATAATTTCAGCCTGTCATTGCTGTCCTAGTCCCAAGTCTACTTTGTGGCCTTTCAAATCAGTTTCCAAAGCTAACCTGCCCAGTCTCTGAATTTCCCCAATTCTACATTTCAACAGGAGAGCTAAGAGACAGAGAGAGAGTGTGTGTGTGTGTCTCATCTTTCCCACCCAGACGCCACTGCTGGTGGCCATCAGGAAGCCTAGGCTATCCTAGAATCACACATGTCCCATCAATCTACCCAGGTCTCACCAGGCCATGGAGAGACTGATTTCGTAGGGGTTGTGAGGGGAGAGAACCAAGCCAGCTCACAACACAGCATGAAAATGGCTAAACATTATACCAGTAAGCCACTCCCATCAGTGAGGACACAGGAGCAGACACAGGACATGTGGCAGCAGCTGTGCTTCCACCAATGGGGGACTCCGTTTTCACTTCAATCTGGAAACAATTCAGAGGTAAAAGTCTTCTCTCCTATATATATTTTTTTATTACAAGAAAAACAATCTCGCACTATGAAAGTGCACAGAAAAAAAAGACAGAAGGCACTCCCTGCTAATAGTAGCTACAGGAAGCATTTTTCAGACTGAATAGATAAAGCAAGGTATCGTTGGAAATAAAATTAGTTAAAACTAAATAGCAACAATGACAACAAAACCATAGCTCAAATAAACTTGGAGCAAATGCTGTCAGGGCCCTGATATGTGGAAAGGACCATGCCAGAATAGTTCATGAAAGAATAAGTTCACTCAGAAGGGAAGCAGTAGCCACTAAAGGACCTAAAAGAAGAAATTTAATTTCAAGAAGATGCTGCTGTTAGTATCTGTCACCATTTTCAGTACCAGTTTTAGTGTATTTTATTAGCTATTCTGGGGTTTTCAACAACCCTTAGTGAGAAGGGATTTAGAAAAGAAAGTCCAAACCCAGCTGTGTGCTTGCTGATCATTTGTTACCCATGATTATGCATACATTAACTAGATGTATAATAAACTGTGCACGATTTTCAACCCATAGCAGAACTTACACACACATCTCTCTTGTTCATTTGATCTGAAAATAGATACTTCTGTGGCTGCTTATCCGAAGAGCTTTGAGCAAATAGGGAAACTGCACAGCAAGTCCATTCATAGATTTTTCTTTCAAAATGTTGTTTTAAGCAATTCCTAGTCCCTATTATCTTCTCATCCATCTCCCCACACAGCTCAAACAAAGAAACAAAAATGACCAGAAATCTTCTTGTTCCCAATTCTGCTCCCAAACCACCATAGAACGAGAAGAAAGTGGGTTACCCAACTGATTCTAACAGAATATATGTCAATCCATTGTTGCTGTTTTTTTCATGACTTTAAAGATTGTGTTCAGTATAAATTCATTCAATAACGTCTGAAATCTTCCTTGATAGCACTGGAACTACAATGCTAAAGCTCTACAATGGTGGTGAGATAGCATGCCTGGATTATTTCCCCAGGGCCTAGTACAATGTTTGACACAAGGTTATGACACAACCAATATTTTTTGAATGGAGAAAAGGACAAACGGAGGTAAGGGTCACTAATCACATTTATGTAGGATTTTCTTCCAATCCTGTTAAGTATTATACTAGCAGGATCCAACCTGGGATGCTTTAGTAAACACAGCTATTATATCGTGCTAAATGACAGACAGATAACTTCTAAGTTATTTCAATCTAAAAGCAAGACACAAAAATGGCAGTACTTCTTGTCCTCATTGTAGGCAGTGAGTAGTTCTGAGGCTCTAGAATCATTCTCAAACATGTCAGCCTTTACCAGTTGAAGTTTTGGAAATTACTCAGGTAACACTAAAATGTGACTTGATACAGAATCAGAGATTTTAGAACTAAAAATGATGGTGTTAATTAGGATTGATGACCCTGACCATTTGATTACTGTTCGTAATTTCATCATTTGAGTTGTAATTCACTGCCTATTAGCTCATATCAATGTCTGGTTATAAAAGTGTTCATAATGTTTACAATGAGAGGCCTTGGTGATTACAGTCCCATAAATGTGTGAATAATTGGGAGGTTATGCTGCAGTACATGCCTCATCAAGCTTCCTTTTCAAGTCTCAAGTACATATTTAAAGCTCAACACTAGAATTCAATTATACTTGAATTGCCAGCAAGAAAAAAAAAGAGCCAAATTAACAAAGCTGTCAAAAACACCCTCTGCTTTAAAACTTACTTGGACAACTGGACAATGGAAATAGCTCACTCATTTAAGGGTTGATTTCATCTGGTAAAGATTTATTGAGTTTCTTTCTTGGTCCCCAAGAAGATAGATGGAAAGTCAATCTTGATAAAATAGTTTGAAAAATTGACTGGATTGCTAGATATATATAGCAGATTTGGTACAATCAGTATAGAGAGAAGTGAACAGTTTATGTATGATCCAACAAGATCATGTTACAGTGGTCTCAATCAATTACAATGGACCCAGCAATAAAATAATTTGGTACAGTGTGCACTATTCAAAGAGTACAATTAAGTACCTACCATCTTTGCTTTGACTCCACAAGGTAAGGGTGTGTAGTTTGGAAATGAAACTAACCCAACGCATATGAAAGAGCTCTATTCTTTTCCACTAATAAAAATACATTTCATCTAATACTCTTTTAAAGGATAATTCAAGTTTCTGGGATAACTCCAAACTGTCTTAAATGAAAATGTCTTAGAAAAAAAAGTGTGGTGAGATTTCAAAAATAATTACCACCAAAATTCAGACTTAATTAAAATTCTAATTTGTATTTATTTTTAATATGACATATTTTGTAATCTGTACAATGGGCCAAGTGAAGATAATCTTGGACTACTCCTTTTATGTTAGGTTTTTTTTTAACTTAACTTTTTTTTTCTTTTGAGACAGAGTCTCACTCTGTTGCCCAGGCTGGAGTACAGTGGTATGGTCTTGGCTCACTCCAACCTCCACCTACCAGATTCAAGGGATCCTCCTGCCTCAGCCCCCAGAGTAGCCAGGACTACAGGAGCATGCCACCACACCCAGTTAATTTTTGTATTTTTGTAGAGATGGGGTTTCTCCATGTTGGCAAGGCTGGTCTCAAACTCCTGGGGTCAAGTGATCTGCCTGCCTCAGCCTCCCAAAGTGCTGGGATTACAGGCATGAGCCACTGCACCTGGCCAATTTAAATCATATTTGAAACACCATCCACAGACACACTTGATAAATACCTTATTCTGAATCCCATAGTTATGTAAAATAATCCTGCCACTCAAAATAGAATAGACTTCTTTTGCCCTGGAATCACCCACTTACGTGGTTCCCGTTTTAAAACATCTAGAGGCCAGAAAGGGGGTTGGGGGGCTGAAAAGAAAAAAATAAAAGAATATAAATGTATTTTTACTACTGAATTGTACACTTAAAAATGGTAAAGATGGTAAATTTTATATGTATATTTTACCTCTATAATAAAGAAATAAAAATTTTTTAAAATTTAACACATTCCTTGATTTACCTGAAGTTGTTCTCAGCACGTTACCTTAGATGTTAGAATCTTAGTGCTGTTAAGAAGCATAATGGCAAACTCATCCCATTCTCTCATTACAAAGAGGAGGGAACAAAGGCTTGGAGAGTTTAGTGACTCATCCAAGGCACATAGAGCCATGCAGTGGCAAAGCTTGTACGGCAGTCCAGCTCTCTGATCTTTACTCTGATTTTTTTCTGTGACATCATCTATTAACACCAGATGCCCTTCAGAAGCCACCACCATTTTTTTCCTCCCATGTATAGTCTACTGAAGAAAAACAGTAATTCAATTTAAAAAGCATTTCTGTGTACCTACATGCATGGCACTCTACAAGGTAAGGTGGGCAGGCCCAAAGCCAACTAAGACTAGGCCCCTGTCTGCAGGGGAAGACAGACATGCTCCCAGATGACCATCATCCATAGTCGCTAACCTCCCATAAGAGCTGACACAGACATGACCCGCGCTAGGAAGCCACAGGAGTTAATAGAGTCATTACAGTTTAGAAGACCTAAGAATGCTTTGAGAAGTAAGTGACAGGGTGGATGAGGAAGATTTTGGCAGATGGCATGGTGTTCATTCTGGGAAATTAGTTTATTCTCCCAGACTTGTTCAATTTTAATTCATTAAAAAATGGAATCTAAAAATATAGTAGACCATATCCAGTTGATGGATGGTGGCTCGGAATGTTACTACTGACTTAACAGGTAAGCCGGCAGACCACTAAATGCACATTTATTTATATAGCTTTGTCCAAGTTATTTGTATAAATAAATCTGTCCCCAACACAATACTTTAATTTTATAATGGAGCATTAAGGGCAGACATTTTATCCATTTTATGGATTTTTAACATGAGGATCAAAGAGATTGAAGACTTACCCACAGACACACGGCTGGCAAGTGGCAGAACTAAAGTTAAAGCCCGTTTCTCCTCTGCCTTTTCCCTGCATTTACATACCACCATGTTGTCTTTACAATTTTACTGCTTTTAAATCCTTTTTTATGTGCATTGAATAAGGTCATGAACTTTCAGAATACCACTACAAAACCAATTTTGATAAATCAGATATAGCTGTTACACACAGTGGACTCACCCACAACCCACCATCACAACTGTGATCAGCAACCTAATGTGATCGGGCAGTATCCTCTATACACGGCCCATCAGACATGACATACATACTCGCCTTCTTTCCTAAGAAAACTGGAAACACCTGGATCATGTTAGGTCACTTCTTGGTTTCTACAGCTGGATTTTATGCTTCTCCCCTCTTAAGGAGTTGACAATCTGGAAAAAATCTTGATATTCAGCCAAGAAAACAAGAGCCTTTTGAACACAGACATTTCTATATGTTCTGGCAAAGGAGTGGGGAGAGTGAGATGGAAATTATTCCTTATGGTGTATAAATAAAAGTGTGGGCAGTAAGAAAGATCGGTCATGACCTTCCAGTAAGGATATGTGAAGCAAGAAAAACCAGCCCATTTTCCTTCCAAACAATCCTCTTCAGCATAACAAGTGGCTGCGTTATGCAAGGGCCTTGGTCAGTAGTGCCCAGTGAACAGTAACTTCCAGCCTCCTGTGTTTCAGCTGAACCATCTGCTGTGTGGGTCCACACAGCTGGGCTCTGCTCAGTGGTTCCTCCACCCTCTCTCAAAGAGACACTTGAGAATCTCCTCTCTCCAGGCAGAGGGCAGGAGATCAGGGGTGGGGCGGCCCTGCTTACTCTTGTAGCATACTGTTTCTCTGGTTGAAAAAGCTTCTGATGTAAAATTAGTCATCAATTTAGCTATTTTTTTCCATGAGCCTCAACTCTGGCTTTCTCAATATAATGTGTAGATGTAAAATATCCAAACCATGGGGAGAGCTGCAGTTTCCAGGACATGAATATTAAAGCCAGCAACATTCAGAGCAAATTTGGCATTAACCAAATATCACATCCCTACCCAGGCTATAAGCTGAAAAGTCACCATATTAAAAACAAGGAGAGGCAGTTTCCTACCCAAGGGAACACAAAATACTCCAAAACCGAGTGTGAAATAAGGACTCTTTGGCCTTTTGCTTATGGCAAGAACAGGCTAAGGTGTATGTGTGTGTGGAGTGGGAAATGCTGCTTTGCATTTACTAATTGTGAAACACATGCATCAGCCAGCAGAGAGAAAGCCCAGGTGTGAGGGCAAATTCCACCTGCTGCTGACTGATTTCCTTGATCAAACTGGTTATCTACATATGTTTATTTCCCATCGATGTGTAGTTCAGTGCTTGTGAGCAGCTAGATACAAAGATGGGTGTGTCCCTTGTTAAAAGTCTCTTTCCACATGTGCAGTCCTGGTCATACATCTGATCTACCCCGATGCTGTGCTTTTCATCTATTTCACTACACCTGGCTGATGGCCATTAAAGGCAGGTCCCAAGCTCCGGCTTCATTCTGGCAGTTGTCCAAAACATTCTCCTATTGCTCCTGATCTCACATTCTGCTGGTTTCATCCAACTTCTAACTCTTGACTTTGCCTCTCATCAGCCAACCTGAAGGTGGCCCCTTCAATTTAATGGCAGTATTTGCATATGCTGGTTTTAAGCCTCCATGTTCCCTAAAGACAGTGGATCAAAATAATCCTTTGACTTTTTCCATGCTGGGACACTCATATGGTAAATTCCCCCCCTCCCTACCCAGCTCTGGTCCCCAAGACCCAAACTTCAACCCTGACCTATCGAGTCTCAGTCCCCATGGAACTGGGGTGGGGAAGAGTGAGGCATTTCATTTCTCTATTGCAGGGCAGCTTGTTGCCTTATTAAGGAGACTCAAGCCATAGAATTAAGCAGAAAGACTACCCCCCTTGTGAGACAATCAGAGGAAATAAGGGGATGTTAATGAACAATAGCAAAAAGAAAGAAGAAAAATAGTAGCAACCAGCAGTATTCCTACCTCCTCACTCTCTACAGCCAAAAGTTGTGGTATCTCCCATGTAGAGAAGTTGGCTGCCTTTTTTAAGTGATACTTTAACCATTCTTTGCCCTCAATGAGATCTCAGTAGCCACAGTATTTACAAAGAGCATTCCAAATACAGTCATTGCCAGGACCAAAAACAAATAAAGCTGTTAGAACCTAAATAACATGCTCATAAATTTTATTTGGAAGGTGAGGAATATGCCAGAATAATGCCCATTCAGCCAGAGAAACCTTCATACAAGAGGATGGATTTTTAAGATCCCTGAAAACTAGCAGTAAGACAATTTAGAAAGCCCGGCAAAGGAGGCAATTCCAAGGGTAAGAGACCCCAAGCATATGGGCTTAGAGCTGCGCCTGCTACACAGCTGGAAAGAGAGGATGTTGTGGACGAAAGCCTGGAATGGCAAAGAAGAGGAAATAGCAATTGCTACTGCTCATTATTCATAAAGAAGCCAAGATCTAGAAAGGATGGATAATGCACTGGACCCAGCTTATGCCCTGTCCCCACCCTGGATTCACTCAGCCATGGTCTCCAGCTGCTGATGACTCTTCAGGAAGCTTGCCCAGCACCAAGCAGTCATATAGGCCACAAAGAGAAGTTTTGCTCTTCACTGGAGGAAGGATCATCTCTGTCTTCATGGTGACAATCTGCAGGCTGGGCTAGCTGGGTCTGCTGCAGCAGCTGCTCCTGGAATCTGAGCTAATGTGTGGCTATGACTGGAAACACCTCATGCCTAGAGCCTCCTGCCTCTTGCCAAAGGCTCTGTTTTAGTCTCTATGGTGGGCAGTACCATGGGACCCTCTCGGTGTTCACCACCTGCCCTGGTTCATGCTGGTTCTGCAATGTGCCAGAGGTCTAGCCCACAGGGCCCTTGGCTTGCTCTACTTGCTGCATGCCCCGTAAGCTGCAGCTCATGCTGAGGAGGTGGCTACTAACATGGGTTCAGATTTCCACAGTGGCTGTAGCAGGACAGGTCATGCAACCCAGAAGTGTGGAGGAGCTGCAGGGCAAGCTTTCACCAATGGGAGATGGAAGCTAATGGATGAATCCTCTTCTCCTCATTCCTCTACGTGGACTGTTCTGAAACACAGCAATTCAGCAATGCCAGCTCCTAAAGATGACCTAAAAGATTGAGCAATCAATAGTATTGTCACAAAGCAGAGGCCAGCTTGGGAATGTGCTCCTCGGTAGCTGCTCTTCCTCCTATCTCCTGTGCTGCCTCCCTCTCTTTTTTCTTCACTATTGTTTCTCTAGAATGACATTTCCCATGAAAGTGATAACATATACAGTTTTGCTTCAGGCTTTATTTCTAAGGTGACAGTGGGTTAAGGTAAGTGATGTCCCTGATGCTACACAACTTGAAAGAGACAAAGCTGGGATTTGAAGCCAAGCCTATTCAACGATGATATATAGATGAACAGAGACCCCATGGAGCCATATAGACAAAGGAAAGGGTAGTGACTCTAATGAAAAAACTAGGACAGGCCTGTCTGATCTCTGGAAGAAAAAATGAGGTAAACAAATACAGGGACAAGCACCATGCTCTGCAATTTTGGCTGTCTACATCCAGAGGAAAATCAAAGCTACCATATCTGCCTTCCATCTTCCATCGCAAGCTGTCTTGCAATTATCAAAAAGGTGTGGGCAGCAGATGAGTTTATTGTGTTTACTTTGTTTTGTTTGTTTTGTGGGATTATTCCAGGAGAGGGAATTGCCTAGTGATAACAGTAAGTTTGTTTCTCTGTAATTTTCACTCTGTTTTAGGTGCCTTCAAGTGCACTATCTCTAAAATGGGCACAAAACATTATTGGCTACTTACTTCACAAAAGACTTTTTGCTCTATTTCTGTGATATTAAGAGAAAGGCTGAGATTTAAGGATCTTGACACAGAACACCAATAACCACAATTCTTGCATTTTTTTATTACCCTCGTTGTCTTCTCTCTATATATCAATTCTTCAGTTCTTCAAGAACATTTAAGTTAAAAAAAAAAACTCTACTTGGGAAATAACAATAGCATTGTTTCCTGGAAAAGTCCATCATCTTTAGCAAAGAGATGTAATTTATAAGATGTGTGATTTCTTGTACTATCTTTAGGAGCTTTTGGTTTTCACATTGCACACTGACATCTCAGTAAATAAAAAAAGATCTCCAGCATCTATTTGCCAGCTCTACCTCACAGATCTAGAGATAACTTTCTCCAGTTGTAA
Organism: Nomascus leucogenys; assembly: GCF_006542625.1. Lineage (NCBI taxonomy): Eukaryota > Metazoa > Chordata > Mammalia > Primates > Hylobatidae > Nomascus > Nomascus leucogenys. The sequence continues at coordinate 70,352,519 of NC_044381.1, read as the reverse complement.
GGAAGGTGGGTCACATATTACCAAATAAATCTTCTCTGGTTTCTCTTCTAATGAGTTATGCATCTTCTCCCTGTAGTACTATTAACTCGATGACACAATAATTCCCTTGGACTCTAATAATCCTCCTAGCTCATCTCCTTGAACTCTCATTTCAGTCTCTACAACATGTCTGGCTTCAAGCAACATCACTGTTATCTCATTTATCCTCTTACATATACCCCTCCCCATTTCCTTCATTTGATCAAGGACAATTCATGAGTAATGATCACAGAGGAGTTTCCTTATCAACCTAAAAACACCATCGCTATCAGAGAAAACTAAAAATATTGAAGCTATCCTTCTGGAACCCTTAACAGGATTCCAGAAATGTCTAAAAATCAAGTATAAGCCTGGTATTAAAATCTTTCTTTTACTGCAAATGTGTCCCAGTGAATAACCCTAAAGGTAAAAAATTTTTAAAAAGATTTAAAAAAAAAATCTTGAGCTGAATCCATTTGGAATTTCTAGCTAGTGATGGCTGGATTCCAACCCACCATCAGATCTTCAAGGAAGCACGAGGAGAGCTTCATGTGGCCTATTAGTAAAACTAGTTAAATTACATGTTCAGAATCATCACATGGGTAAATCTCTCTGTCTCTGAATATTTAGCAATATTCAGTGTCTCTGTGTCTCTCTCTTTCTCTCTCTCTCACACACACAAACACACACACACACACACACACACACACACATGCAGCTTCTATCTGCCATCCCTATTGCAGTAGAATTTTATATGATTGAAACAGAGATTAAGGGCAGCTTTGAATGGGAAAAGAAATTACTTCTCTAAGTCCATGAGGCTGGCAAGGGCACATGTGTGGAAATACAGAGCACTGTCCAACTCCATGCCTTAATTACGAGGTTGACAGTGAGTATTTCAATGACTACAATATACATCCTTGGGCATGGTGGCCTTTTTAGACTTGTGACAACACTCTCTTTTTCCTTACCCAACTGCCAACACCGGAGGAGTCCCCAAAGGGCCTTCATAAGATCAATCGCCATGTCCACATAAAACGTCAATCATAAGATCAATTGGGACAATACTGCTTGCAAAAGACCAGTTGTTCATTGAAAACCTCCATCTTCTCAAAAAATAATCACTACAACTCAAAATGATAGAATCAGATGGATTTTAGTTTAGTTTTTAAAAAACTGCAAACTTTGGCCTACTTTTTAATTGTGTTTTAAGTGTTTTGTTTACTTTGTTTTGTTCTGCTTACTTTGACTTCAACGGCTTATTGGCACCCATGTAAGGCATTTCAACAGGCCAAGTGATTCACATGCCATCCAAAGTGCACAGACAAAAATACTTTCGGAGATGTCCAAAGAGAGAAGATTATCCATCTGGTCAACTTTCTGCTTGAATGAGAGTCACCACTGTGTTCCTACTGTGAGTCCAGCCTTTGTATTCTGGTTGTTACTGAAGTTGAGAGGAAACCAGGAAGAAAAGAACAGTGGCCTTTTTTTTGGCAATATTCAGTGTTGGAAAAATAATCTGTACTTGTTGAGATTTCAGGCTGAAGATGCAACAAAATCGTACGAAGAGTCAAGGAAGCCTATTCTCTCAGAGAGAATTCTATTTGACTGAGGGTCCAAGGGGAAAGTCACATCTGCAAAGCCCATCTATCTCCATCGGCAGTATGAAGGGAGAAATCTGGTGACCTTCTTATGATTTCTTTTTCTCAAGTCTATATGTAAGGACACACCAATATAGTTAAAAGAAACAACACCGTGAAAAAAGAAGGGTTTTTTTTTTATTTTTATTTTACTTTAAGTTCTGGGATACATGTGCCGAACATGCAGGTTTGTTACATAGGTATACATGTGCCATGGTGGTTTGCTGCACCTATCAGCCAGTCATCTAGGTTTTAAGCCCTGCATGCATTAGGTATTTGTCCTACTACTCTCCCTCCTCTTGTCCCCTACCCCCTGACAGGCCCCGGTGTGTGATGTTTCCCTCCCTGTGTCCCTGTGTTCTCATTGTTCAACTCCCACTTATGAGTGAGAACATAGTGTTTGGTTTTCTGTTCCTGTATTAGTTTGCTGAGGATGATAGTTTCCAGCTTCATCCATATTCCTGCAAAGGACATGAACTCATCCTTTTTTATGGCTGCATAGTATTCCATTTGGAACCAACCCAAATGCCCAGCAAAAGAAGTCTTATTGATAGTAATGATCATGCTTTCTTAGGGAACTCCCACAATTCTCAATTTCTTTATAGTTTTTCTGACTCCTGATTTTTTTCTATACTCACATGGCTTTATACTGTTTTCCACCATGGGTGATAAGATTTAATGAGAATATTGTCAAAGAAAAATGTATTCAGGAAGGAGAAGGAAGCAAACACCTTTTAAAAAATATTACAAAAACAAAAGATCTGGTAAGAGGGTCATGTAAGGAATCATTGAGCTTACAGAAGACATTTAGTAAACAGAAAACCATCTGAGAAGAAATCATGATAACATTTCTGTGTGAAAGAGAAAGAAGACTTATCTGTGTAACCCTTCAAGACAGAACTATGCCTAAGATTTGGCATAATCCAAAGAGACTTTGGTTTATTAAACAACAGAGTTGTCTAACATTAGAATATGTTGGATAAGTAAGGAGTGAGATTTTCAACACTGGGAATATTTTAATAAAGGCTAGATGAGTCCTTGTCAGGGCTGTTGGCTAAGGGAATGTCTGCTTGGACTGATCATTGAACAATTTTTCCAACTAAAAGCTTCTATGATTCTCTAAGTAGCAATCAGCACTGACAGTTATGATTAAGTTTTTTCAAAATAAAAAAGCTGGAAGCAAAAAATTAAATTTACCCCAAATTGCCATTAAGTAAAATTGTTCATCTACTCATCCACTTATCGAATAATTCTTCGAGTCTCTGGAACATGCCTATGTGTTTTTAGGTGCTGTGGTACAGTGATGGAAAAGACAGATGAGGACACTCTCATGGCACCTGCATTCCCCCGGGGTACCACACAATAAATGTTTTTACAAACATACATGAGTTAAATTCAGACAGTGATACATTCTATGAATCAAAGATAGAAGAATAGGATAGAGAGTGGAGGGGGAAGCTGCTTCAGCCAGGGCATGCAGGGAGGTCCACTTAAGAGAAGAAATATCATTTGAGCTTAAGACCTGAATGAATAGAAAAAGTTGGCTATGCCAAGATCTAAGGGAAGAGAGGTTCAGCCAGGGGAAAGAGCAAGTGGAAAGACTCCTGAGGCAGACAGGATCTTAACCTAGAAGTAGAATGAGATGGAGTCCAAGAGAAAGGCAAAATACAGGTCATGTAGGACAGGGTAGACCCTTGTGAGACATTTGAATGACACTCCCATTGCAGTGGAAAGCCACCAGAAAGTGATAGCAGGGGACTGGTGTGGTCGGATTTACTTTTTAGAGCCACTCTGGCTATTGTGTAGAACATGGCCATCAGGAGTTAAGGGGAGAAGCGAAGCAGGAGGGCTGGTTAGGAATCTGTCACAGTGGTCTAGCTGAGAATGACCAAGGGCTCAGGATGTAGCACAATTCACATGGCATGCTGACTATTTTTTAAACATTTAGACGCACCACCAATTGGAATGCTGTTCAAAGTATAAATTATTGAACAGTGTATGTACATGTGTCTACATCTATATGTATATGTGTATGTGCTTGTACACCTTGAACAGTGTACACACACTATTTTTAAAGCTGAGAACAGGAGTTAACTAGAAAGCAATATTTGATACCCTAGTATGGATCAAATTGAAGGAGAATTCAATTAAAAAAAAGAAAACAGGCAAGTTTTCATTTTATTTGCCCCCAAAACTGCCTCAATCAGTTTTCCAAAGGAAAGTCAAAAGCCCATTATGTCTACTTATGTAGTTATATTTAAATTATAATGAAATTGATATTTATGACACCTGCTGACGTGAGAAGACAAAAGGGGAATAAGCCACAGCCTAAGTCTGGTGACCTTCTTGTGGCCTGCCACAGAGCCACAAATAACAATTACCATCACATATGAGAGACTCCTCCAGGCTTATCAAACAGGAGAGAAATAAGCTAACTTACAAGTGTTCATTCTTATTTCTTGTATTCTTACTTTGGGAGAAAATATTCCGTTGTTTAGAAACTACAGGTGACATGACCATTCAAGCCAGGATTTAAACACTGGTTTTATGTGCAGATGGATAAGCCATCAATCACTTGGCCGTAGGTGGAAAATCTTTGCTGAAGTCATCAACACTCCCAAGTGTAATCCTACCTGTGTTAAGCAGGGGGATTTCTGTTTTTCTACTGTGATTTGATATTGAGAAATAACATGAGCAGATAAGCTTTATAACAGCACAAGAAAACCCTGTCATTTCTAACAAATGAAAACCACTGGGCTGCAGGAGTTGAACTCTGGCTCCTGGTCAGTGTGCATGATGACCAGGCAATGTGGCAGAACCCGATCACGCAGACAGCTGAGCAAGAAAGGAGAGCAGCTGAAATCAACGAGGGACAGAGAGGGTGGGGAAAATTGAACCAATGAGATAAAGAGATTAGCTGGCTCCTAAATCTTCAAAATTATTCCTTTACTATGTTTTTTCAATTTATTTAAAGTTGACAGCTAACTCACTCACAGCCTGGGTGACAGAGTGAGAGACTCTGTCTCAAAATAAATAAATAAAATGAAGTTGACCGCTAACTTAGGGGACTTAAGTCATTCCTGAAGGCTTTGTGCTCAGGCAGATCACATCCAGAGTGGTCTTGACCCCCATGTTGAAAATTTGGTCACTGTCATTTCCATTGTGAAAACTCTGAGGACTGTTATTATTTAACGCCTACTGAATGGTTTAGACTTGGGAGCCATTCAAAATACCCCTCTCTTTCTTCTCGTTCTTCCCACCCTTGTTTCACCAAGCCTCAATGTGGCTCCATTCACTCTTTTCCTGTTCACATTTGCTATAGTTTGGTTTCCTTGACCCATCCAAATGTCATGATGAAATTTGATCCCCATTGTTGGAGGTGGGGCCTACTAGGAAGTGTTTGGGTCATGGAAGTGGATCCTACATGAATAACTTGGTGCCATCCTTGCAGTAATGAGTGAGGTCCTCACAGTAATGAGCAAGTTCTTGCCCTATTAGTTCCTGTGAGAGCTGGTTGTTAAAGAGAGTCTGCGCTTTCCTCCATGCCCCCTTCTTGCTTCCTCTCTTACCATGTGATATTTGCATATACCAGCTTCCCTCCCCTTCCACCATAGTTGGAAGCTGCCTAAAGCCCTCACCAGAAGCAGATGCTGGTGCCATGCTTCTTGTACAGCCTGCAGACCTGTGAGCCAAATAATTTATAAATTACTCAGCCTCAGGCATTCTTTTGTAGTAACCCTAGAAGGACTAAGACAACATTTCTCACCTTCATCCGAAAAGCAGTTGGGCATCCAGTCAATAGTAAGAATAGCAGTTGCAGCCACAGGAGAGGGAGGCTCCTGTACTTAGAGACATTCACCTTTTTTATGGCTAATGCCTGTTATTATTATCCAGTGTTTGGGAAAGAGATTTGTCATTGGAGTAAACATGTGTATGTATATATACATGCCTATGTGTATGCATGTATAGACATGTCTAATACATATGTTCTAAAAGAGAATTGGGATGAAATAGCCACAAATTGGTGATGGCTATTAACATATTTATCACTTACTATATCGCTATAAGTGATATAATAATCCAGTATAATCCAGGCCAATTATGAACAATAATCACAGGATAGCAATACAATGTAGGGGTGAAGAGCAAGTCTTTAGACCCAGACTGCCTGGATTCATACCTTGCTTCACTACTAACTTACTGGGTGACCTTAGGTAAGTTAGTTAAACTCTCTGTGACTCAGTTTCTTCACTTGGGATAACAATATTTCTTGCTCATTTTTTTGTGACGATTAAGTTCACCTAGTAAGTTACAATGTGGTAAGCACTGTTTATGTACTAGATGCTAGGGACTACCATAAGCAAGACAGATGTGGTCTCTGGTCTCATGCGGCTTATATTCTAGTGGGTTGGGCACTATATGTGGTTCATCTGTGCCATGAACCATTTCAAAAAAGTTTGAAAAAAGAATCAGTCTTAAAGAGAGAAAAAAACCCACAATTTTATCTGTCCACAGGCAAGAAACAAATGTGTTAATGTCCTTTAGATCTATATCCTGATCATGTCATTTCTATGTAAATATATCACCTCTGTTTTATGAGCGACCTAATATTTTATATTAATTTTCCTCATACTGGTCTGCTTCTGCCTCATCAGAAGGAAAGTACACACTATGAAGCTCCCTTACCTCAAACAGTAACACATTTGACTATAAAAGACAAGGAAATGTGAACAGCATGAGTGAATCTTGAAGCACATACTAAAAAAATTCATCAGCAAGTTATTTTCAAACTCAAGGAGAAGAAAATGTCAAGTTGAGCTCCATTATAATTTCATTCTCATTGAGAAATCACAGCTTGCACTATCCACAGAGAAGGCTTGCCTCCAGCAAAGAAATTCAACACTCACTTACATATGCTTGGGTTTGAAAAATAATAATATTGAATCTCAGAATAAGTGTAATTGAGGTCCAGTGGTCTAGATCCTAATCCTGAGAAATCTGCTAACAAGTAATCAAAGCTCACAGGCCTTAGTTTCCTCTTCTGTGAAATGGGAGAAGAGTTTCTACCTTGTTTATCTCACAGGTAATAATCATGTGAGAGAGCATGATACAAAATAGAGCATGGTACCACAAGTAGTGGTAAAGAGAGCCTGCACTTCTTTCCCTGCCCCCTGGGAAGGAAGGACTGTCCCAGTCTTGATGCTGGGGCATGGACCATGTAGAGATGGTAGAGATGACTTTCAGATGACCAACTATATCGGTCAGAGTTCAACCAGAGAAACAGAAACTGTAGAGATTTGCTCCAGGGAATTGGCCTCGTGGGAGCTGAATAAGCAGTCTCTGTGAGGCTGTTGTCTCCATGTCTGAGTCTGGAGCTGGATGTCCATAGGACAAGCAATCAGGCAGAGAAGATGGATGCAAAAATTATCCAAGGCAGGCTGGAAGCCATAGGCACAGGTAGACTGATCTTGGTGATACATAGAAGTCAAGGCCCTTTGCCATAGAACTAAACACACACCTTGCCCAGGAGTTGGAGAAACAGAGCAGAGTTTATAAATGCTTCTTCACACCAACCACAAGTTGACTCAGCAGACCAGCAACAACATATGAGCTACAAGATGGCCATTCATCTTCTTTAGGCCAGGAATTGGCTCCTATAAACTCTGGTCCATCCACACTAAGCAGGAAGCAGAAAAGCAAGCAAGGAAAAATTGATCTCCACCCAAGGATGATTATTCGACTTTCTAACATGTGCACTCTGACTTATTATTACCTACATGCTCCTTTTTGCCTCAGTAGCCTCCTCAAGACTTAACTCCTCACCTGTCCAGACCTGGGGAATCCATCCATTCTTCATACGTAGCTGAATTTTAAGAACTTCTTCCTGGCCACTTGTGGCCAGGTTAGCGACAGTCCATTAGAAAAAAACTTCTGTGACACCCTTATGCCTAAAAAGAATTGGTGAAATCGTTTTCCATTACTTGTTTGAACAAACCAAAATAGCGGACTATTGCACAGTCTCATTGTCCTGAAGAGAATGCAATTCTCAAGCTCTTTGCTCACCCATGGGAAAGTATCAGATCATTGCAAATTGCAAATTGAGCCTTGCTGCTCTGTAAAGAAAGGGCATGGCTTTTCTCAAATGTTTGCTTTTCCACACTTGCACCTGCACATCACCACAATAGTACAGATTAATGGAGTTTAAATAGAGATGTGTCTAATTCAGAACACAGCAGCTTAAGGAAAGATCTCTGTTTTTAAAAGAGATTTCTGTAAATGATTTAGCAAAGTTGAGCATATATAATCTGTCCAAAGTGCTAGCACACTTGCTTCAAGCAGCCAATTTTGTAAGCAAAGCTGTGGTTTTCTTGTTCCTTCTGTGAGCTGTGGCTGCCATTTCCTCACGGCCCAGCCCTCAGTGATGCACGAACTGGGGATGTATTTCTCATTTGTGCATAAAAGTGGTTTCCTTGAATTATGAGCCCCAAAGTTCCAAGACACTTACAGTCTGGGTGGCCACACAGGAATAAGTGTATAAAAGTCTGTTCTTAGCATGGCTCAAGGAGTGAACGTATTCACTTCAAACAGCTTGTCTCTCTGGGAACACACTAACAGCCCTCCACCAGAGAGAGGCATATTTGTGGTTGTGATGTACTACAGCAATGGTACAAGGAG